>NC_091456.1:123824601-124178351 GCF_027789765.1 Dendropsophus ebraccatus
ATAATAGGGATATCAGTTCTACTAACAGACCGGATCATCCAGTGTCACACACACATACAGTATTTTGTTTTATAGAGGGGTGCTCTCACTAGGACAACCCTTTCTGTGAAAGAATTTTTGCTCACACTTGACCCAGAGCATCTATAAATCACACAATATGCCATCCGTGATTAGATATATGGTCATATGTAGTTCGCTCTAGCAGGTTTATTTTTATATGATATCACACACATATCTGAAACTGTAACTGATGAGGGCCATCTCTATTCCAGGAGACCCACCATTTTGCTGGCAAATGTCAGCTTCACCTCCAAATCTACACCTACATTAACCTCTTCAACTTCAAGACAGAGCCCTTTGATGCACAAAAGTTCGGGTCAGATTAAAGGAGTTATCCAGCGCTACAAAAACATGGCCACTTTCCCCCTACTGTTGTCTCCAGTTTGGGTGGGGTTTTGAAACTCAGTTCCATTGAAGTAAATGGAGCTTAATTGCAAACCGCACCTGAACTGGAGACAACAGTAGGGGGAAAAGTGGCCATGTTTTTGTAGTGCTGGATAACCCCTTTAATGCAATGTTCCTCCCTGCCTTCTTAAAGCCATAGCACTTATATTTTTCCACCTACAGGGCTGGTTTGGATGTCATTTTTTGCGGCATGATCTCTAGTGTTTATTAATATCATATTGGTGTAACAGAAAATTTTTGATAGCTTTTTATTAATTTTTTTCTGATATGTAATTTATTAAAATCAGCAATCCTGGTGTGTGTGTGTTTTTTCCCCGTTTATGCTGTCCACCCTGCGGGAACAATAATTTTATATTTTAATAGATCGGACAGTTTCGCACGATATGATATGTAATATGTTTATTTATTTATTTTTTAAAATATTTTTATTTTTATAATAGGCAAGGGGGTATTTTAAACTTTTATTGGGAGGGGGTTTATAAGGTTTTTTTTTAATACTTTTAAAAACGTTTTTTAATACATTTTTTTTTACACTTTTTATTACTGTTAAACATGCAATCAATAGATTTCATGTACTGATCTATGCTGTGCCATAGCATAGATCAGTGTTATTGGCGAACTATGTATAGAGCCTGCCTGAGAGCAGACTCTATACACAGATCACTTATCCGACAGGATGGAGGTAAGTGACTTACCCCCGCCTGTCGGCACATGCTGAGGGTGTCCCGATCACTCAGTGACACATGCTTGATCTGTCACTGAGTACCTTAAACGCTGCGATCGCTATAGATTGCGGCGTTTAAGAGGTTAATGAGAGGCAGCTGCGGGACCTTTGCTCTCACTGCAGAAGTCCTGCACACATCAGAAACCCCATCAGTGCAGGAACGTATATATACAATTCTTCTGCATGGGGTATGTGCAGTAGGAATGTATATATACATGTTACTGACAGGAAGGGGTTAAAGGGGTACTCCGGCAATTTGACATATTTTCCTTAATGCTGGGGCTGCTTAGTAAATAATAGATATGTGGTTCTAACCCTGCTCCCCTGGCTGCTACTTCCTAGACAGGCTAGTCTCAGCAGTGAAACCCCGCTAAGCTAAGCACTGGCTGTGGCACTGTCCTGCTTCAGTCAGTGATTGGCTGAGCGGCCTTTCACTATGGAGATGAGCCCCATCTCAGAAGTAGCATTTGGGGCATTTGGCAGGGGACTCGAACACACCACAGGAGGACCCCAGAGGAGAGTGGTTTGGTAAGAACAGGATGATTATTATCTTTTATCATAGCAAAAACTGTGAATGACCAGAGTACTACATGAACCGCCCACTTGGGTGATAAAATAACAAAATATGGTATACTCACGTGTTTCATCCTTGACTCCAGAAACGCCACTCTGTCCTCTTTGCTGCCTTTGTTTACTTCTCTGCATGACCCCCCCCCCCATTTTTACACTGATGAGACATCCCAGGGGCATCCTATAGCCAATCACTGGCCTTAGCGGCGCAGGAAAGGCGTCTCTGGACTCAAACCTATAACTCATAAAACATAAAAAACCCTATAACTCATAAAACCCACAACTGCTTTAATAAACATGCAGCTTTGTGGGTAAAACTGTCAATCAATCTGAAAACCATGCAGTCCCTGTCAGTCAGTGGTTTCCAGTGGCTTGGTACTGTGATTTTCTTCTATTTGTGGCCACCTCTGGGCATTTCTGTGCCCGTAGTAGACACAATAAAATAATAATACAATATCCTAACATCATGTGCAAAACTAAGTAGAAGATGTGCATTTCTGCTGGAAGAGACGCCAGTAGTGCCCTGTGGTGTGGAATGCTCGTAACAAATAGCTGAAATTCCTGTGTGCTCAGTAACAGGAACCCTTCATATTCTTAGCTAGCCACATGTCAGTGCATTGACTGCCGAGATTCACTACAGTGTGGTGTGAGTTAATGTAAAACCTGTTTAACTATTCAGTACATTTTCCTTGATAATCTTGTTGACCTCAGGTTGACTTATGACTAGTCAGTGTACATGTACAAGTCAGTTCACTCTCTACCATATAGCTTCCTGCATTTGCATCTCATGGATCTAGCTTTGTGCCATTGGGTTTCCCTAAAGTATGCCAGTTTACATTGAAGCATTAAGTCCCCCCTTCACTAGAGCTGTATATGTCTATATAGCTTCCGTACTGGTAGAACTGATTACAACCACTGCTCTTCCTGTCTGACTAATCACTGTGCTAGCACATGTAGCTGTTCAGAATATCACAAGCATAGCTCCCAACTCTGCCCTTGTCCCACAAAATAAGGTAGGTGGTGCTTACACCAGTTTGTTTATGGAATATAAATCTTGTGGACATTTCCAGGCAGTTCAGGGTAGGCCTTAAAGTGTCCCACGAATAGGGATGTTGTGCGGTATCGTCACAGGCAGGAAGCCTATTCTATACAACAGACTATCTCTATATAAAAAAAAACTGACTTGTTATAGGCCCCAGGTAAGAGCATACATGAGGACACTGGACAACAAATCCCATAGCTTCAAAATTACCAAGACAAGACAATGGCGAAATGAGCAGGAATAGGAAGGAACTCATCTTGTTATATAACCTTCAGTAGGTATTTAGTAAAAGTTGGAGATAGTATTGTGCTTACATACATTAAGACCTGATTTCCATAGACATTGAAGGATGATTTTATAGACCTGATATGTTACCTGAGGAAGCTGGAGAAAAAAAGGTTCAATCTCCGGAGGCGACAAGCCTTCTTTACTATGAGAACTGTGAATCTGTGGAACAGTCTACCACAGGATCTGGTCACAGCAAAAACAGTAGAGGGCTTCAAAACCGGCCTAGACAAGTTCTTAGAGCAAAATAATATAAATGCATATGTATAGAACCTATCACCCCTCCCCCTTCCCTGTATCCATCCCCTCCTTGGTTGAACTTGATGGACATGTGTCTTTTTTCAACTGTATTAACTATGTAACTATGTAACTATGTAGTCTTGTCACTGTTTTTGCACTTAGCACTGTAGCCCACTCCCCCTACGGAGAATACAGGTATGCTTAGTTGCTCTTAATGTCCATGAGTATGGGGAGGTGGTGGGCAAGAGAGATGACAGACGAACAATCAGCTATTGAAGGTGTATGGCAACCTTAAGGGTACATTCACACGGGCGGGCTCGCAGCGAGATTCTCGCTGCGAGCCCGGCAGGTCCTGGCAGTTCCCATACACTACATACTTGCTGCGGCTGGGCAACACGCTAATTGGCCGGACAGGAGAGCAGGATGCCGGACCCGTGCAGCAAGGACAGGTAATGTATGCTTACAGCGGGGGAGCCGGGCGGGAGCAGAAGGGGTTAAGGGCGGCAGAATTACATACTCGCTGCGGTCGTTTAGACCGCAGCAAGTATGTAGTGTATGGGAACTGCCAGGACCTGCCGGGCTCGCAGCGAGAATCTCGCTGCGAGTCCGCCCGTGTGAATATACCCTAAGGTTACAAACCCACTTGGCGGGTCTGCAGCGAGTCTCCATGCTGCGTTTTTGCAGCGAGACTCGCTGCAGATCCCGGCCCTATGCTTTTAACGGCAGAAAAACACGCAGCAGGGATGTACATCCCTGCTGCGAGTTTGTCTGCAGCCCACCTCATTAACCCCCCGGCCGCCGGAGCTGATACTTTACCTGATCCCGGCGGTTCCCGATGTCTTCAGCAAGCTGGAGCGGGGACCAGGTGAAGTATATGCTCCAGCCAGCCGCCCGCAGCCCCGGCCGCCCGATCGCCCCCAGCCCCGGCCGCCCCCCCGCAGCCCCGGCCGCCCGATCGCCCCCCAGCAGCCCCGGCCGCCCGATCGCCCCCAGCCCCGGCCGCCCCCCCGCAGCCCCGGCCGCCCGATCGCCCCCCCGCAGCCCCGGCCGCCCGATCGCCCCCCCACAGCCCCGGCCGCACGCCCCCCGCAGCACCGATCGCTTACTCGATCGGGGGGGCGTGCGATCGGTGCTGCGGGGGGGCGATCGGGCGGCCGGGGCTGCGGGGGTCGATCGGGCGGCCGGGGCTGCGGGGGGGCGGCCGGGGCGGCGGGGGGGGGCGATCGGGCGGCTGGCTGGAGCATATACTTCACCTGGTCCCCGCTCCGGCTTGCTGAAGACATCGGGAACCGCCGGAAAAGGGATCAGGTGAAGTATCAGCTCCGGCGGCTGGGGGGTTAATGGGGAGGGCTGCAGACAAACTCGCAGCAGGGATGTACATCCCTGCTGCGTGTTTGTCTGCCATTAAAAGCATAGGGCCGGGATCTGCAGCGAGTCTCGCTGCAAAAACGCAGCATGGAGACTCGCTGCAGACCCGCCAAGTGGGTTTGTAACCTAAAGGACAACTCTGGCACTAATAAAAAAAACTGAACTGAAGCTGCAGTTGGTGTCTTCATTTTTTCTTCACTTCCTGGTTTGGACTTTCCTATAATGCACTGTGATGTCTAACTGACTTTGTAGAACTGTTAGATGGCTTACAGCTTGCTCAGCCAATCAGAGATGAGCAACCTGAGTCATCTGACAAAGGGAGGCTGGCCTAACAGGGCTTAGAATCGCCTCCCTCTTGATGATGTCATTGTCACAAAATGGCTTCCACAGAAAAGCCTGGGGTCAACAGTCATTAGGTAAAAATGACAATAGAGTTTACTTCACTTCCTGGTGGGGGGTTGATGGGGGAAAAGAGAAGGAAAGGGGGCAGATTAAAGCATATTACAAAGTTATATAACTTTTTAATGTATTTTAATTACTGGGAAAAAGCTTTTCGCCGAAGTACCCCTTTAAGTTCACGTCTTTCCATTTACATCTGTTCAGTTTCCAATGTATACCACAGAATGTAGGCTAAGGGTATAAACCCACACACCGTATACGCAGCAGATATGCAACAAATACGCAGCAGATTTGTTGGTACAGATTTGATGCTGTGTTCAGTTATTTAGATCTAATCTGCTGCGAGTTTGCTGCGTATCGCAGCAGTAAATACGCTGCATATACGGTGTGTGGGTAAATGTAAATGTAGGCTTACATGAATGTTAGTAAGCAAGAGAAAAGTGAGTTTGTTGAAGGATGAAAAGGTTGTGGAGGAGGACACAAATCCCAGACCTTGTGCCAGGTCTTATGAACTCAGGTCTTTTGATCTTTTCTTTTGTGCCCCATCCCTTCTGCATACCGATACTTCAGATATATATAATAGTAAAGTATAAACTGAATAATAGAGAAAAAATAGATGGGTACGTGCCACCACAGAATTACTGCTGCAGTCACTGGGTAACTCTCAGCGGTGTGTCCCTGTTCACACCAGGTAAAGGAGAAAAACAAGTAAGGAAATGGAAAGAGAACCTCAAAGTGAAAGCATACTATGCTGATTTATTTGTGACAATATCTAAAATCTGTATTCATAAACCTCATGTGTAAAAAATAGATGTAGATATAAAACATATAAAATAGATACAGATATACAAACAATATAAAAATATTGCATCCGATCTTATATAGGCAATAAGGAGATGTCTATGGCAATGTACCAATAGCTAAAAGTCTATTATGTCAGTATATCTCACAGTATCCGTAATGCTTGCTGTATATCTTGTAATCTTACCGGTCCGATGTAACAGTTCGTGGGCAAGTTACTGACTGCTAGAGACCCCGCAGCATGTCCCGGAGCACTCCGATCATCAGTAACTTGCCCACGAACTGTTACATCGGACCGGTAAGATTACATTATCATCAGCAAATTGCCTACGAACTGCTGCATCGGACCGGTAAGATTACAAGATATACAGCAAGAATTACGGATACTGTGAGATATACGGACATAATAGACTTTTAGCTATTGGTACATTGCCATGGACATCTCCTTATTGCCTATATAAGATCGGATGCAATATTTTTATATTGTTTGTATATCTGTATCTATTTTATTTGTTTTATATCTATATCTATTTTTTACACGAGGTTTATGAATACAGATTTTAGATATTGTCACAAATAAATCAACATAGTATGCTTTCACTTTGAGGTTCTCTCTCCATTTCCTTATCTGATAAACTGAATAATGTTAATAAATACTATGGCTTATGCATTACATGCCATAACACACAGATGAAACTTCTACTTTAATTGTAACTGAATTTGAAGGATAATGTATAGTATTATATATACTGATCAAGATAAATAATACCTCTAAGTCATAAGGCATTGCCTCTAATCCAGGTAATGCTACATAGAGAAATAAACTTCGGAATATAGATAGGTCCAAACTGTAACGTGTGTGTGTCTCTCTCTGATACTTGACATTTTGTATATCTATCTTCTCTTACTATATTGATCTATTAAAAACGTCATCTGCTATTCCTGCTGTCAGGACAAGGGGGTATAGACACAACAAGACAGTGGGCCCTAGGTCTGAACCCGCCCACTGTCCCTACCTACTTGCCTCAGTCGGCCCTAGACGGCCGCGGACAACCACAATGGCGTTCCCTACGCTGTATATGTGACACACAAAACAAGACAGACAGACAGACAAACACAATAGACAATGGTAAACAAGCCAAGTATTTTATCCAGGATTAGAGGCTAGGTCCAGCAGCTGATTGCACCAGCCCTGATCTCAGCACCAAGTTCCGCTGAAGCATAAAAATCCAGCAGAGCTTAGGTTAACTCCTGCATTGCTGGATGAAAAGCAATCAGGTGGGTCACAACAAACCAGGCCCAGTTCACACCAGTCTACTGCACATTCCTGACACCTGCAGCTTATTTTCGATTAACAGGTCAATAACTACTATCATTTGCAAAGATAATTTGTGGACCAGGAAATTGATTGAAGTGTAAGGGTACTATTCCACGGGCCGACCAGGGCCTGATCAACGATGTAAACGAGCGCTGATCTGCTAGATCGTCGCTCATTTACAGGGCCTATTCCAGGGCCCGACAATCGTTAGCAAGGGCTGCAGGGACATCGTTACCGATGTGTCCGTCAGTCACATGACTGCCTTCTCTCTGTAAGTGCTCAGATGGCCTGGGATACACAGGACTTCCTGTTTTCTGACCGTTTCCTGTTTTTTTGAGAAAAAAAGTCAGAAAACAGGAAGTGCCATGTTTTTCATGACTGTTTCACTTTAAAGTATAAAGAAGGGGCTGAGCTGCTTTCTAGCTTTACTTGGCAGTTGTAACACCTGGAGTCGTGGATCCACTGAACCGTCACTAGCGATGGCACTAACCTCACCAGGGAGCGGAGTCTAAGGGGCCGCTGGTTTTCACCAGAGCCCGCCGCAAGGCGGGATGGACTTGCTGCGGCAGGCGACCCCCAGGTCGCTACCCCTGGCTTGGTTGCTAGTGACAGCAGGCGAGGCGTGGCAGGAGCAGTAGGCAGAAGAGGTCTGTAGGCGTAACCGCAGGTGGCAGACAGTACTCAGGAAACAATGGGTATGCAGCGGACAGGAGCTAGGGACCGGGACAGTGGACAGGAACTGGGAACAAGGACTGAGGTCAGGAACAACAGGAAGCTGGGCCAAACGCTATGGGAAGCATGTAGAGGCTCCAACACGAGGGACAGGGCATGCTGAGATTTATAGGGAGTGATTGGTGCAAACCTCCAATTAGGGGCGGACTCACCCTTTAAATCTGAGACAGCCGGCGCGCACGCGCCCTAGGAGGTGGGGACGCGCGCCGGCCGGCACAGATGGAGACAGGAGCGGGGCGAGGTAAGGCTCCCCCGGGGCCGAACAGGTAGCAGTGCCGAGTCCCAGCACATGGACCCCGGCGGCTGCGTGGGGCAGAGAGAGGTTGCGGCGGCGGCCCGGAGCACGGGACGCCGCCGCGGCCGTGACTGCAGTCTTTGTACATTAGCTAGCTTTAGCAGTATGTATGAATGTATGTATGAAACATATAAAAGTTGTGAGTTCTGCATGAAGAGTGTCTGAGCTAGGGTAACTCCCAAATGTGAAGCCTTTTGGATGCAGTCAAATGTTAAAGTTCTAAATTGTCACTAAACTTTATTAGAATTTTCTTTGCAAACATTCTGGTAATATTTTAGGGATGTTTACTTGCCTAAAGAAACCACGGTAAAGCAAGACAAATGTTTCTGTGAGCTGGTATGCCGAATTGTTTGCTTTCTTAGGAATAGGATTTCCTTAAAAGAAACAGATGTGAGCCAGACATTTATTAAGTAATAAAGTGTCACATGTTTTTGGTTTGAGGGGAATACTCAGAGAAATGTAACCCGATTATTCTGTTTATTACAATACAGATATTGCAGATACATATGGGCAGATGGATAACAGGAAAGAAATAAAGAGAGAAAAATACATATAGATATAGATGGATATATAACTATTCTCCATAGTTTCCATCTTCCTAACAGAGTATTCTGCATGGGTTTTTATTGTAGCACTTTGATCAATGGCTATCATACAGTACAGTACATACAAGTCTACATTCTTTATATGGGTCACAAGTTCATTGCACATTGGAATCTCCATCTTGTCTAGATTTTCATGTTATATGCCGCCAGATTTCTACATGAATATCTCCTTTAGGGCTTGCAGGCTCTTTTTATTAATGTAACAAATAAAGGCGAACTTCTTGCCAATATTTGCTGTGCAGCTGGATTTAGTCAGGATAGACTTCACTACAACTATTGAACCTACAGACATTTTTGGTTTGTCCATTAATAGCTACAATAGTATAGAAGAGCCTATCACAATAGGTAATGGAGGAGAGACCTTGGTAGTTAGATTCCTGGGATACAATGAAGGGCGGTTTGTGTACACAAACACACATGAAAGAAAGCCTAGAAAGATATCACAATGGAAGGGATAGACTACATTGCAATTTTTTTGTTTTCTGAGGTAAAACAATGGCATATATAAATATATACACATAGAGAACAATAGACATGTAGATAACAATGTGAAGTTATTAAGCAGTAATAAAGAGAAGTCCCTCGGGGAATTGATCATTGTTGTGGTCTGTACACTTGTCTATTCTGCTCTATACAAAGGCTGTCATGGACATCTCAAATGAAGAAATTGCTATGGTAAAGGTATATTAGATGAGATTACTTCTGGCTATATCTGTGAGCCTAAGAGTGCGTTTACACAGAAAGATTTATCTGTCAGATTTTGGAAGCCAAAGCCAGGAATGGATTTGAAAAGAGGATAGATCCCAGTCTTTCCTGAGTGTTCTTGTGTCCTCTATGGGGAGTGGGACTGCACTGACTGTGGCTTATCGCTTAGAGAATAAAGGGGTCAGGCAGTGATTAGCCATCATGCCCAACCCCTATCTCCGCCAACTCCTTCATAAACATGCACAGTCATCCAAGAATAAATATTAACTGCTATAAGGAGGGGGTAACAGCTGCTGCAGAACACCTCTTAAGATGCCCATACACATTCAATTAAAATTGATAATAACTGGTGATTTTAACCAAAATGTCCCAAGGAACACTTGCATTAGGTGATTGATGACAGACTGTCATTGTCTAGTAAGTCAGCTCTGTATACATTTTCTGGCCAGTAGTTGAATGAAAGATATTTTATTTAGAATAGATCTCTTATTCATTACCAAACTTTCAGGAAAGAATGTTTTCACATCATTTCTTAAAAATTCCCAGAACATTCCCAGAACGATCAATTACCTTTCGCCTGTCAGTGATCATGTATAGTCAACTTGAAAAACTGTAATGGCCAAAGGCTAAAATGTATATGGCTGTGCCTGTAAAATGATTGTTCTTCAGACAACAGTTGTTCAACCATCAACTATGACAGTCACTTGTAGAGAAGCATGTGGGTCTACTTATAGATCATAGACTTCAGTAAGTATCAATGCACTGTCAATCAGCTGCTTCTAAAGACCCTATTACATGAGCCAATGTGCGCTGCAAATGTAGATCCTGAAGACTGGTGCCCATTTAAAGAGCCTACAACAGTGTTTGACTATTAATTAGGCAGGGGCACACAAATGACTGCTAAATCATTTGTGCCGCCCTATGCTTCCATCATTCATTAGCCGCATATTCTTACCTGTTAAGACTCCTCAGGGTCCTTAAAGCTACTGCCCACAACCTAAAGCCTCCGGTCATTGAAGTCTCAGGCTGATCAGCCAATCACTGGCCGCTGCACTAGTGTGGGCCACTGATAAGACTAAATTTATATGTTGACCTCTCTCTATGGAGAGAAGCCAAAAACCCAGGTAAAGGATGGTTTTTAAATTATATCTAGAGTTGGAATCCTGCAGTGTTACCAGCTCGTTACTTATACGTCACTGACACAGATAAGACAATGTATCATGATTATAAGCCTGGAGAAAATGGCCCAAGTTTTATTATGGTCATCACATTTTATAGACAGATAAAATATAGGGTGGTAACAAATGCTAATAAGACATAGATGAGGCGGTGCTAGTGATTTAGATATTCAGTCATGCGCAATGGCATCTATATTAGTATTCATTATTATTATTATTCAAAAAGGTCAAAAAGGTTAAAACAATACATTCTGTACAAAGATACTTTTTCATGAATCCAAGAGCACAATGTAGTTGTTTTCCATAAATTGTTTATAGATAAGAGTCTCTGGGTCCTTGGGGATTGTGTCTACAAATGATAACTTTCCAGGAGCTGTTCTAAGTGACGTGCTTCCAGCATTCCTCTTCTTCATCCAGAACATCTCTCTGTCACGCTCTGATCATCTCCTCATTCAGAGGGCAGTATATATATGTGTAGTCAAATAGGTACGGTGCAAGTAGGTAAAATCCCAATACCTGGCCTTATCATTCCCCCATTTGACATCCGTGAAGCCTTGGACTGGAATCACTGTGGTTGGTACATAGCCAGAGGTTCCAAAGATACTGTCTGAGCCGCGGGTTGCTCAGGGGTCACATCTTCTCCATAGGGTGAACCCATCCTCCAAGTACTTGTCCAGCATCCAACCTCCAGAAATGTCCAGGCGACACAGATTCAAGAGAACCGATAAGAGAAAGAAAACATAATCCCGTTAGTTACCTATATGATGGTAGATCTTTTTGTTTGTCGAGGTTTTATACGAGAGAGAATACACATAAACACTTTTACTGGCAAACAGACCAGTATTAGGCATAAGACCACTTGGATGAGACCCTGAAGGACTCCCATTAGTTTATGGGCATCACCATAGGATAGACAAAAATAGTACCATACATTTTATTGAAAGTTATAGATGGTGGAACAAACTTACAGCAGATGCGATAGGAAGATCTGCAATAACCGAAAGAAAATACTAAACAATGGGTGAGTCTGTACAGTATACATCAATATACAGCTTAGTTACAACAAAACAAATAAAAGCTTATTATCAATACCCAAAATAACATATATATATATATATGACAAATACCTCTCCGGATTTTATCAAAATAACCAAACCTTATTGTCTTATTACTGCATATAACAGACCTGACTCTATAACAAGGACTCTACCACTTCAGCATCATGTGGGGATTGGAAAGTCACAACAACTAACTTTAAAAAGTTTCTGAAAAGGGAAAGTTTAGATGTGAGCAAATCTTATCTCATAGCAAAAGCAAAAATAAAAAGTTGATTGACACATAAACTAAAAACAGCACAACAGGTAAATGCAATAAAATCTCCACAATGTGACCTACTATGTAACCACTAGATTCACTTATAATAACCACATAGTGAATTCACTGAGGTCAGTAAGAGATTCTCAGAATTTCCATTTCTTTTTAGTCTTTTTACTTCATTTTGTACCTAGAAAACATCTTTATGATTAGATCACACAGGACTAATAACTGGTCACATGGTCACATCTCTTCCTGTAAATAATCGTATAGTATAATAGTATAATACATAGACCAATAATATGAAGTAACTGGGCGCTTATTACCGATATAATATTTGGATCATACTGAATTGTCTCTTATTTCACTGAGATCATCACATATTACACATAAAATAACCACCATAGAAATAAAAGCAAAGTGTAAACGATACATCACCTAAGGTTTCAAAGCCTTTTTATGAGAATTATATATCATATGATCCTTTTTGTAATAGTAGCATTGGTATGGATCCTTTATCCTTAAACCTATCTTTTGACTGACAGGTCTCTTTAGACACTTGGATTCTTGGCCTCAGTTATATCGCTTCTTTTAAGGCCACTAGTATCACCTCAGACATTGGCTTTGTTCTCTCCCATAGCTTTGGCTGACCTGTAAAGAAGACACCAGTACAGACAAGGACGTACCTATATAGGCCACCTGTGACAGGTGGATGACGTCCACTTACATTCCCTGAAACAGGCAGGATGGTCACAGACTATGCAGACAGGCACTTTATGGTGTTACTTACAGTAGGTTATGACAGGTGTAGATAATACAGCCCTACACAACCCTCTCTGCTATATTTGTTGTCCCCTGGGCCGCCCAATGTGAGGATACTACATCACATTACACATGGCTTCCTTCTGCTGGTTTTGTCAGATAACTTACAGTGGGATACAAGGCTGTCGGCAAATAGTTATTGGATGCCATCTTTACCCTGTACCTCCTCTCCATCCGCTGGTCTCACAGCTTGTTGCTGATTGTCTCTGGAAAAGACTTAAAAACAAACAGATCCACATCTCCCCCTCCACCTGTACACTATGTACGGTTACCTCAGGAAGAGACTGGAAACATCTCCCCATTCCCTTGTACGCTTTGTACAGTTACCTTGGGAAGAGCACAGAAACCACAGCATCGGCAGCTTCATCCATCATCCATCACCATTTAGGCTTCAGGGTTTGTCTGCGTGAACGTTGCGTCAGCCGCTCTATGGCAGCTTTTCTTCTTCTTTGAACAGTTTTTTTTTTTTCTACAAGTGTTTTTGGTAAGCCCAGGGACCAAACAAATCTCTAATTTGCCAACTAACCCATAATAGTGGGCTTCATATAGACATCTGCACAGTTACCTTCAACCACCCTACATGTCTCTGTGATTGTCCTCACCTCCAGCTTATGGCAGGAGCGGTTTCTGCAGTGGAACGTCACACTGCATGGCGGTCACCATATATCCTTGCGTCTTGTGTCATCCATCTTTGAAAAGTCTGGTATAATCTACAATGAAAACTTTTAAACTTTCATTAATATTTGGGCTTTCAATTACATTTTCATCTTTCCCAATTTAAAATATCAAACACAATAAGTAATAAAGACATCCTTATTCAAAAATAAAAAATTTGTACGGTGTTTAAAAAAAAATTTAAAACATCAAAATTGGCTACTCCATCAAAATGGGCTGCTCCCATTTCCATTCACCTCTATCCCCTCCCCCATTTGAATCTACATCAAGAGGCAACAGAGATGCTGGATTCAATGCACTTAACACAAAATATATATATTTGGGGGGGGCATAAGGAGTGCAGACTGGAGCCATGGACATGGGTTTGGTTTTTACTAGGGATAAAAATACATATATATTCATGAGCTAAGTTTGCTATAATCATCACAAAACTGTTAACCCTAAAAATAAAAACATTAAAAAAAATTAAATGAATCCGCTGAAATGAATATTCCTTCAATACGCTGCTCTTATCAGTAAACAGAACGCTCTGTGCCTCACTTCAGTGAGCAGTAAAATCATAGATACAAGAGTTAAAACTTCTTGGAAGTTTTTTTTTTTTTTTTTTTTTTCCCCAAACATTCTTGAAGTTACAGAAGATATCAGCGCTGTGCTCTTATACACCAGACTGTAACCTTGGACAGTGGCACACATACTTATAACTTAGTAGGAAAAAAAAACAATTTGCATAGAACTTATTAGGATAGATGTGTACACATATATACACATATATATATAAAGACTTGTTAAATAAAGTTACATAGAAATATATATTACAGTAGTAAGTTACTACTACAGGCTCTTATACCATTGGGTTCTTAATAAGTGCACAAAATTCTGCGTTTGATCTTTACCAATTATCACTTTTCTCTTGACATTCCTAATAAAACGTACTTTTTCTCTCTGACTCCTACTGACACTTCCGTATAACAATCTTATACACTAACAGGTCTACTAAACTGGACTTCTTCAAACAGTCTCTATGCTTTTCCTTTCAACAAACCTTTGTCTAACTTTCCTCACCCTCAGGTAATAACATTTCTTAATAAATGTGCAAAACAGTTGTTAGACTCTATCGGAGAGTCCTGTGCCCGCCCCCTCAGTGACACTAAGCAGTATGGGCGGAGGACAGAAATGCCAGGAGTTAAAATGGCCTCCGGACTAGATAACCGGATATAGGGGTGTTGGCTTAGGGCATGGTTTTGAGACGTCACAATTATAATACAGACGTGGATGATATGAGGGAGTGGTTGGCTTTCAGTCGCCATCTTTGATTACAAAAAAACTGGCGTACATGAATAAGCAAATGTTCCACGGTCGGGACAACAGAAAATGATCAACATTTTGTAACAAGTCACATACTACTTCTAAAGGGGAACACCAGCTTAGTAAGACTGGCTGAAATACAACAGTATATAATGTAGGAGCGTACATTACATTACACTAACAGCTCTGATTTTTTTTTTTTTTCTAACGCTGCTTGCATGTGATCTGCAGCCCTCAGAGCTGTTTAATGACCTTGTACAAAACATAACAAATAACACACACAAAAAAACTTTGTATGCTGCTTCACTACGCAGCATTAATTAACCCCTTTTCAGCTCTCTCAGTACTGTATCTAGCAATGAGCTGGACTGTTCTCCTTGTCTGAGTACGTGGCTTTGTACTTAGACACTTACATGGCAATGTACACTATTTGAGGTTAGGCTGCCCACTTCAAAAAGGCATTGGTCTTACTATCAGGTCAGGGGCACTTTAAATCAAAGTAACTACTTCAACAGCCGACCAAGGGGAAGATTCCTGCAGAACAAAGGGTCTATACGCCACCATTGGACGTAGGTTGGCTTTCCGCAGGATCTGCGGTTTGTATACAGATATAAACTGGGTACAATGGTGTAACATAATGATGTGGCTTGGGTCTGCCACACACACTACAATATTCTGTCTTATCTAGATATTGTTGGTCACCGGCACATGACATGTCCACCCAGCTGGACCTGTGCTTCCCACCCATTATCCTGAATGTTTTCCTTCTGTCTGACCCTCTGGCTCTCATCTATCTACTCCACACCCTCCCCTCTTAGAACTCTAATCCTCGATTCCCCCCTTAGGGATAGTACTTACATTGACCCCTAAGGTTCCTGGAAATTCCAAGGACCCATTTGCCCTGCATGTTACATGTAGGTCTGGTTACCTACCCACAAGGCAAAAATAAGTGTGCACAGGAGTGTGAGGGGTTTCCCAAGTGTTGGCCAGAGAGCCAGAGGTTGGTGGGGCTAAGGCATGTATCTGCCTTCATATCAAACCTCCTAAAGATCTGTTCTAGATCTTGCACTGCATCTTCTCATGCCCGTTGCTAACTATATCTTAGCTGTTCAATTTCCCATAGCCCTCCCATAAAGATGATGAGTTCCTGTTTTTTAGTGAACATCTGTCCCATTCTCGCACCCAGCCCTAGGTAGCTTATTGGGGATTGTCCAGACCTATCTAGGTCTTATAGTAGGCTCCTGCTTGCGGCGGGATGGCTTCCCTCTTTGCCATCCTCCTAAGCGGCGAGAATAATCCACGGGTCTATTGATCCATGGCGCCTACATCTTGTAACGAATCGACAGGGCACAAGCAAGGAGTGAAATTAATACAAGTACTATTTCCACTGGTCACCGAACAGATTGTTTTCACTTCCGGAACCCATTCATACAGAGAGTCTATGCGCCTACTGTCCGTGACCTTGCAGCTGCTCTCGATATTATGCTGTATTAAAAGGGTTAAGCATTAATCACAGCCTCCCCGTAAGGACGTAGAAGTGAATAAGTTCGGCAATCCCTTTCCTTAATTCAGCATAAATACAGCAACAGCTTATCTCAATCACACCACAGTTTGCGACGGCAATGCAGCACTTTAACCTTGTCCTATCCTGGGTTACAGAGTTCTTTGTCTAACAAATAGACTCAGCTTTACAAACATATAGAGAACGCAAGTGACGGGAATCTCATTAGATCCGTTCCCCTGAGGCGCAGATAGTACGTAAGAAAGGAAAGTCTTTCTTACCTGGCCAGTTATATCTGCGCGTCCGATGACGGATAAATCACCGCATCCCGTCTGTCTGCGTTCTGGTTGCAAGAGGCTGAGTCCCGGTTCGGACGCCAAAATGATAAGACTAAATTTATATGTTGACCTCTCTCTATGGAGAGAAGCCAAAAACCCAGGTAAAGGATGGTTTTTAAATTATATCTAGAGTTGGAATCCTGCAGTGTTACCAGCTCGTTACTTATACGTCACTGACACAGATAAGACAATGTATCATGATTATAAGCCTGGAGAAAATGGCCCAAGTTTTATTATGGTCATCACATTTTATAGACAGATAAAATATAGGGTGGTAACAAATGCTAATAAGACATAGATGAGGCGGTGCTAGTGATTTAGATATTCAGTCATGCGCAATGGCATCTATATTAGTATTCATTATTATTATTATTCAAAAAGGTCAAAAAGGTTAAAACAATACATTCTGTACAAAGATACTTTTTCATGAATCCAAGAGCACAATGTAGTTGTTTTCCATAAATTGTTTATAGATAAGAGTCTCTGGGTCCTTGGGGATTGTGTCTACAAATGATAACTTTCCAGGAGCTGTTCTAAGTGACGTGCTTCCAGCATTCCTCTTCTTCATCCAGAACATCTCTCTGTCACGCTCTGATCATCTCCTCATTCAGAGGGCAGTATATATATGTGTAGTCAAATAGGTACGGTGCAAGTAGGTAAAATCCCAATACCTGGCCTTATCAGCCACAAGTGGCAGAACTGCGAGTAGCAGGCAGAAGCTAGAGGACACTGGGAGTGTGGAAATGAAAAGTATAAAGTTTATTATTTTACAGCGAAGGCAAGGGCTGCACGGACATCACTAACAATATATATGTATATATACATATACAGTGTTCCCTCAACTTGCAATGGCCTTAGGATATAATATTCTCAACATACAATGTTTTTTTATATTTATCTTTATTTATCTTCTATAATACAAACTTTACAATAAAACAGGGAGTTTCAAACCGATATCTTTCCACAAATAAAGAAAACAGTCAATGACATGGGTGACCCCCTGACAAATATCCACCTTTTTCCTCCTTGTGCTTAAAAGGCCATAGCACTTGCATTTTTTCACCTAGAAACCCACATGAGCCCTTATTTTTTGCGCCACTAATTGTACTTTGCAATGACAGGCTGAATTTTTTCATAAAGTACACTGCAAAAGCAGAAAAAAATTTAATGTGTGGTGAAAATGAAAAAAACACACATTTTTTTAATTTGTCTTTTTTTTGTTTTTACACCGTTCGCTCTGGCATAAAACTTGTTATAAATGTTCCTTAAGTCGTTACGATTACAACGATATGTAACATGTATAACTTTTATTTTATTTGATGGCTTGTAAAAAATTCAAACCATTGTTAACAAATATATGTTCCTTAAAATCGCTCTATTCCCAGGCTTATAGCGATTTTATCCTTTGGTCTATGGGGCTGTGTGAGGTGTCATTTTTTGTGCCATGATGTTTACTTTCTATCGGTACCTTGATTGCGCATTGCACAATTTTGCACTTTGGGATTTTTTTGTGCTTACGCCGTTTACCGTGCGAGATCAGGAATTAAATAAATTAATATATTGGGCAATTACGCACGCGGCGATAACAAACATGTTTATTTATTTTTTTCATTTATAACATGGGAAAAGGGGGGTGATTCAAACTTTTATTAGGGGAGGGGGCTTTTTACTAATAACAACAATTTTTTGTATTTTTTTTTACACTTATACTAGAAGCCCCCCTGGTGGACTTCTAGTATAAGTACACTGATCTTCTAGTATAAGTACACCGATCCCCCCGCTAGACACCAAGAAGGATTCAGTTGCAGCTGTCAACTTTGACAGCTGCATCTGAAAACTTAATTAGCAGGACCGTGGCGGTTCACAGTGGGGCCGCCGTGCGGCACCGCTCTGAAGTGCCCTAGGCGGGCCAGGACATACAGGTACTTCCAGGGTCGTCTAGGGGTTACATTTTTTTTATTTTTTTTCTCATTTTGGGGGATTTTGAACCAATTACCAGTTTTTCATAGTTTTGGTCTCAACATACAATGGTTTCAGCATAAAATGGTCGTCCTGGAACCAATTAATATAGTATGTTAAGGAACCACTGTTTGTGTAGATAGATAGATAGATAGATAGATAGATAGATAGATAGATAGATAGATGTGTGTGTACAGCTCTTGCTGCTTCATTAGCAGATCTAGCAGATTGGTGCTAGCTGTACACTAGTCATCAGGTTGTGTAATACGGTCCTCAGGGTACGGTCCTCAGAGTACAGAAAATAATATAGATGTTATGCTTGCCTCTCAATGGTGCCCGGTGTCCTCCTGCCATGTTTCCCCTTCCTGACTGACCACTAAGCCATCAAGTGTAGTCATAACTGCATAACAGCAAGTCCTTGTCAAGAGCGCTTTCAGTTAAAGGGACATTTGCAGATCCCGAGAGGTCTTCTTTGCCACCGGTTGCTGCAAATGATGACAGCTCAGGGGGCTCAGTGTGTTGCAGGAGCGGGCCTTGGGGCCAATTGTTTTGCCATCTAAGCTTCATCATAGCCAAAACAGGCTCTAGTTTGCAAAATCTTGTTTATGGTGAAATTGATAACATAAACTTTTCCAAATATACATAAAAATGTTTCCATAAAAAAAGACAATACATAGTGTGTAATAACTAGCACCAGTTTGAATAATTTTGTCTGCAGGAAGTGTGCAGGAAATGTGGGGCCAGATAAGCCACTTGACTCCTGTGAAATTCACATTATTCCTGCTGAGTTGGCAGTGCAGAGATTTACATTGTACATGACGTTGCAGTTTGTATGGACTTTTATAATTTCTCTTGGAAAATGATATTGTAACTATAAATATTAAAAGCCTAAAATGCAACAATAGAAAGCTATTATAGCAAAATGTTGCCTTAAATGGTTTAAATCAAATTTGTAATTACCTTCATGTATTACTTGCAGCTATATGTATGGGCTGTGTTCCAAGAGCCAGACATATACAGCAGGACATTAGATAAGTAGGGTGCGCTCTGGATTTGTGTAGTGTTTCCTTAAAAGGGAATTCAGCATAGCTTGCCAGCCATGGCTAATGAGTGAATTGGGGGTGGGAGGAAACAGATGGTCTGTAGCACTGATGTTTGGTGTCAAACCAGCTTATTGCATGAGAAATCTTTCAGTTATTTACACTGGATCTCTGCAGTGTGAACAATCCAAGCCAAAAGCATTCATGGTATAGTGAGCTAAATGTACAACGTGTGATCAGACGCAGTGTTTACCAAGAAGGATTTCAATAAGAATTATCCAGGGTGAATCCCGGAAGTCTGCATGACTTGTCAGCTGAGATACATTGCATATATTGACAACACAAGGTTGTCTATGATGGACTTTTTATATATATAACTGATGTTCATGAATGAGGAACACAGAAAGTGGTTGTTTTTTGCAAAAAAGCACACAGACATTCTTTAAATTCCATAGAAAAAAAAAAAGATACATTTTGGCCAAAGCAGATTATCACTTGTATAATATCAGCAACTCTACAACAGATATCATTCTCTGAGCTATGACTCCTAGAAAAGCACATATAATATATACATAGACACACACACGCACACAATGAACATATACTCTATGCCGTGTAGCATGTATAGAATGTAAACTAAGCCGTATAAACAAGCCACTATGTGTAATAAATAAAGGCTTTGGTGATGATGTAAGGTGGTAAGAAGTGTCAAGGTGGTTATTAGACCAAAGTTCATAAAAATCTGTGATATTAGCACACGTAATAAACAATAAGTGAAGTGCAGCCAGCGGAGTTTAAAATGTTTCATTTCATAGTAACTTGTAGTTGGTTGTTAGGCCTCAAATGATCTGTAATTTTTCAGGTCTGCATAGAGGTCTGCTGTTTGTACTCTGTGATCCGTGAACAAATGGCATCCGTATCAACATTCACATCCACAGAAATGTTGAACTGTTAAAAAGATAAAAAAATAACTAGTTTACTTACATTTTAGCCATATTTTTCACAGACATCACGGATGGGACGTCCGCAAAAAAACACACATCCTATAGACTTCTATTGGCCAATCCATACCATAATTACAATCCACACTAGCACATGTCCTATTTTTACTGAACGGATTGTTTAAAGGGAATCTGTCATCTCCCAGGCCCTACCTAAGGTGCTTACAGTATGCTGTAGCTGGCAGTCCCCTAGTGAGCATGGTGCTCTTTGGTAATTTTACGTGCAGTGGATTATGTACAATCTCATGTCTCCTACTGTAATGAAGTGTTAAAAAGAAGTTTTTTGTGCCACACTCTGGCACGTCTCACCACTCCTTCCTCCTCTTCATAGATAATCAATGTTGCCCGGCTTCCTGCTTGTTGTCAGCTGTCAGCCAGTGTCTCTGATTGCAGATCAGTCCTCTGTAGGTAGTTTATGTCTGAAAGAAACACTCAAATATAGTTGAATCTCTGAAAGAGGACCTGCCAGCAGATCATTCTCTGGTTCAAATCCCCTGATGGAAATGAAATGTAGGTGTTTTTTTTGCCTCATTATTGTATCATTTCTAAGGCTATGTTCCCACACAGTATTTTTGCTCGGTATTTTGGTCAGTATTTTGCAACCAAAACCAGGAATGGATTGAAAACACACAAAGGCTATGTTCACACACTGTTGAGTGGAAATTGAGTGGATGACTGCCATTTAATAACAAATAATTACTCTTATTTTAAAAGCCCTTATTTGCCATTAAATGGCGGCTATCCGCTCAATTTCAACAGTGTAAGAACATAGCCTTTCTGTGTTCTCAATCCACTCCTGGTTTTGGTTCCAAATTACTGAGCAAAATACTGAGCAAACATACTGTGTGCAAAATACTGAGCAAAAATACTATGTGTGAATATAGCCTTAAAAATGATACAATAATGAGAAAAAAAAATACCTCTATTTTATTTCCATCTGTAGATTTGAACCAGAGAATTCAACTACATCTGATTGTTTCTTTAATGGTACTTTTACACAGAGCGATAATTCGCCCGATCGCACGATTAACGATTTTAAATGAACAATGTTTTTTTATAACGGTCAGCGAGCGTTTAGACGGAACAATATATCGTACGGAAATATCGTTATGCGATCGTTTTGCGATCGCTTAAGCCTATCTCACACATAGGTGAAATCGTTGAAAGAATGTTTACACGGAACGATCTGCGAATTTTTTGTGAACGACCAACGATAATTTGAGAACATGTTGAAAGATCAAAATGAACGATTTCTCGCTCGTCGTTTGATCGTTCGCTGCGTTTACATGTACGATTATCGTTCGAATTCGATCGTTATAGTGCAAATTCGAACGATAAATCGTTCAGTGTAAAAGGACCTTAAGACATAAACTGCTTACAGATGACTGATCTGCAATCAGAGACACTGGCTGACAGCTGAGTCAGCAGGAGGCTGGCCAGCATTGATTACTCATGAAGAGGAGGGAGTAGGAAGAAGTGGTGAGGTGAGCTAGAGTGTGGCACAAACAACTCCTCTTTGCCTCTTCAGTGCAGTAGGTGATGTGAGATTATGAATAATCCGCTGCATGAAAAATTACTAAAAAGCACCATGCTCACTAGGGGACTGACAGCTACAGCACACTGTCAGCACCTCAGGTAGGGCCTGGGAGCTGACAGATTCCCTTTAATAGTCCAATAGAAATCAATAGCCAATAAGTTGATCAGTGATTGTGGATCCGCAATCACGGACAACTATGCTGGACGTGTAAATAAGGCCTTATTCATTCAATACATATAGACAGCTGTTTTAATAGTTGCTTCTCACTTAGCCAACCAGTATCTTTCTTTGTACAGATGAGGGTCAGGAAACTATAAAAAGCGGTATATAGTTGGACAAAATAACTAGAACACCCCCTGCTTTTAGTCAAGTTGAATTCTTTCTGATAAACCTGCCATCACTGATATCACCCTCTTTTTCTTAGCCTCATTACTTTTATTGTCATTAATAAACTGTATTACTTGTGCTGTTATAAAAAGGAACTCTTGATTCACTTTTGGAGAACAATGTGGACCACCTTCAGCAGGCAGACTGGTTCAGCTTGCAGGCACAGCAAAGGATTTCTCACGCTCTCTCTGTCCTTCCCAGAGCACATGATAAATCCCACCCCACTGACTGTAATTTGTCCTGACGTTGCTGTAACTAGAGACATATTTCCCCTAACAATGAACGGTGGGCAGTGGCCAAGACTTTAGAGCTGGGGTAAGGAGTTTAACCAAACCATTTTTGGTTAATAAAGGGATTTATAAATATTTTTAAAAGCGCATTGACTTTCAAATGTAAAACGGTTATTTGAAATAAGACTGACCAATTATAGTGTATTATTACTATCAATATAATTTTTATTATTATTTATCATTATTGTAATTCCTAGCACAGTATTTGGGTAACACGTAAAAAAAAAAAAAAAAAAAGAAAGTTTGACAGATAAATTAAACAGTGTTTACAACAGTCCTGTCCATACAAGCTCACAGTCTATAAAGATCAGGGCCTACATACAAAAGGTCAGGAACAGGAGTAAGCAGCTCAAGACATGTCAAGTGAAGGTAGTGTTGGGATACCGGTTGAGGGACTCCTTAGGCCAGGTTACATGCTTGTCAGAAGCAATGAGTTTCCAGGGAATGTACACTGGATGAAATTAAAGGGAGATTTCCAGAAGTACAGAGGCACACAAGAGAGGCCTTGTTTCTCAGAGTATAAGGCCATAATTAAGAAATATTAATAAAGAGAATGTTGTCATTGAAAGAGGGGAGGATGCATGTAGAAAAGAAAAGTGAGTAGACCTGCATAAGGTTTGAGTAAGAATTTTGAATTGAGTTCTTTATGGATTGAGTTCTTCTTAGATGACCATCAACCAATGAAGGGACTAACAAGTGGGGCTGCATTAGAACAACATACAAGAGAGGGCAAATGTTAACCCTAGGCAACATGCTTGTAGGGAGCACAAACAATGGGCTCTTTTGACATATAATACAAGAATATTTTGGGTGTGGGAGGACAACATGAAGGTGAAAGGATGACACACTCAGTCTAGTCAATGTTTAGCTTTAGGAAGTGAGAGCACATAAGGTAGGAGCTTCCTGACAGGGATATGAAATTGTAGGGGGTGTAAGTTAGTGTTATCTGCATATAGATAGATAGATGGCTGAAAGACGACATACGTCCAAACAGTTTGTTACCCTATAGTGTTGATCCATAGGAAGGTTAAAAAAAAACCCTATGAGATAAAAGCCAATTTTCCTAATTTTAAGGAGAATTAAATCCTTGGATCAACTACGCTTCTCTTGAATCTAATGACTATAATTTGCATACTTATAGTAAACAATCCCATTATGTGCTGGTGTAGAAGTTCTTTTTCCTCGAGACCCAAAGGGGTATGCTACTCAAACATAACTTTTCATATGTTGCTGCTAATGGTGACACTAACAATTCATTCTTTACTTGTTATTGTCTATTCAGTCTCCTTCCCCCAGTTCTCCGCTACTGCTTTCTGCTGAAGGCACAAAAAACTGTGTGAGCTTTTCTCTCCGTCTCCCCCTCTTCCCCCCTCTCTTCCAAGATGGCTGATATAAACCAGTCCCTTGCAGGCTGTATCTCCAACTTTGTAGCTTTTTTGTAATGGTAGGAGGGTTACTCTAAGGTCAAGTGGCTGATGAACTCACTGAGATTATCCGTCTCGGCATTACTGAGAAGCTACTTGCAGATAGGGACTTGTTTACATCAACCATCTCAAAAGGGAGGGGGGAGGAGGGGGAGACGGAGAGAAAAGCTCACACAGTTTTTTGTGTCTTCAGCAGAAAGCAGCAGCTCAGAACTGAAAGGAGACTGAATAAATGATAACAAATTTGGAATGAATTGTTAGTTTCACCATGGGCAGCAACATATGAAGAGTTATATTTGAGCAGAATATCCCTTTAAGGCTGTAATAGACAGACCGACAAGCGGCATAAGCAAGCGCCAATCTGCTAGATCGGCACTCACTTAGAAACATAGGAGATTGTAGGCAGAAAAAGACCACTGGGTCCATCTAGTCTGCCCTTTTTGTATTTTCTTTCTTATTATCTTAGGATAGATGTATGTTTATCCCAGGCGTGTTTAAATTCTGTTATTCATAAATTACAAGGAGCAATGCTCAGCCAGCTGCAGATGATTTTTTTGATAGATTGAAAGATGACAATCAGCCGATGAGTAAGCGCTTATAACTGTGGATGCCCATCTTTAAACCCTCTCTAGCTCCTCTTGGACATTAGTATCCGAAAGTGTACGCAATATTCTGTGTGTGGTCTGACTAGCAATTTGTTCAGTGGTAGAACTAGTAGAACTATAGATGATATTGGAAAGAGTTGTTGATCTGGCCAAAGCCCGAGGTGTAGACAGAGAAGAAAGTCTGGAGAAGAAGGGAGTGATCAAGTCCAAGATGGAATATTATACAGTAGCGTTTAGTAATAGCGTTTAGACCTCAGTCAGTGGATCATAATGTTTGTATAGGATGGTTTGTATGAGCAGCCTCTGTGGGATGGTTTTTATGGGCAGCCTCTGTGGGATGGTTTTTATGTTCAGCCTCTGTGGGCTGGTTTGTATGGGTAGTCTCTGTGGGATGGTTTGTATGGGCAGCCTCTGTGGGATGGTTTTTATGGGCAGCCTCTGTGGGATGGTTTTTATGTTCAGCCTCTGTGGGCTGGTTTGTATGGGTAGTCTCTGTGGGCTAGTTTGTATGGGTAGTCTCTGTGGGATGGTTTGTATGGGCAGCCTCTGTGGGATGGTTTGTATGGACAGCCTCTGTGGGATGGTTTGTCCAGAATTCAGGTCATTCATAAAATAATGAATATTATCAAAGAGATATTAAAGTGCAGTAGAGGAGTGGTTGCAGGAGAGACCTTAAAGGGGTAGTGCGGTGTTAAGCATTTATTCACTAAATAACACACATTACAAAATTTTACTACTTTGTAATGTTTGTTATTTAAGTGAATGCCCCCCTTTCCCATGTTTCCCCCACCCACGCTAGGCTGGGAAATGTGGTGCATTATAATTACGCATTTGCTGTCGACCCCGGCCACCATCTTGGGATGATCACGTCATCTTCAGGAGGCCGTCCCAAGATGGAGGCCAGGGTCGTCAGCGAATACGTAAGTATAATGCACCACACTTCCGGGTCTAGCGTGGGTGGGGGGAAACATGGGAAAGGGGGGCATAGTTGTTTAATTGGGGAAGGGGGGCAGTTGTATAACTTTGTAATGTGTGTTATTTAGTGAATAAATGTTTAACACCGCACTACCCCTTTAAGGGCTTGAATGAAAGGTTAAAAGTGAGTGTCACAAAGAAGAAAAAAAACTGGTTTATGAGGTTGCCAAATTTATTGCCAAATGAGCATTCAAGGGATGCTAGCTTTGGCAAACTATGAGTGTGCAGGATCCACAGGCCACAGAATGCCGTACAAAACCTGTATGCTTCCATGCCCAACCATATCTCATCTTGTATGAAGGCTAGAGGCGGCTCTTCAAAGTACTAAAACCTCCTTTTAATTGTACAGTTTGGATTGTGCCCCTAATAAAAAAAAAGTCTCTTTCTAAATTCTGGGTCTTTTTTGCCAAAGTGGCAGAGAGGGGAAGAATGAAAAAACTAACATGCACTTCCCTCCCCAGCTCCAGCGCTGATGCCTGTGTACTGCAGCTCTGTTCCCCGGCCTGTTTATTCAGTCAGGGGCCATAAAGGGGGTCCCACCACTGCCGCTGACTGGCTGAGCGAATCCAGAACGTCGTGTTCCAGGCCTTCTCTCCAGCCAGGAAGCGGCGGGGGAGCTGCTATATACAGCCATTAGCGCTGGAGCTGGGGGTAGGGGTAAGTGCACATTATTTCTTCCATCCTCCCCCTCCTTGACCCTTTGGCAAAAAAGCCCCCTGCCCGGAATTCTCCTTTAACATTATTAAAGGGAAGCAATCAGCAGGTTAGAAGCTTCTAACCTGCTGTTATGTCCCTATAGCGCAATGGGCGCTAAAGATAAAGATAGGTTTCTTATTTTCAGCCATTGCACTGTTTTTGTGGACTTTGTAGTCAATTCATATGCTAATGAGGAGGTTTGGTGAACTGGAGGAAGGACTACCACCCTCCACCCAGTTGGCTGGCCCCTTTTAATTAATATTAATCCAGTGTTCTGCAGTGATGAGTGTCAGAGTGATGTCACTGCAGAACTCCTCCCCCCCCCCCCCAATATTCATTAGGAGGGAAGGGCTAGCTGAGGTGGATCTGTGCAATGAGGGTGGTAGTCTTGCCCCTAGTGCACCACTTCATTAGTATATGGATTCAGATACAAAGTCCACAGAAACAGCACCAAGGATCAAGGTAAGAAAATTACCTTTATCCTCAGTCCCCCTTGTGCTATAGGGGCATATCCGCAGAGTAGATGCTTCTAACCTGTTGATAGTTTCCATTTACTATATAAAAATTATTTACCATGTTCTAAAAAAAAATAAAACTCTACTGGGAACCATAAATGAACAATTTCTGCATGTTCAACAAAAAAAGGAAATAAAGAGAGCATACATGCTGTTTCCACAGATCTATGTAGAACATGTAAAAGCGGCACTATCAGCAGGTTCAGCCCAATGAACCTGCTGATTTGCCACAGAAGATCATTACCTGATGCAATAACAGCTGGTAATGAATCCTCTCTTTGTCTTTAGACAGCCCATAATTGCCTCCATGCTAATGAAGGGCTTAGGAGCATTTGGGGCACCGTTACCCGGAGCACCAGCTTGGCCCGCACAGACCCCCCCTCCCATGCCGCTCACTATGCATATATGAATATACATAGCGGGTGGCACAGAGTGACCCCCTCGGCCTGCCCAGCGCACCCAATCCTGTGTGGCCAAGCCTAGTGAACATAGTGAGCAGCATGGAAGGGGACGGGCTAGGCAGCACAAGAGGGGGTTGCTCCGGGCGGGCCGAGGGGGCTATCTATAGACTGCAGGGTGGAAGAGAGGATTCATTACCAGCTGTCATTGCATCAGGTAATGATTTTCTGTAGCATATCAGCAGGTTCATTGAGCCGCTTTAAATAATTATTTTGATTTCAACATATAGTATCCATAAATTCATCTTGTTAAATAGAAGGGCCTACTTGTATAGAGAATATTTATTCGTAAAGTGTCACTGTAGTTATAACTTTCAAAATCTAAACAGTAGATATAAGTAGTAACAGTAGAACAGTAGATATAAAGCAAATTTGCAATTTACATTCTTTTATTTTATTTTTTTATTATCATGGAAAACACGGCACTTCCTGTGTTTTTTTTCCCAATGAGTCTAAACACAGGAAGTCCAGTGTTTCCCAGGTCAAGTCCAGCACAAGTCTAAAAACCTGCCTTCTGGAGACTGGACCAGGATTTCTGGTAAGTTCAGCTTTGTTTTACAGCATGATAACAGCAAAAAATAATGAATGCAAACTTGCTTTATATCACATCTACTGTTGATTTAGATCTTGAAAGTTATAATGACAGTGACACTTTAAAGTACAGTAGACATAGATACACAAGCTGCTTCACATATTGCAGAAGCGGCCAGCAAGATTTCATCACCTGGTATTCTGGAACCCTAACAAAACAATCCTTCTGTAGATTGTAGTTTCTAGGTATGTGGAGGTATGAATGGAATTTAACATCTATCTTCCTCTCGGCTATTTCTTCTCCTGTTTTTACTGCTGTTAGGTAAGGGTTTAAAAGTTACCTCCCCTTTTTATTGAAGACTCAAACATTTCACAATGCTCTACTAAATGTTAAGTAAATGTTATTCATTCAGTACAGAGAAAAACATTTTACACTCATAGTAAAAATTATTTACTTTTTAGACATAGTAGACACATGCTCTAATAGACACATATCCTAGAATTGTTTGCATTAAAAACTGTGATACCTAGTCTTCCTTTCAACAGCTGCTTGTTTCTGTACAAAACATCAGCCCATGAAGTATAGAATATTAAAAGCTGGGACAGCAATATACTATAGAATAAAACTTAGCCAACTATACAACATGAACAAACATAGAGGTAAGTAAACAGCTCACCATAGGTGATATCAGCTGAAGCTTGCAGTATGCAGGTGCACAGCCAAGGAATAATAAACCAAAAGGATTTATTATCTCCAGCAAAAAGTTCACTTAAAAATCATGTTGGCTTAGAAAACAAACTCAAACCTTTCGAGTCTTTCACACTCCTAATGGTAGCTTCTTGTAATGCTGGGAGCTATCCTAAATGTTTAATATCACAGCAGGTGAAATACAACTAAAGTAATATTGGAAAAGACAAAACAGTAATAAAAATAACATAAAAGATGAAGCAGCCACAGACGTGCAGGTGCTCAGTGTTGTCCCTAGGAATACAATAAATCTGTGTATATATGTTTATTCTGTGGTACACAAGCAGAATACAACCACAGTATTTGTTGCCTTATTATTGCATAAGTGAACCACATGCTTCCAAGAATTCAGCTTTAGAAACACAAAAACTACAGAAGAGCCCTCTAGTGGGCAAAATGCAAAAGTAACTGGCATAGACAGAGGGGGAGATTTATGAAAGGGTGTAAATATACACCTCGTGTAAACTGCCCACAGCAACCAATCACAGCTCAGCTTTCAGCTCTGGTACAATATAAGAGGAGCTGTGATTGGTTGCTGTGGGCAATTTACACCAGGTGTATATTTACACCCTTTCATAAATCTCCCCCAGAGTTTGTACAGACTCTGATCAGGCCCTACTCGTAATGAGTTTTATAGGGTGCCAAATAACCTGCCATGTTTTTTTTTGGGTGGGAGAAAATCTAAATACAAAACCTAGAGGAAACCGACACAAACATGCCCCAGTCCTTGCAAATACTGTATAGGTCACCATAGGCATATAGAGTCCCCAATATCATGCACTTCCCCATCAGTGCATCTGACAGAAGATACCTAATATCTATTATCAGCTTTAGAACCATATGCAAGGTATTGCTATAAATGTAAGGAATACTGGGAGCGGATGGCATGACACACATTTATGGCACACTGTTGTTTTGGGAGCAGAGGCGCATATCTATGTACAAAACAGTTTATGTAGAATGTATAACCAGTTCATAAGAGCTGGGATGTTACCTCCAAAAGGTTACACCAGAGGGCAAGGGATTTTGCTTTAGAGATACCTAATTTGCATATCCATTTCCCAAAAGAAACATAACCTCTTTAGCACCTGTACCTAACTTAACCATGAAAGATTCTACGTAGCTTAGAGGCGTCTGTATAATAATGATAATAATAATATTTATTTGTATAGTGCTAACAGATTATGTGCAAGCTCTAACCTCAAAATGGGCTTGGATTTCTCAGAGTCTTGTGATTGACCTGTTATTAGAATTAGAAGCAACTTGAGCGTGCTGGAGTCCGATCGTTTAGCATTTGAATACGTGTGGCAGAAGAAGCCAGAGGCTGTATCCATGTTTTCCCGGACTCCCTAAGGGCTGCATCCAACTTCTTCAGCCATCGGTAATCAAATGCTGAGCGATCAGACATGAGTATGTTCTGGTTGTTCTCATCTCTACTTTTTATCACACATTACTTGAATCAAAGAACCTTTTTTTTTTTTTTTTTAATCTTTATTTAAATATTTTATCCTTACTTACATTTCAAGACAAGAAAAACGCCATATCACAATGTATTACAACAAAATTACCTCTCCCTTCCTCCCTCCCCCACCCCAAAAAAAAAAAAAAAAATAATAATAATAAAAAAAAATATAAAAAAATGAAAATAAATAAATAATAAAAATAAGTATATAAAAGAGGCAAAATCCAAACCACAAATATTTACACTTTAAATATCTTCCATTTTTCTTTCTAAACATTAACCTCTCAGATTTTCTCTCTGCCATTGATTCCCATTACATAGACATTGAGTTGATCTTTCATTGGTCTATTCCTATACTCAATTACCATAACATTGTACAACCTTCCAGAGACTGTTTCGGAGGCCCCCCCCCCACTCCCCTAATTACCCCCTACTAGTTATTTACCCATAATGAAATCTAGACAACCCCAAAAAAGTAGAAAGAAGAGCACAGAAGAGAAAAACCCTCCTCTAATGAGAGAATCCTATCCCCCCAAGTTGGGCCGGAGGACGGAAGGACACGGACCCACAGGGTCGCAAGGTCAAGTCAGGTCACCATTCTGACGCCAGGTACCCCCAGTCACTTGAAATACACGTTATAACAACTATTAAACGAAAAAAAACAACAAGTACATATACGCATATATATAGGGGATCTTCACTCCGAGGCAGAAGTGCATATATAATGAACCACTAAACCCCGTTGTTACTCCCCCTTAAATCACACTCCAGCTTCTCATTATTAACCTTAACTGATATCAATAATAGTAAACTCCCAGACTCAAGGGCATCACTTCAAGCCCCGATCCATATATAATGAACCAACAGCTCTCAGTATCACCCCTATTATGCTTTAACCGGAAGTTATCAACTGATATTAAAACGTACTCATTATTTAAATTTCTTAGGTAATCAAGCGTCACAGGTCCATGGCTCCTCCCATAGTATTCTGCTCGACCTCACGCCTCCAACTAGGCCACTACCACCCCGTCCCCCTTCCCCCCAAAGCGGGACCAGACCCCTCCTACACCCCTTATCCCATCATTATGCTCTTTCGGGGGTCTCCGATCCAGTCTCCAGTTCACTATCACCAAATCCTTAAATCACTAGGCTTTACCTCTTTTCACAAAAAAACAAATAAATATAAAAATAAAAATAAATAAATAAATAAATAAATTTATTTTTAAAGTAATCTCCTCTCACTCCCTCCCTCTCTCCCACCCCTCCCCTATTCATCACTTATATCAATACCCTCCTCATTCATCCATACACCCCATGTTTTTTTAAATTCCTGAACTTTCTTACTTTTGTTTGCTTTTATTTGTTCAGCAATTATAACTCTATACATCTCCCTTCTCCACTCTCCTACTACCAAGGGCTGTGGTGATTTCCACTTCCGTAGGATGCACATCCTTGCTGCAAAAAGAGCTTTATGCAATACCTTTTTTTTTTTAACAGAACATTCTAATTTTGTTAGATCAGATAGCAGATATAGTCCGGGATCTTCACCGATCTCAATCTCTAGTTTGTTTTCTATCACACTTTTAATATTACTCCAATATCGGTGCAATTTCGGGCATCTCCACAATAAGTGTAACAAATCCCCACCTTCGCCATTACAACGATTACACACATCAGTTTGCCGGAATTTCATTTGGTATAATTTTTTCGGTGTATAATGAGCTCTATAAATAATAAATAACTGTGAAATCTTGTGACTAGGTATTTCACTACACCACCTAACTGCTGAAAATACATTATCCCAATTTACATCTTTCTGATCCATATCCCTTTCCCACTTTTCTTTAAATCCCATGTGCCTTGTGACTTTACTATTTTCATCATTTTTCTTTAATATCTTGTATATTCTCCCTGTGATTGCCTTTGTGGCTTTAGTCACATTCTCCCCAAAAACCCTGTGTTTTTGTACCAAAAAAATAGTTTTATCCTCTGTACAGTTTATCGCATGTGCAACTTGCATATATCTATATAAGACCAATGGTATATCCCCATACTCGGTAATAAGTGTATCTAGTGATTTCAACTCACCCTGAACATCAAATAATTGCGTTACTTTAGTCACCCCCCATCTCCCCCAAAATGTGTAGTCACGTATTTTGTATAGTTGTGCAATTTGTGGATTCCCCCATAGCGGAGTGAACTCTGTACTGTGAATTAAATTAAGCATTCTTTTTGTACCAAACCAAACTTTACTCATCATATACCATAATGGCTCAGTTCTTCTACCAAATCTAATTCCGGTCTCTAAAATAGTAGGCAAATCCGGTAGGAAATTATTACAAGTTCTCTGCCATTTACCAGTGCAATCAAACTTATGCCACCGAACTATATATGCCATTTGTGCAGCTAAGTAGTACTTATCAAACTCTGGTAGTTTTAGTCCCCCCTTGTCCCTATCCTGAGACAAGGCCGCATACCCAATCCTAACTACCTTACCACCCCATATCAAGGTGTTACACATCTTTGTTATTTTTTTAAGGTGTTCTTTATCTATCCATATAGGGCTGTTAGATATAACATATAAAATTTGGGGCAAAATCACCATCTTGACCAAACTTACTCTTGCGGCCATACCAATAGGTAGTCTATTCCAAACTCTGATCTTCTTATACAATTTATCTATAACAGGAAACAAGTTTTCTTCTAGAAATTGATTTAAGTCAGTCGTTATATTAATACCAAGATATTTACAAGGTTCACCCGGCATAATTACATTTAGTCGGCCGCATATACCCCTATCCTCTTCTGACAAGAACATAACCGATGACTTTTGCCAGTTCACTAAGAACCCTGAAAAGCTACCGAACTCATCAATTAAACTCATGACCCTAGCTAGAGATGACTGGATGTTAGAGACAAAAAGCATTATATCGTCTGCAAACATAGACACTTTTTCTTCCCTATCCCCATATTGGAAACCAGTAAATTCCTTATTTTCACGAAGGGCAATGGCCAAAGGTTCCATAGCCACATCAAAAAGAAGGGGGGAAAGAGGGCAGCCCTGTCTTGTACCTCTAGAAAGAAAAAAAGCAGATGACATTTGGGAGTTTACTAATACCCTCGCGCTTGGGTCTCTATACAACAACTGAATCCACTTAATAAATTCATCACCCAAGCCCATCTTCCTCAGTACTGCCCATAGGTAATTCCATTCAATTCTATCAAATGCTTTAGTAGCATCGAGTGTAATGATGGCCTTACCTCTGGGAGACTGGCCACCCTCCTGAATATTAGTAAATGCTCTCCTTATATTCCTATATACCCCCCTCCCTTGAATAAAGCCAGATTGGTCTTCATGGATCAGCAGACTCATGACCTTATTCAAGCGATTTGCCAGAATCTTAGCTAACACTTTAGCATCAGAATTAATTAGTGATATGGGGCGATATGACTCCGGGCTCCGAGGATCCTTCCCTTCCTTGGGAATCAATGTAATGATCGCTTCTCTCATTGATTGGGGCATATACCCTACTTCCAAGGAATAATTAAAGACTCCCAACAACTCATCCACAATCTTACTTCCCACTCTTTTATAGATCTCAACAGGGATTCCGTCGGAGCCCGGAGCCCTACCATCACCCATACCACCCAATGCTTGAAAGCACTCAGCCCTAGTTAGTGGAGCATTGAGTATTTCACGTTCTTGTGGTGACAAACATGGCACCTGGAACTTATCTAAGTAGGCCATTATTTCCTCTTCACTTTGGTGACATTCTGATGAGTACAGGTTAGCATAATATTTTACAAAAGCTTCAAGAATTCCTTCAGTTGTTGTAACTATATTATTGTTATCTTCTATAGTGACAATAGAATGCTTATTTTTTTGGGGTTTGAATAATTCTTGCCAGGTATTTACCTGGCACCTCCCCCTCCATTCTACATCTTGCCTGCAGAAACTGATTTCTAATTTCTACACTCCTAATCCTTTCTTGATCCCATCTTGCCCTCTCCAACATCCAGTCATCCCAACTCTCTTTTGTTTTTTCGATTCTGAATCTACTTTCCTTCTCATCTACTACCTTATATAATCCTTCGATTTTCCCTCTATTTTCTTTTTTTTTGGCCGCTATTCTGTGGTGTAGTATTCCCCTTAATGTAGCTTTATATGCATCCCAAACAAAATCTGGTTTTGATGATCCTTTATTAACGTCAAAATAGTTTTGGGTTTCCTTTTCTAAATCTACATCCAAAAGATGCAGCCAAATGGGGTTTATTCTTATGGGTTTTACTATATTATACTCCTTTTTGGTGACTTCAATAAATACTGGAACGTGATCTGAAAACCCCCTTTTACCAAATTTAGCTTTACTGACAATTTCAAGTGCCCGGTCATCCCCTAAGACATGATCTATCCTTGATAATACATTGTGGGTTTTATTTATACAAGAAAATTCACTTCTCTCACTGTTTTTAATTCTCCAAATATCCCACCACCCAAGTTCTCTTGCTACTTTATTTAGGGCAGTAGGACCCTCTCTCTTCACCACTTTACTCACCCTCAGCCTGTCTCTAGGCTCCTCAAACACCTCATTGAAATCCCCTATCCATATCCTAGGGCAGTCCGGCATGTCTCTAACTATTCTATCAATTTCCAAAAAGAGACTCTGACTAAACGGGGGAGGAAAATAAACGGTCACCAAAACCATTTCTATATTCTGACAAATAGCGTGTAGTATAATATAGCGACCCATTTTATCTATTTTACAACCCAACATTTCAAATTTCAAAGCCCTATGAACAAGGATAGCAACACCTCTTGAGTAGGACGAGAAAGTAGAGTGATAGACTTCTTGCATCCAACGCCTATATACCACCTGTATGGAGTCAGGCACCAAGTGAGTTTCCTGCAGGCATATTATTGCTGGTAAATAGCATTTTAAGGCATCAAAGATGGCACTACGCTTACTCCTATCTGCAAGACCCCTAACATTCCACGAAACGACCTTGAATCCACTCATTACACTTTATCAATCATGCAAAGCCTCAGGTCTAATCCTGCAGACTGAATCAAAGAACCTTAGAATTTGACCAAAATAGTGTTAGAGGATTCCTGACCCTGCAAATGGTCAGACATAAGAACAGTAGCAGAGGCAGGAAACGTTTCCCACTGAGCTCACAGGACTTCCTTGTGTTTGTAAAGGACAGGAAAATCTGAGTTAATATTGTAAATTAGAAAGAGAAATTAATAAATTTCTACTTAAAAGAACAAAAAAGTGACACAAAAGGCATCAGGTTACTTTGATCTCTTTAGATAATAATATTATTATTATAATACACATTAATGGCAGTGCTCTGGGACTAATATTTGTATCAATATCTTCTTTATAGATGGTTATACAGGGACAAGTGATGCTATTCATCTTCTTCTGCAGGAGCAGGCTGTGACAAATCACTTTAACAGAATACTCCTTATACTGATTGACTGACTGAGATATTCTCCAGCTGTTGCATTGTGTAGTATATAGTTTTACGTCCCAGCTGCCACTTGACAACACCCTATACAACTCAGCTGCTGCAGATCTTCTTTATGAAAAGAATTTTGGTTTTATATCAGTCAGGAAGCTGTAAGTTTTTCCTTAAGGGTACCTTCACACGTACCGGATCCGCAGCGTATTTCACCAGGATCTGCAGCGAAATCCGCTGCGGATCCTGGTGTAATGAAGTTCTATGGGGTCCCATACCCGCAGCAGAATTTTGATTCTGCTGCAGATATGGGAGCCGGCCCCTTTAACACCAGCCCGAAGCATACATTACCTGCTCGGCGCCACGGCTGTGTGAAGCTCCTGCCTCCCCTCGCTCCTCATCGGCCACACAGTGCAGAGCTGATTGGCTGATAAAGAGCGACAGGAGCCGGGAGTTTCACACAGCTGCGGCGCCGAGCAGGTAATGTATGTTCCGAGCCGGGAGCAGCCCTGGAGCATACATCACCGGCTCCAGCTTATGTCGGGGCCTCCCAGCATCTCCTGGCAGAAAGCCAATCAATGCGCTGTACGTGCCAATATAGTACGTGTGAAGGTACTCTAAAAAGGAATTTCTCATCTATTTGATTCTTTTTTTTATTGGTTATAGTGTGACAGATTTAGCTGACAGATATTTGAAGCCAAAGCCAGGAATGGATTTGAAAAGAGGAAAAATCTCAGTCTTTTCTGTCCCCTGTTTATAGTCCATTCATGGCCTATCTAGGCCTCCTTGCCCCCCTTTCAATGATAAAGTGATGACTCTGCTCACTCTGTCCTAGTCCATTCAGCTCCTGATAAAGTGAGCAAAACGTACGTCGGGTAAGATGTCAGTGTGGTAGCTGGTGCTCACCCCCTTCCTTTCTGTGTTTGGCTATTTTATTTCTCACTCCTTCTGTCTATAATTTGGGCTTATATTTATTATTTGCTGGGCAGATTGGTGGGTTAATTTTGTTCCACTATACTACACACTTGTGTTTGCCCAGTGTGTTGGCCCTGCACGTACAGGAGGTCATCTAATCTACATATATATATATATATATATATATATATATATATATATAGCTGTGCCTTACACGGGGTATTCCCCTCTTTACTGTTTACATATTATTTGTCCTTAGTCACATATACCCCACTGACATCTATTCCCCTCTCCAGTTTTGTACTTCTGTGTATCTCATGGTGATAATTATGTAATTTATTATTGATTTAAATAAAGAAATATGTTTTATTCACATATTAGTTTTGCAATTTTTTCTTTGGTTGATATTTAATATTTGAATTGCAAACGTATTATTTTGTGGCAGACTTTTTTTGGTTTCCATTCAGCAAAGCTCACAAGTGAGCTACAGAAAATAAAAGGTACCTGCATTTTGTTTATTCTCTAGATGCCAGTGTTGTTATTTATAGGAATCAGCATACACAGGGTGAAGGACAGAGATTCTAGTATCTGAGCAGGGCTCAACTATCCTCACCGAGACCTACATGTTCACACAGGAAGAGACGCTGTGGCCCTAGGTACCTGCCTCTTTGACACTTCAACTACTAATAAAAGCTATTTTTAAGGAAATAAAGACACACGGACAACATTCACAGGTAAGATGGTAATGCATTTATTGGGGTGTACAGTACAATGACATTAGTTTAGTGGCTATTTTGGGGGTGACTTAGGATATTAAAAAAATCACAGTGGCACAGTCCATTTTTCAAATCACCTCCAGGTTCCTACAATCCGTGCTGGTTTCTTCATATACTAATCGGGCTGCTCTATGCACTGGAGCTGGGCCCTGCTCTTCCAGTCTACCAATATCCTCTCCTCTTGGCGATGCACCTCCTTCAATATCAAGTCTGTCTGTGTAACCGAGAGGAAGGGATATCGGTGTACTGTGGACACTAGGCCTGCCTCCAGTGCAAAGAGTAGCCCAATTTGCATATGAAGAAACTGGCGCAGATGGTGGGAACCAGCTGGCAATTTGAAAAATGGACCATGCCACCAGGCTCTCCGCGCTGGCGCCAACCAGGTGTTATAATTTTTTGTAATATCCTTAAAGGTACATTCACTTTCAGAGGTATCCTTCCCTTAAAGGGGTTGTCCAGCGAAAATCTTTTTCTTTCAAATTAACTGGTGCCAGAAAGTTATATAGATTTGTAATTTACTTCTATTTAAAAATCTCAAGTCTTCCCATACTTATTAGCTACTAAATGTCATGCAGGAAATGTTGTTTTATTTTCAGTCTGACACAGTGCTCTCTGCTGACATCTCCGGCCGAGACAGGAACTGTCCTGAGCAGGAGAGGTTTTCTATGGGGATTCATAAAAAAACCAAGACAATTCCTGTCTCGGCCAGAGATGTCAGCAGAGAGCACATGTCAGACTGAAAATAAAAAATTTCCTGCAGGACATATAGAAAGTTTATTAATTCACATCTAGTTCCTAGGTCAAAAAGAGGGACAGGTAAGGGGCAAAGAGGGGAAGAGGGACTTGGCCCAAAAGTAGGAACAGTCCCTCCAAAAGAGTGACACTTATGTGGTATGTTGATATATTCAATGTCAAATACTAGTGCTCAGTCAGTCCCTGGAGGCCTTAACATAAAGCATACAGGTGTAGTAGTGCAGACCCCATCATTTCGGAAACATATTATGTGATTGTAATACAAGGTTACTCACAGGTCATTATAGGACCATACACGTGCTGCCCTATTAACTTGTTTTTATATTATCATTATCTGTAAGTTTTATATATTTTATTGCCCACGTGAAATCCTACATTTTATGCTCTTAAATATAGTGCTCTAAACATTAACCCTCCAGTTACCATGATTGTAGAGGTGCCTGACAGCATAGTGTTACTTTATGAGCACTTATCTTCCCAGAACCATTGGCAGCATCTCCTGGAAACGATACTATTTTATTTCTTTATCCAGTCAGGAATGTAGTAAGGTGTGACAGCACAGGTTGCGGCACATCCAACCCCTGTCAGCTTTCCAGTGATCTGCCCAGTGCCAAGGATAAATGTTACTACTCTGCTTATGCTCTTTCACCTTGCTGCTGCCACTGACATTACCAGTTTCTATTATACTGACCTTCTCTTAACTCCATGAGGACACAGCCGGGTACGTTCACACTTACCGGATCCGCAGCTGATTTTCTGCTGCGAATCCACAGCGGATCCGCAACAGATTTCATTTAAATAACTGAACATAGCATCAAATCTGCACCATAATATCTGCTGCGGATCTGCTGCAGATCTGCTGCGGATCCTGTAGGTGTGAACGCACCCTAAAGGGGTACTCTGGAGGAAAAAAAAATGTTAAAAAAAAAAAACTAATGCCAAAAAGCTATAAAGATTTGTAAATTACTTCTATTTAAAAATCTAAAGCCTTCCAGTACTTATCAGCTGTTGTATGTCCTGCAGAATGTGGTGTATTATGTCAGTGACAGGAACTGTCCAAATAAGGAGAGGTTTTCTTTGGGGATTTACTACTGCTCTGGACAGTTCCTGTTATGTTATTTTATTAATACATATGGTACCGGAGAGTGCATTCTACAAGTCCAGCGCCGAGGCTCTATCAGCTATCTACAGTCCTTTCTTCAAGTGTCATGGACAGAGGTGGCAGCAGAGAGCACTGTATCAGATTGGAAAGAATACACCACTTCCTCCAGAGCATACAGCAGCTGGTAAGTACTGGAAGGCTTGGGACTTTTAAATAAAAGTAATTTACAAATCTGTATTCCATTTGATTTTAAAGCAATTTTGTTTCTCTGGAGTACCCCTTAAAAGTACCTGGCCTTAAAATGTAGCATCCCTATATATTTTTTTTTTTATCACTGCGTTCAGAAAGCCATAAGGTTTTTTTCTGGAAACATTGCTGAATAAGGGCTAGCTATTTACAGAATCACCTTTTTATTTTAAATGTGGTCCATATCATACACTTGATGGCAGTTTCCTTACAGATTACGACCTGATGCTTAGCCTGATATGCTGAATAAGTGAATGACAATCTGCTAGATGGGCGCTCGCTTACAGAGCCTATTACACAGCACGACGATCATGCAGTAAGGACATTCCTTTATTTAAAAAAAAAGCTGCTGTAAACTTATGTTAAACATAAGCTAAAGATGCTGAGGCTGCTATTTCCTTTAACCAATAGCTGATACTAGAAGTATGGCATCAGTAACCCCTTAGTGCTGCAGCTAATTTGGGCTTTAGTGACCAAGCAAAATTTTCAAAATCTGACCTGTCTCACTTTATACAGTTAGGCTATGTTCACACTGTGTATGAATCCGTCCGTAGTGCGAACCGCGAATATACGCACGTAGTTTTAAGGTTGATTCGTTCGCTTGAAATTATACGATATACGCCCGCACAGTGCACACTACGTATGAGCTCACGGCCGGATCGTATACGGCGCCGTGAAAAATGAACAAGACCATTGTTTGAGGACGGAAATGTTGAAACTCACGGCCGTGGATTTCCGTGCGGTCCCGTACGGAGTACTTATTTCAGCCAAATTGAACTTGATTTTTCGATCCAAAAGGTTCTGTGTGGTTTACGGGGCTGGGCAAAGATTTCCAAGTAAATGACCTGCCTCAGATCGCTTTGAAACAAGCTAGGGAAGCATAACTGTACTACGGGCGTATGTTCGCGGTTCGTACGCATTCGGCCACATGTCGATTTTTCACACGCCCGTAGTTTCAGCCGCACATGTACGCTGGCGTAAGACCTGCGTACGGATTCGTACGCAGTGTGAACATAGCCTCGGCTGCGTTCACACTACGTATATTTCAGTCAGTATATGTATATTTCAGTCAGTACTGCAACCAAAACCAGGAGTGGATTAAAAACACAGAAAGGCTCTGTTCACACAATGTTGAAATTGAGTGGATGGCCTCCATTTAATGGCAAATATTTGCTGTTATTTTAGAACAACAGCTGTTATATTGAAATAATGGCAGTTATTTACTGTTATATGGCAGCCATCCACTCAATTTCAAGATTGTGTGAACAGATCCTTTGTGTTTTTAATCCACTCCTGGTTTTGGTTGCAATACTGACTGATATATACTGACTGAAATATACATATACTGACTGAAATATGCGTAGTGTGAACGCAGCCTGATAGCGTAATGCTTTAACGTATGCTAGCACTTCTGAGACAGTTTTTCCGTGACATATTGTACTTTATATTAGGGGCAAAATTTGTGAAAAAAATTTGGCAAAATCTCATGAAAAAAAATATTTTTCCTGTTTTTTTTTAAAACATCCGCTATTCAGCATGCAGTAAAAATAACATAATGATTGTATTCTCTGGGTCACTATGGTTATGTTGATACCAAACTTGCATAGTTTTTATTTTTTATTTTTACTATTACCACTTTGGCACAATAGAAACTATCTTCCTGAAAAAAAGGATAAAAACTGTTGCCATATTGCAAGATTCATAGCTTTCATGCAACAGAGCTGGTTTTGGACTAAATTTTTGCGGGAAGATGTGTAGTTTTTATTGATACCAAGTTTTACGTAAATATGTCTTTTTGATCTCTTTTATGACGTATTTTCTGAACCGGATTGATAAAATACAGCAATTCTAGTGCAGTTTTTTTCCAAAATGTTTTTTACAGTGTGTGTCACGTGATATAACTAATGATACAGTTTTATAGATTGGGTCATTATGGACGTGGTGATACCAAACATTTATAGGTTTTAGGTTATTTATGTGTTGTTTTTTTTTTAAATAAAGGTTTATTATATATGGGGAATATAATACATTTTTTTATAGGGGAGGGCGGGGGATTTATTTTAATATGTTTTGGTGCAAACTTTTTTTTTTTTTTTTCACTTTTACACTCTTGTACATTACTGTACACGAAGCAGGGATCTTTTAGGGTGCCTTCACACCCTGGAAGGTCCCTATCACTACATACAAGCAGTGGCTTGTATGTAATGCAGCCGCCCCCTTAACCCCTTCGGCTCCCGCACCGCTGTCTCCATACATTACCTGGCTCTGGCTGCACGGGGTCCCGCTCTGCCGCCCAGCAGCAATCAGTGGCTGCTGGGCTGGGCAACACACTGATTGGCTGGGCGGCAGAGCAAGACCCCGTGCAGCCAGAGCCAGGTAATGTATGGAGACAGCGGTGCGGGACCGGTCTTTCAGACCACTGCTTGTATGCAGTGATAGGGGCCTTCCAGGACCTCAGCTCGTAGCAGAAACTCGCAGCGAGTTTTTTGCTGCAAGTCGGTATGTGTGAAGGCACCCTTACTCACAGTTACAATTCACTGCAGTACTACTGTAGTGCAGTGTATTGAATGTGTCAGCAATGAGCTCACAGACAATCTAGCAATCTCAGGCATGGCTAGGTAGAGGCTTCACACTGGCAACTGGCCATGGCGCTGATCGTTGGCCCAGACGCCTGACTTCCGATCAGGTGAGTATAATACCGCACCTGACCAGAACCCGTTACCTACCGCTGTCATGATTTGACTGCAATTCACGTTCCACACTGCTGACACTGATAGCTTTTAGATAAGGCAGACACACAGTACCATTCATATATCTGTCTATGATTCCAGAACACAGAGAAATGCTTATATTCTATAGTATGAAGATTCCTTACTAACCCTCCCATACCTGACCCTGCTTGGAACTCAGCTTCCAGGTGTCAATCAAGCAAGGGGTGGGGGGTGGGACATTACAGCTTGCAGCTATTCAGGAGCTTGGAAAAGCCTCTTTCATTCTTTGTACCCTAGCAGGAATGCTTATATTCATTTGCCCGATTCCCCAGTTCTTATTCCACAGATATATATTATCTCCTTTAGGCCCAATTCACACATCGGATCCACAGCGGATTTTACGCTGAAAATTCCGCAGTGGATGCCTTGCCTGTCATTCTCAATGAAATTACATACTCGCAGTGTCACATTGCAAGTATGTAAGTGACAGCTCCCTTAATCCCCACGCTGGCCGGAGCATACTGTACCTGCTCCACGATATGGCTTGCTTCAGAGTCTCCTGGTGTCTAGACATCCCACTGGGTTAATCAGTGATTGGCTGAGTGGGATGTCCAGCCAGGAACCCCTGCCGTAAGCTGGATCGTGGAGCAGGTAATGTATGTACCAGCGCAGCTGTCAGTGACATATAATATCATTGAGAATTACAGGCAAGGGATCCGCAGCAGATTTCACATTGTGAAATCAGCTGCGAATCTGGTGAGTGTGAATCTAGCCTTATTTTTAAATTTGCAAAAGCAAATAATGCATTGTAATGACAAATCAGCTTTCTATCATGGCTTGTGATGGATGCTGACACCGTCTATACGTGGGAAAACTGCCAGGCCAAGCACATACCACATTTTGAGTAATAGTATACTGTGCTGCCATTTGCCCTGAAGATATTTTTGACAGACAAATACTTATTAGTTATCTCAAACAGGGCATAATAATGTACCAGAAGTTTCAGACCTTCCAGATGCCAATAAACCCTGGAATAAGACGTCCCTTATTTATAATCTTTCTCTGTGCTGAAATATCATTATTTAAAGTTAGGTCCTAAGCCTGAAGAAATATTCTGATGAAATTTCCTCTTTCGTCCTGTCACTTGCCAGATTGAGCATGTGTGGCTCCAAATATCCAGTGTTAGGCCGCATTCACACGTTCCGCGTTCTGCGCAGAACACTGACGTGGAATGCATGTACTGGATTGATGTAGCAGGCCCCATGCATGTAGTCCGTTACATGCATTCCACATCCGTGCAGAACACGGAACGTGTGAATGCGGCCTAACTCGGAACCCTAAATCCTCATCATTGCTTCCCCGTAATCGCAGGGAAGGGTGTTGACACCATACAAAATGTCAGTGTAAAAACATTATGAATTATTATAGCAACCAATGTTCAGCTTTAGTCTCTACATTTTGGAAGCACACCTAACAGCTATCTAACTGCGTCAGCAGTTTGTAATGTGAATTGCACCTGAAAAATTTCCCTTTAAATCACACTGTAATACTTACCAAATATGCAAATACACACTGTAAAAAAAAATCTTAGTCAGACAGGTGTATTAAATTAATTTCAACTGTTTATATTACAAACTAGAAAATGTACCCGGCGCTGCCCGGGTATAAAGTGTCAGTGTCCTGTATACCTGCAGGGTCGTATTTACCATTAGGCACCCATGGTCTGGTGTGTAGGGTAGCACCTTGCAGAGGGGTAGTATCCTCCTGTTCAGACTTGCCAGAAAATCTGGTGTCTTTTCGAGGGGGGTATGGCGGTATTGGTCTGGTATAGCGGTGTTTTCCAGTCACAGTATGGCGGTATTGGTCAGGTCTGGTATGGCAGTGTTATTCAGTCACAGTGTGTCGGTATTGGTCATGACTGGTATGGCGGTGTTATCCAGTCACAGTATGGCAGTATTGGTCAGGTCTGGTGTGGCTGTGTTATCCAGTCACAGTATGGCGGTATTGGTCAGGTCTGGTATGGCAGTGTTATTCAGTAAAGTGTGTCGGTATTGGTCATGTCTGGTATGGGGGTGTTATCCAGTTACAGTACGGCGGTATTGGTCAGGTCTGGTGTGGCGGTGTTCTCCAGTCACAGTATGGCGGTATTGGTCAGGTCTGGTATAGTGGTGTTATCCAGCACAGTATGGCGGTATTGGTCAGGTCTAGTATGGCAGTGTTCTCCAGTCACAGTGTGGCAATATTGGTCAGGTGTGTTATGACAGTGTTATCCAGCACAGTATGGCGGTATTGGTCAGGTCTGGTATGGCAGTGTTATCCAGTCACAGTATGGTTGTATTGGTCAGGTCTGGTATGGCAGTGTTATCCAGTCACAGTGTGGCGGTATTGGTCAGGTCTGGTATGGCAGTGTTATCCAGTCACAGTGTGGCGGTATTGGTCAGGTCTGGTATGGCAGTGTTATCCAGTCACAGTATGGCGGTATTGGTCAGGTCTGGTGTGGCGGTGTTACCCAGTCACAGTTTGGTATACCTGTCCTGTAGTGCCCTGTATATACATGTACTGTATAGATGGAGTAGGGGGTCCTGTATACATGTACAGTATTGATGGAGTAGGAGGTCCTGTATATACATGTACTGTATAGATGGAGTAGGGGGTCCTGTATACATGTACTGTATAGATGGAGTAGGGGTTTCTGTATATACATGTACTGTATACATGGAGTAGGGGGTCCTGTATATATATGTACTGTATAGATGGAGTAGGGGGCCCTGTATATACATGTACTGTATAGTTGGCGTAGGGGGTCCTGTATATACATGTACTGCATAGATGGAGTAGGGGGTCCTGTATATACATGTACTGCATAGATGGAGTAGGGGGTCCTGTATATACATGTACTGTATAGATGGAGTAGGGGGTCCTGTATATACATGTACTGTATAGATGGAGTAGGGGGTCCTGTATATACATGTACTGTATAGATGGAGTAGGGGGTCCTGTATATACATGTACTGTATAGATGGAGTAGGGGGTCCTGTATATACACGTACTGTATAGATGGAGTAGGGGGTCCTGTATATACACGTACTGTATAGATGGAGTAGGGGGTCCTGTATATACACGTACTGTATAGATGGAGTAGGGGGTCCTGTATATACACGTACTGTATAGATGGAGTAGGGGGTCCTGTATATACATGTACTGTATAGATGGAGTAGGGGGTCCTGTATATACATGTACTGTATAGATGGAGTAGGGGGTCCTGTATATACACGTACTGTATAGATGGAGTAGGGGGCCCTGTATATACACGTACTGTATGGATGGAGTAGGGGGTCCTGTATATACATGTACTGTATGGATGGAGTAGGGGGCCCTGTATATACATGTACTGTATAGATGGAGTAGGGGGCCCTGTATATACATGTACTGTATAGATGGAGTAGGGGGTCCTGTATATACATGTACTGTATAGATGGAGTAGGGGGCCCTGTATATACATGTACTGTATAGATGGAGTAGGGGGTCCTGTATATACATGTACTGTATAGATGGAGTAGGGGGCCCTGTATATACATGTACTGTATAGATGGAGTAGGGGGCCCTGTATATACATGTACTGTATAGATGGAGTAGGGGGCCCTGTATATACATGTACTGTATAGATGGAGTAGGGGGCCCTGTATATACATGTACTGTATAGATGGAGTAGGGGGCCCTGTATATACATGTACTGTATAGATGGAGTAGGGGGCCCTGTATATACATGTACTGTATAGATGGAGTAGGGGGCCCTGTATATACATGTACTGTATAGATGGAGTAGAGGGCCCTGTATATACATGTACTGTATAGATGGAGTAGGGGGCCCTGTATATACATGTACTGTATAGATGGAGTAGGGGGTCCTGGATACATGTACTGTATAGATGGAGTAAGGGGCCCTGTATATACATGTACTGTATAGATGGAGTAGGGGGCCCTGTATATACATGTACTGTATAGATGGAGTAGGGGGCCCTGTATATACATGTACTGTATAGATGGAGTAGGGGGCCCTGTATATACATGTACTGTATAGATGGAGTAGGGGGTCCTGTATATACATGTACTGTATGGATGGAGTAGGGGGCCCTGTATATACATGTACTGTATAGATGGAGTAGGGGGCCCTGTATATACATGTACTGTATGGATGGAGTAGGGGGTCCTGTATATACATGTACTGTATAGATGGAGTAGGGGGTCTACCAGTTATTACTGTGGATGTTGTGAGGCAGCTTCCCTAGCAACCATTGCTCCCTGTGAAAATGAAAGCAGTAATCCTATTGGTTGCTAAGGCTCCAACTGCCGTGTCTGCTGCAGCTAATTATATCACCTGTGTTTGCAGTGAGGAGATTTTCCAATTCATCTCTATGGGGCGCCTCTCTTTCCCCTCTCCCTTCCCTCCTGTACATCTGGCGGGGACGGGACCTTCGCAATAACCTTTCCGGGCACCCAATGTATCTGTGTGCCAAATTTGGGGTCAAACGGTTCAGGCGTTTGGAAGTCTCTAGAGGACAGACAGACAGACAGACAGACTTTGATTTTTATGATATAGATAAGAGATGAGTGAATTTACAGTAGAAGCTTCGTTAGCTCGGACATCTGCTTGTCAGCCTGCTGCCTTTGGAGTCCGAGCCGCTCCGCCCTGGATGCCTGGAATAGCTAGATCAAGTCCAGGAAGCAGTTTCCCAGGACTGGATCCAGCTTTTCTAGGCACTTGGGGCGCAGCAGTACAGACTTTAAAAGCAGATAAGCAGATTGCCAAGGTAACAAAGCTAGTACTGTAAATTCGCTCACCTCTATTTGAAATATATCCTGAGGGTAGCTTCACACACACCGTATCGCAGCGGATTTTCGTCTGTGGATCCGCAGTAGATTTGATCTAAATAACTGAACACAGCATCAAATCTGCCATAGATCCTGTATGTGTGTACGCCCCCTTAGAGTGGCTTCAAGAGTACCGCATCGCAGCGCAGCGGATTTGACTAAATGAACACAGCATCAAATCCACACTGTCAAATCTGATTGGTTGGGGTCTGGGTACTGAAATGTCTATAGCGAACTTGGAGAAGCGCTCAGCTTAGTGCTTCCTCTCCCCACTATCTTCTTGCTGCAAAAGACATTTTTACAGAAAGTCTATGAGCCATCTCCTGTAGCGAGGAGACTGCAAATAGACTGATCGGCAGGGTGCAGATATCCACACCAATAAGCTCCTCAGCATCTGCACTACACAGTGAATAGTTTGTCTCCTTTCACTGTGTGATGGTGGTGGAACTGGTTACACTTAATGCTTATACAGTGCAATACATTGCTGCTAGAGATGCTCTACAGTAGTAACAAAGTGAAGCAGCCTGAAAGCCAACGACTTAGTTACTACTATAGATTTGCAGATGTCAGAAAGAAAAGGCCATTCATACCCCTCCAAACAGCACATTTACGCTAAATCAGATTTTCTGTGATTAAAGTGATATACTGACCTTGGGGAGGGGGTTGCAAGGAACGTAGGGGGAATCAATTATTGTTGTGCCCTTGCGTCAAAAAGTTGCAACCTTTTACGCAAGAACTTTCTTAAAACTTTGCAACTTTTATGCCCCAGTCTACCTTCCCAAGTAATAAGTATGTGATAGCCTAAAATGTTATATTTATAGGTCCCCTTACCTGCAATTACTACTTCCTATGTACGGCTTTTATGTTTTTTTTTTTGTCAATCTACACAAGCTCACAGCAGTCGCACTTTATAGTTTTCCTGACAAAAATACAATACACGTTTGATGAATAGGGGTAAGGCTGTACATATATTTTCTGGCATGAGCAGAGCGGTACATACAACGCAGATGATTCATTCCCTCCCAGGATCTGACTGTAGTTTAAATCATCACAAATGTTTGCACCTAAAGTCACATGGCTGTGCTCATGGTACTTCTAACACATTTTTATACCCTATTCTTGGGACATGATATGCCTCTTCTCTACCTACCATTTTGAAAGTTCCCACTTTCCTGCATTGGGACACATGCTAGACAGTCCTTCATTAGCAGAAAGTGTGTTGTCAGCAAAGACCAGACGCTGTGACAGCACTACTTCATACCCTGTGATGCCTACAGGCAGCTGTAAACAGAATGCTGGGAGAGGAATTATAGGAACTGTAGTCCTTTACATTGGTGATCTAGAAGTTAAAGGGGTTTAAGCAACATGGCCACCTTCTTCCAGAAACAGCCCTCAGTTTGGGTGTGGTTTTGCAGCTGCACTAAAGTGAATGGAGCTGAATTGTGATACCACACATAACCTGAAAACAGGGGTGGTACTGTTTTTCTAACTCTGGATGACTTCTTTAAAGGGGTTATCCAGCGCTACAAAAACATGGCCACTTTCTTCCAGAGACAGCCTCACTCTTGTCTCCAGCTTAGGCGGTGTGTTGCTGCTCAGTTTCATTGAAGTGAATGGAGCTAAATTGCAAACCGCATCTGAACTGGACACAAGAGTCGTGTTGTCTCTGAAAGAAAGTGACCATTTGTAGCACTGGATAACCCCTTTAAATATTGTATTGACATTTGTTTGCATGCATGCAACATAAAAGGCAAAACCCTAAATAAAAAACAAACAAACACAAAAGCATGAAAAATAATGTTTAAATTGTGAAACATGAAGGCAGAAAGATACAATTTTACAAATAAAGAGGCCAACTTATAGTCTTGACAAACTAATATGACTGCGTCTCTGGAACATTAACCTAATGTAGTTAATCCATAAAGTGACAGTTTGGTCAAGGAGATGCATGGTACATTTCATGCGATTTTATTTTTCAGTGCAAAGTTTAAAGAGGCTTTGCCAAGCCCCTGCCCTGCGGCAAGCTGAAATGCCTGCTCTCTCTCCCTCCCATCCCCATCTCTGCTTGACTGGCAGTCAGCTAGAAGCAGATTCCAGACTGTTAATAAAGCAGGGGCAGAAGGGGTAATTGGGAAACATTTCATCTGCAGCAGATCAGGGTGCTTTAGAAAGCCTCAACACTTTGCTAGACACTAGAGAATAAAAGCATTTTTCTACACTATGGATGCACAGATAGATATATGAAAAGTTTCATATGTCAACTTGACATCTAATTGATAACAGCAGTTTATAGCCAAAATTTCACTTTAAAGGGAAACTATCAGCATGAGAGATTTCCTAAGGTAAGTCCCTTACCTTCATCCTTAGCGGCGTTCCTGTGCAGTTTGTAGTGTAATCCTATATCCATTAACCCTTTGAGGACCAGGCCCAAAATGACCCAGTGGGCCGCGCAAATTTTGATCTTAGTGTTTTCGTTTTTACCTCCTCCCCTTCTAAGAGCTCTAGCACTCTCAGTTTTCTATCTACAAGCCATGTAAGTGCTTGTTTTTTACAGGAATAGTTGTACTGTGTAATGGCGTCATTCATTTTACCATAACATGTATGATGGAATTCCAAATATATTATTTATGAAGATATAAATAGGTGAAATCGTAAATAAGAATGCAATATGGTAACGTTTGGGGGGTTCCTGTGTCTACGTAATGCACTATATGGTAACAGCGACATGACACTATTATTCTATAGGTCAGTCCGAACACAACCATATGCAGGTTACACAGATTCTCTAATGTTATATATATATTTTTTTATGAAATCCTTTTTTTTGGCAATTAAATATTAATAAAATGGGCCTATTGTGACGCTTATAACGGTTTTATTTTTTCACCTACGGGGCTGTATGGGGTGTCATTTTTTCCGCCATGATCTCTAGTTTTTATTAATACCATATTTGTGAAGATCAGACGTTTTGATCACTTTTTATTGATTTTTTTTAATATATAATGTAACATAAAATCGGTAATCTGCGCACTTTTTCCCCTCTTTTCGTGTACGCCGTTCACCGATCACTATGACGCTTGTTATATTTTAATAGATCGGACAATTACGCACGCTACGGTATATTATATGTTTATCTATTTATTTATTTTTATATGTTTTATTTATATAATGGGAAAGGGGGTGATTTAGACTTTTATTGGGGGAGGGGGTTTTGGGGTAGTGTGTTAGTGTTTTGAACTTTTTTTTTTTACACTTTTGAAGTCCCTTTGGGGGACTTCTACATTCACTACTTGGATTTCTACACTGGTGATTGCTATGCCATAGGCATAGCATTGATCAGTGTTATCGGCGATCTGCTCATTGAGCCTGCCTGTGCAGGCTCAGTGTAGCAGATCGCCGATCTGCTCATTGAGCCTGCCTGTGCAGGCTCAGTGTAGCAGATCGCCGATCGGACCGCACGGAGGCAGGTAAGAGACCTCCGGCAGTCCGTTTCAACGATCGGGACCCCCGCAGTCACACTGCGGGGGTCCCGATCGGTAAGTGACAGGGGACTCCCCCTGTCACTTAACTTAAACGCCGCAATCGCGGCGTTTAAGGGGTTAATGACACGCGGCAGCGCGATCGCTGCAGCGTGTCATTACCGGTGAGGTCCCGGCTGCTGATTGCACCTGGCCCCCACCTGCTATGAAGCGCGCTCCGCTCCGGAGCACGCTTCATAGCGGGAGAAACACCCAGGACGTAAGGTTACGTCATGGGTCGTCTGGGGACAGACTTCCATGACGTAACCCTACGTCCAGGGTCGTCTAGGGGTTAAGGCAGTTTGAAGCACTGGATACCTCCCCCAGAGTGTCAGCCTGCCCCTTCTAATAAAGATCAGTGGAGCGGGCTGGCCTTGTGTTCTGGGGGTGGTAGGCCCAACCCATGCTCTAAACAGCCTTACTGGAAACAGGATTACACTTACCATCATCCTACGTGTCCTGTGTGCAATAGGGAGCTATCAGCAAGTTAGATTTGTCTCACTTTAAAGTAAGGAATTTGTAAGTTAGATTTGTTTACCTTTAAAATAAATTTGTGCCCTTTAGTTCTGCGCTGATTTATATACTTTATGAAGGAAATAGATGTAGCTGAGCTACACCTAGAGGTGGCTGCAGCAAACAAAAATGTAATGTTTGTCTACCTCTATAACTCTGCCTGCAATAGCTATATACCGGGAATGTAATACAGCCATGAATTTAGGGTGGTAAAGGTGTTATTAAAGAAGTCCAACAAAAAATTTTATTAAAGTATTGTATTGCCACCCCAAAAGTTATACAAATTACCAATATACACTTATTACGGGAAACACACGTAAAGTGTTTTTCCCTGCACTTACTACTGCATCAAGGCTTCACTTCCTGGATAAAATGGTGATGTCACGACCCGACCCCCATAGTTGTGCAGGCTGTGGCTGTCGGAGAGGATGATGGCAGAGGGATGCTCAGTGTCCCTCCAGTACCCTGTGTCCCTCAGTGTCCCCCTGCTATCATCCTCTCCAGCAGCCACAGCCTGCACAGCTCTGGAAGTCGGGTCGTGACGCCTTGATGCAGTAGTAAGTGCAGGGAAAAAAAACACTTTGTAAGCATTTCCCGTAATAAGTGTATATTAGGAATTTGTATAACTTTTGGGGGCCAATACAATGCTTTGATTAAAAAAATAAATAAATTCTACGGACTCCTCCTTTAAAAGGGTGGACATTCAGAATAAGGCTAGATTCATGGGAAAGACATGAGGGGAGATTTATCAAACTGGTATAAAGTAAAATTCTTAGTTGCCCCTAGCAATCAGATTCCACTTTTCATTCCTCAGATTCTTTGAAAAATGAAAGTTGGAATCTGATTGGTTGCTAGGGGCAACTAAGACAATTCTACACCAGTTTGATAAATTTCATCCATGGTGATTCTACACTATAGGTCCGTATAAAACACTGTCTGAAAATCACCATTATTGGAACATGCAGCACTTGGGTATGTTTTTTCTTTTAAATCGATTTCTCAAGTAGAGGTTATATTTTTCTTTTGATTTGTACCTAGCATTTTGCTGCAAAGTAGTTTTTTGTTTTTAAATTACAAAGGATGCACTCCCTCCTTACATGGGTTAAAGAAACTGCATGTGTCAATCAGTCCCTTTAATATGCCCCCAATTTAGCATTTCAGACCTCTACTCTGAACTACTGCTTATTTAGTCAGAGCAGAGCTCCAGCAAAAACTCTTGCTCTGGATGACCAATGGCCCATGTGCAATACCCAGATGCCCACCAATTTCAATAGGAGCCACACAATGCTGCAGAGAAACACGTGCTATGTGAGAGGGTTAGTCCAAAGAGGGCATGGCCCTTAAGCAACTAGTGCATATTAAAGGAGTAAGTGCTATGTTATGCACATATCTCACAGCTTAGCACAAGAAGCTTGTGTAAATGTTTCCAGAATGCAGATCTGCCATCAGCATTTTAAGACACTGAACACAACAAAATAGTAGCACAACTACTCCCAACTTACCCTTTTCACTTGCCGTACACCAGTACCTCATATTAAAATAAACTGCACTGCAGTGGCCATATCAAGTTAGTTGATATGGTTAGTTAGTTGATAAGTACAAAATCAAAACTGGCCCCCCAAAAAACTGAGGTGCATTTAATAAGGCAATATCATCACACGCTTTGTTCTACATTTTTTTTTCTGGTGTATCCTGTAACTTCTTATTGTCAGAAGTAATAATAATACAGCCTCATCGTCCACAAAGTTCTAACGAAATTTCAGTTAAAAGGTTTCAAGGTCATGGGAATTGTCAATCTCAATGGCATCCTCAGTTTCTGCTTTCATTTCAGTGTTTTCGTCATCTAAGGACGCCAAAGCTTCATTTGTGTCACTAGCAAAGGTTTCTCTTGACGTATCATCATGCTCTTGAAAATTAAGACCTTTGATGGCTTCTTTCATCTTCTTCCCAACTATGTGACGCCTTCTCTTTTTTGCTGCCTTTTTGCTCTCATATTCCTTCTGGTTTTCCATATAAAATATCTCCTTCAAAAGAAAAATAAGTACATTTTGCTTTGGTCACTGAATGGGGAGAACGGTCTCAGCAGTCAAAAGTGCCCCCCACCCAGGGCTGTGGAGTCGGAGTCGTGGAGTCGGAGCTAGTTTTGGCTGGAGTCGGGAAAAAAATGTACCGACTCCAGCTTTAAAAAAAAAAAAAAAAAAAAAAAAAAAAAAAAAAAAAGGTAGAATTGAATTTTTATATGAATTTTACAAGTTCTGCTCACGAATATATATTATGAGCAACATTCTAATAGGACACTGGCCCTATTACATAAGGGTGGTCAGGGAATATATCAGTAATAGGACACTGGCCCTATTACATTAGGGTGGTCGGGGAATATATCAGTAATAGGACACTGACCCGATTAGATAATGGGGGGTCAGGGAAAAGTTGTCGGTCACTATTTGGCAGTTTGTTTCTGAGCTGGAAGAGTCCATTGTGTGGGGGAGATCTGTGCTGTTCTCTTCCTGGATGCCTGTATATGAGCAGCAGTGTAATATGAAGATATCCTGTGTAAGGGCGGGTTCACACTACGGAATTCTCGCGGACAATGTCCGTGGAATTCCGCCAGCTGTCCGCCCGCACATCTGGGCGCCTTTCCGCCGGCCCCATAGACACCATTCTATGGGCCGGCGTATTCCGCTATACGCTGAAAGAAGTGTCTTGTCACTTCTTTCAGCGTATCGCGGAATACGCCGGCCCATAGAATGGTGCTCATGGAGTCGGCGGAAAAGCGCGCACCCGTGCGGGCGGACAGCTATCGGAATTCTGCAGACATTGTCCGCGAGAATTCCGTAGTGTGAACCCGCCCTAATATAGAGGAGGAGGAGGAGGAGGAGGAGAAGACATAAGTAGTGTAGCAGTAACCTCTGTCCTCAGGGTGGTGTTTTCTCTCTGGGAGAAGATTGTGTGTTTTTCTTCAGTGTTCTATGGCTGCAGCAGGGTGTGTGTGTGTGTGTGTGTGTGTGTTATTGCGTGCCCCCACAGTGACCTTCTATATCACTATGTGCGACCCCCCCTGTATATCACTATGTGTGACCTCTATATTACAGGGATCTGGCATTGTTAGCAGTGTTTCTTTAAGTATGGTGAATATTTAGTTAGAAACATAAAAGACTTTCAGCAGAAAAAGACTACCTGCTCCATCTACTCTAGTTCTGAGTTGTTCACTGCACACACAGGAGAAGCTGCTTTATATGTTTCAGAAGTCGCCCCAGGATCATGTAATACATTAGGGAGAAGCTGCTGAGCCAGTGTGATAAATAACTCCCCTGCTATATGACTGGCCATTTATGAAGGCGCAGGAGTCTGAGTCGGGAGTCGATCCTGATAAAATTCAGGAGTCGGAGTTGTGGCTTACCGACTCCACAGCCCTGCCCCCACCTCAATCGGACACAGGCTTGCACGAGGGTCAGGCGTGTTGGACATTCACTGACCAACTCCTTCTTTCTCCAGGCTTCTGCCAGGGCTGTCTGACTGCTGCTTACCCCTCCCCATAAGGAACATTTGGCCATACTAGATGAAAATGTATGGGGTGGACAGGAAAGAAGTATACAGCTGACAGTTATTGAAGGTGTATAGGCATTTAAAGTCCACAGAACCCATCTCCTGAAATGAGATGGTACAGCTGCAAGACAGGGAGTGAGGTGCTCAACCACATTCTTCTCCCAGCTATCTTGATTGGTGAGGCTCTATGTTTGAGTGACATGTCACGTTTTTAAAGATACACAAACACTTTAAAGGGGTACTCCAGCAAAAAATAAATAAATAAATAAATCTATCCAATCAACTGGTGCAAGAAAGTCCCAGAGATTTGTAATTTACTTCTGTTAAAAATTTCCAGTCTTCCAGTACTTATCAGCTGCTGTATGTCCTCCAGGAAGTGGAGTATTCTTTCCATTCTGGACAGCAGGAGAGGTTTTCTGGTTCAATGTTTTTAAGAACATATTACAAAAGAGAAAGTCTGTAAGCAGGAGAGGTTTTCTATGGGGATTTGCTACCGCTTTGGGCAGTTCCTTACATAGACAGACATGGCAGCAGAGAGCACTGTGTCAGACTGGAAAGAGTACACCACTTCTTGTAGAACATACAGCAGCTGATAAGTACTGGAAGACTGGAGTTTCTTTTTAATAGAAGTTATTACAAATCTCTGGCACTTTATCATGAGTGTTGATTTAAAAAGTTTTTTTTTACACTGGAGTATCCCTTTAACCCTTTAAGGACATGGCCCATTTTCGTTTTTACGTTTTCGGTTTTTCCTCCTTGTGTTTAAAAGGTCATAGCACTTGCATTTTTCCACCTAGAAACCCACATGACCCCTTATTTCTTGCGTCACTAATTGTACTTTGCAATTACAGGCTGAATTTTTGCATAAAGTACACTGCGAAACCAGAAAAAAATTCAAAGTGTGGTGAAATTGAAAAAAAAAAACGCATTTCTTTTATTTGGGGGAAATGTGTTTTTACGCCATTCGCCCTGGGGTAAAACTGACTTGTTATGCATGTTCCTCAAGTCGTTACGATTAAAACGATATGTAACATGTATAACTTATATTGTATCTGATGGCCTGTAAAAAATTCAAACCGTTGTTAACCAATATACATTCCTTAAAATCGCTCCATTCCCAGGCTTATAGCGCTTTTATCCTTTGGTCTATGGGGCTGTGCGAGGTGTCATTTTTTGCGCCATGATGTGATCTTTCTATCGGTACCTTGATTGCGCATATACGACTTTTTGATCGCTTTTTATTACATTTTTTCTGGATTTGATGCGACCAAAAATGCGCAATTTTGCACTTTGGGATTTTTTTTTGCGCTGACGCCGTTTACCGTACGAGATCAGGAATGTGATTAATTAATAGTTCGGGCGATTACGCACGCGGCGATACCAAACATGTTTATTTATTTATTTATTTGTTTACTTTTATTTAAAACCTGGGGAAAGGGGGGTGATTCAGACTTTTATTAGGGGAGGGGGATTTTTACTATTAACAACACGGTTTTTTTTTTTTTTTACACATATACTAGAAGCCCCCCTGGGGGACTTCTAGTATATACACTTGGATCTCTCATAGAGATCTCTGCAGCATAGATATGCTGCAGAGATCCATGAGATCGGCACTCGTTTGCTTTCGGCTGCTGCAGCCGGAAACAAACGAGTGCCGAGCCGAGGACGGCGCCATCTTGGACGCGTCCCCGGCCGGCATCAGTAACGGAGATCGCTCCTCCGGGACAAGGTCCCGGAGGAGCGATCTCCCCACTAGACACCAGGGAAACGTTGCCTCCGGTAATCGGAGGCAGTTGTCAACTTTGACAGCTGCCTCCGATTAGCTAATTAGCGGGCACGGCGATCGGACCGTGCCCGCTAATAGCGGCGGTCCCGGGCTACACGCGGCACCCGGGATCGCGGCACTTCAAAGCGGGGCCGCCGCGCGGCCCCGCTTTGAAGTGCTAATGAGGACATAGGACGTACCGGTACGTCCTATGTCCTTAAGAGGTTAAAGAACAAGCTGTTACGGTGGTACTGAATTTGTGTATAGCAGTTGATTTGTGACCTGTTATATAACTAAATGCAATATATTGCTTGTGCCCCCTCCACCTTATCAGGAGAACGTGAATTTCACTCACAAGCTTGCAGCAATCTCCATCTAGGCATCTCTGTTTTAAGTCTAAAGGGCTGTATGGACGGAAATGAGATTAAGGCCATACCCCAAAACCCTAAAAACATAAATTATCAATAAATAGCCCTGGGGTCCTTTAGTGAATCTGTAACATACAAGGGGTTGAACAGATCAGAACTCTGTTATAAGAGTAGGACTGCCCTCAGCCTCACTTGGAAGATTTATAGAATGTTGGAGGGGGAAAAAAAGAATTCTATTTGTTAGACTTCCACTAACTCTGCTGTATATACCTTCACTTGATCAGAAGTAATACTTGGTGTGTTTTTCAGGAGATTTAAATAAACACCGCCGGGAGTTCTCCTCCTGGTTCCATTCTGCAAGAAAAAAAATTGCACATATAAAGAAATGAACATCAGAGCACTAGTTTTCCAAATAAATACATTGAATGCGGGCTGCTTGCACAAAGATGTCAGCTCCCTCTAGTGTCTACTTCAGGCATCAGAATAGGAGCCAGACTCCCCTTTCTCACCAGTGACAAAGATTCCACAAACAAGAAAGCAGTAGTCCTATGCCATTTCAGTAATATTCACTTCTACACAAGTTTTGGAAACAGCATAGAACAAAATGCTTCCCTGTTTTTTTGGCTCCTTCTGCCTACCCCATTCTGATGAGTGCTTCTATCTCTAGCCATCACTGAATAAGACTTTAGGGTACAAACACAATGTTAAAAAATTGTGAATATATTTTATCCACAGAATACGTTGGACTAGAGATGGACCTGAGAATATGAAGACAAATTACAATGCTTACCACAACAAAAAGGCCACCATTTTGTTCCACTTCAGCTGTTTCAATGAGGAGCTCTATTGCCTTCTTTGTGCCAATTGTTTTTACAACTCTTTCAATCAAATCTTTCTTGGGTTCATGTAGTCTATATGGGAGCAATGAACATATGTTATGAAAACAAACTGACATGCAAGCAGCTTGTACATTCTTTTATCAATTTGTACAGTTCTAAAATCCTTAAAGAGGATGTACCATCAGCTACATCCTCTTTAATATGACCCACAGATATAACGGCGCCGTCACGGGGAAGATGGTGCACAATCCGTTTTCTGAACCGCCAGTTCCAGTGTACGGCACCATTCTATCCACAGGTACCAGGCTGGGGCTGAAGCACTGGAGGCGGGGCGGCCCGCCCCCAGTGGGAGAAAACCCCCGCCTCTCTATGAAGTGGCTCTTTTAGAATCAATGGAGCCACGTCAGAGGGGAGGGGGAACTCTCCAAATGTAATGTTTGTAGGTGGGATACTTTGTGGCACTTGTGCAGTAATGGCTTTCTTCTGGCAACTCGACCATGCAGCCCATTTTTCTTTAAGTGCCTCCTTATTGTGCATCTTGAAACAGCCACACCGCTAGTTTTCAGAGTCCTGTTTTTCAGCTGATATTATTTGTGGGTTTTTCTTTGCATCCCGAAAAACTTTTCTGGCAGTCGTGGCTGAAATGTTTGTTGGTCTACATGACTCTGTTTTGGTCTTTACAGAGCCCCTGATTTTCCATTTGTTAAAGGGAACCAATCACGCGGAAAATCCACCTTAAAGGGAACCTGTAACCCCCCGTGCCGGGGTGACAGGCTCCCGACCCCCCGTTAGAGCCCCATATACTTACCTAATCCCGCCGGGTCCCGCTTCTGGAGGTGGTCGGGTGATGGAGATCTCAGCCGCTGCAGCCCGGCGCGCGCGCTGAGAGATGAGTCCAACGCTCATAGAGAATGACGGAGCGCTGGACTCTCCTGGGCTGCAGCGGCTGAGATCTCCGTCACCCGACCACCTCCAGAAGCGGGACCCGGCGGGATTAGGTAAGTATATGGGGCTCTAACGGGGGGGGGGGGGGGGGGGGGGGGGGGGGGGGGGGGGTCGGGAGCCTGTCACCCCGGCACGGGGGGTGACAGGTTCCCTTTAAGATAAGGAAACGTGCTGGCACATCACCCAGCACGTTTCCTAAACATCCCCCTGTAACCTCCGCACCCCCCTCCATCAGTCAGTAATCTTACTTTGAAAAAGTCCCGCGCTGTATGTAAATTTCCAGCAAGTAGTCACGGTGGACAGATTTATCTGACAGATTTTTTAAGCCAAACCAGGGAATGGATTAGAAAAGAGGAGAAATCTCAGTGTTTCCTTTATGACCTGTTCTCTGTTTATAGTCTGTTCCTGGTTTTGGCTTCCAAGATCTGTCAGATAAATCTGCCTGTGTAAACGCACCATTAGTCAAGGTGGTCAGAATCAGTCACAGGTCCTGGTCGTCTGTAATTGAGAGGTCTGCCTTCCATCCACGTGACCCGGCGGCTTGCGTTTCACGTCGGCGGCGCACTGACATCATCCACACGCAGCGCAGACGTCTTCCGGAGTGCGCACATGCGCAATACGTCGGCGTCGTCTCCCACCATACTGCGCATGCGCAGACTACAGAAGACGTCTGCGCTGCATGCGGATTACGTCAGCGCGCCGCCGACGTGAAATGCAAGCCGCCGGGTTACTTGGATGGAAGGCACACCTCTCAATCACACCCCTCTGGGCGTCGTTACAGCCATTACAGACGCCCAGGACCTGTGACTGATTCTGCCCACCTTAAAGGACAACTCCGGCGAAAATTTTTTTTTGGCTTATTTAAACACACATTACAAAGTTATATAACTTTGTAATGTGGTTAAATACCCGGTCTGGCCCCCTTCCCCCACTCTCCGACCCCCCACCCCGGAAGTTAAAGAATATATACATTACCTATTACGGTCGTCACGGTCCTCTTCTCTGGTGTCGGGTGATGTCAGAGCTGGGGGCGGTCCGGGTCTTCTTCCTCCTCGGCGTCTTCATTGAGAGTGAATGGGAGAGAAAAGGCTGCTGGTGCACATGCGCACCAGCAGCCTTTTCATTGGCTGGAGCGCATCACATGGCTTCCAGCTTGCTCAGCCCTGATTGGCTGAGCTTGCTGGAAGCCATGTGATGCGCTCCAGCCAATGAAAAGGCTGCCGGTGCGCAAGCGCACTGGCAGCCTTTTCTCTCTCATGGACCCGGAAGCAAGAGACATCGCTGGACGGCGGAGGCAGGTGACGGTGAGGCGGACGAATGGAGTGGCGATCGTCACCGGAGGGATGGTGAGTATGGTGTCTGTGTGTGTCTGTGTTTTTTTTTTTTTTTTGGGGGGGGGGGGGGGGGGGGGGGGGGGTCCCGCCGGAGTTGTCCTTTAACTAATTCTGCCCACCGTGACTACTTGCTGGAAATCTACATACAGCGCAGGACTTTTTTAAAGTAAGATTACTGACTGATGGAGGGGGGCACAAAGGTTACAGGGGGATGTTTAGGAAACGTGCTGGGTGATGTGCCAGCACGTTTCTTTATCTTAAGATGGATTTTCGGCGTGATTGGTTCCCTTTAATCACAGTTTGAACAATGCTGACTGGCATTATCAATTCCTTGGATTTTGAAACAAAGTGAAGGTTCTGGAGTGGCCATCTCAGTCTCCTGTCCTCAACATCATTGAGTCACTTTAGGGAGATCTCAAGCACACAGTTCATGCCGAGAAATTAACAGGAACGGGAGGCTTTTTGCCAATAAGAATGGGCAGCTTTACCATCTGAGAAGATAAAGAGCCTAATCCACAAATACCACCAAAGACTTTAAGCTGTCATTGATGTCAGAGAGGGCAATACACGGTAATAAGAACTGGGGTATTCAACTGAACTGGCTCCATGAAGAGAAAGGATACCATGGAGTGCAGATCAGTTTTACTTAGTACGAAGCAAAACGAATCTGCTTCCCTAATTTCTGGTTGAAACCCAATGTGCCACCAATTGAGCATTACACAAGGTTTCAATTCTACTTACTGTAATAGGACTCATGCACAATACTTGCTGGGCCTTGCAGGGCTGGCTCATGAATTCTCTCCCAGGCGCGGGAATATGTTCGTAGAGAACCTGTCAGGTCCTTAGGGCCTCACAAACCCAGGGCAACCAATAGAGCATAGCGGCGGTCTGCTGCCACCGCTCCTATTCCACGGAGCGACGGCAGCAGATCGCTGCTATATCAGTCGCTTGTTTTTTTTTAACTTGTTGAAAAACAAACGACTGCAACGATCAGCCGACATGAACAAAGTCGGCTGATCGTTGCCTTCTATTCCACGGGATGATTATCGGCCATAACGGCCGATAATCGTTCCGTGGAATAGGGCCTTAAAAACTACTTTGAATTGATTGGGCAAATTGGGTTAAAATCCAGCTGATCCTCATCTCCCTCAATACAGGAGGAGAGCTCAAGGCACCATATACATTGGATTGTTGGCCAGACCCACACAAATCGGCAAGTTTAGTTGACAATTGATAAGGCCAGCTTAACATTTGATTGAGTGATTCTCAGATTTTCCCAGCATGTTCAGATTTATGACAAACACCACATATAGTAAATCCTGAGAACTGACCTGTAGGCAATTTCATCAGCAACTTTATCTTCTGGATCAGCCTCTGTAACTTCATATCGACCCTTGAAGTCCATTTCTTCCTTTTCACCTAATCTCTCCTTTACAGGTCGCTTCCTCTTTAAGTGCCCATTTTCTTCCTTTGAGACATGTGCCCTATCTTCATTCATATACTCCTCCAATTCCTTGTCTAAGCTTACTTTTTCCTTATCTTCTTCCTTTGTCATTAATTTTTTGGCGAGAACATAATTATAAGTCTCTGACTGTCTGCTCATATCTATTAGGCCATCCATGTCCATGATCCCAAGTTCATTTGCTACAGCCTCCTGTGTTTGTTCTTGCAGCACTGCCCCCCAGATGTTGTTCTTTGGTAGCTTGTTCTGACTACCAAACACAAACTGGGTTGGTCTGGAAAAATTGGGTGGAGGGTTAAAAGTCTTCTGGCGTTTACGTTTCCATGGAGAACCCTCATCCTCATCAGAATCACTTGCACTATCTTCACTGGAGTCGACGTTTTTGATATTCCTATAGGGGACATTTGTTGGAAGGGATGTGTTACTCCGATAGCCTTTGTCATCTATACCTACGTCAAGTTTCTGTGAAAATAGAAGGACCACAAAATTATAAAATGAAACAATAAAAAAAAAAAAAAACTGTTAAACATATTTATTGAGCTTTGACCCCTCTAAAATTGATGACCTACCTGAAGAATAAAACTTTACTTAAAAATCCCAGTTAACTTCTTTAACCCCTGCGTCTCAATAACCACCGCAACCTATAGCGATTCAAGGTTCAAGGTACTCAGTGACAGAACAAGTTTCTCTCACTGAGTGATTGGGACCCGGTCCCAATTGCTTGTGCCGACAGGCGGGGGTAAGCCACTTACCTCCATCCTGTCGGATCGGCGATCTATGCATAGAGTCTGCTCTCAGGCAGGCTCTATACATAGATCGCTGATAACACTGATCTATGCTATGCTATGGCATAGCATAGATCAGTACATGCAATCTATTCATTGCATGTTTTACAGTGCTAAAAAGTGTGAAAAAAAAAAAAAATGTAATAAAAAAAAAAAAAAGTAATGAAAAGCGCTTATAAACCCCCTCCCAATAAGTTAAAAATACTCCCTTGCCCATTCTAAAATTATAAAAAAAATAAACATATTACATATCGTAGCGTGCAGAATTGTCCGATCAAAATATAACACGGAAAAAAAACACACACACCAGGATTGCTGATTTTAATAAATTATATCAGAAAAACATTAATTAAAAACGATCGAAATTTTTCTGTTACAACAATATGATATTGTTAAAAACTAGAGATCATGATGCAAGAAATGACACCCCAATCAGCCCTGTAGGTGGAAAAATAAAAGTGCTATGGTTCTTAGAAAGCGGGGAGGAACATTGCATTAATCTGACCCAGACTTTTGTGCATCAAAGGGCTCTGTCTTGAAGGGGTTAAAGGGGAACTCCGAATAAGAAAAACTTGTTTTCTATTAAAAGTTATATAGGATGTGTCTATATAATGTATTACTGTATCTGTACGGTTCTGCCACACTGGTAGCTGATAGAAATCCAGGAAGTGAAAAAAAAAACGGCCCCTGTGCCAATCCACATTGTCTCCTGCTCCTTCTGCTATCCCCCCTTAGGAGACAAATATTGCATGCTTCTGTCTCACATTGTGTGTGTTTGCTGAGATCAGGCTGATGGTGCAGACAGGAGGCTTGTCTTGATAACCCAATCCTCCGAGTGATTCACCATCTCTGACCAGCCAGAAGCAGGTGTTGCACTAATTTCTCTGATTGTGCAGTGAAATTAGGGCTGTGTTCACACACGTTGGAGTGTCATTGCAGTACTGCAGCGTATTCACAAGAATGATGCTGTAACACAAGTAAATGATGCTAAACGGCAGAGAGGATCAGAGCCTTATTGTAGGGCTCAACTTCAAAGATAAAAGATCTTGATCATAATACGGTATTTTCCGGTGTATAAGACGACCCCTGACTTTTAATCAGATCAGGGATTCGCTTTATACGCCGTAAAATGTTAACCCCTGCCTGACCGCAGCCCTGCTGCGGTCAGGCAGGGGTTAACTGCAGCTGAACTAACAGAAAAAACAAACAAACAGTTAACTCACGCGGGCCAGTTCCCAGCCTCCATGCGTCTTCTCCTCCACTCCCGTTGCCGGCGCAGCCAGTGTGACGTACACTGACTGCACCGGGGATGCCCGAAGCTCTCCCCAGCAGCCGAACGTCTAATCGGAGATGCTCAGCTGCTCGGGAGAGCTTTGGAAGAATGACAGAGGCTTCGGGTACTTCCGGAGCCTCCCGAAGCCTTTGTCATTCTTCCGAAGCTCTCCCGAGCAATCGAGCATCTCCGGTTAGACGCTCGACTGCTGGAGAGAGCTTCGGGCATCCCCGGCGCAGTCAGTGTACGTCACACTGGCAACGTGGGCAGAGGAGAAGACGCGCAGAGGCCGGGAACCGGCCCCGGTGATTTAATTTTTTTTTTAAATGGTCGCCCCATACGGTGGGGATTCGGGTTATTTTTGAGCCCCCCACCGTATGGGGCGACCATACCCGGCGTATAAAACGACCCCCGACAAGATTTTCCAGGGTTAAAAAGTCGTCTTATAGGCCGGAAAATTCGGTATGTGCGTGGAAATGAAAAGAAAAAAAATTTCAAAAAGTTCTTTACTTTATTCCAATATCAGCAGAATAGAGAGTACTGTGTGGTGTTACAGGTAGAGAATACAGCGTGCTGTGTGGGTGAGACAACAATGAAATGATAAAGTACTGTAAATAATTCAGTAAAGCAATGAAACTGCAATGTGTGAACACAGCCTAGATGTTCTGCAATAGATTTGGGCAGGGAATAGGCAGGGTGGGGGACTGTGATGAACAGCTGAGGGAAAGCATTGCATTCTGAAACCTGTAGTACTGGGTACAACTGCTCAACCAGGAAATACAGAAACACAAAACAGAATAAAACCCCCCCAAAACAAATGGATTTTTGGTAGTTTCAAAACTGGAATAGATAGGTAAGTAATGCTTTAAAGAGGATGTACCACCAGGTACATCCTCTTTAACCTGAAGGAAAGGATCGAACGGCGCCGACACGGGGAAGCCAGTGCCGGAGGCCCGTTCTATGCACCGGAACCGGCCGGTGGTCAAGCACTGGAGGTAGGCCGAGCCGCCCCCAGTGGGAGGGAATCCCCTCCCCTGTATGACGCGGCTCCATTAGAATGAATGGAATCCCCATGTCGGCGCTGTTCGATCCGTGGCTTCAGGTTAAAGAGGATGTACCTGGTGGTACATCCTCTTTAAGCTTCTGCAGAAGTTTAAATTTTTTTAACCTCTACCTAGAGTTCCCCTTTAAAGCAACCCTGTGCCAACATGCAGCCGCCCCAAAACCACCAGTACCACATTGTAGAGGTCCTCACGCAGCGTCTGGCCTTTCTCCCGATGCCGGTATTTTAAAGAAAAACATCTTTTCTTGTTGCAGGGCATTAATCTGGTATGACCTAGAGCATCTGTGCCCTAGGCCTGCGTGCTTCTCTCCCCCCCTTCACTTATAACACAACCCTGGGCTGGATGGAGGCAGGGAGAGAGGTGTCACAGCCCTAGGGCACAGATGCTCTAGGTAACGCCAGATTGACTCCCCGCCCTGCTGCAGGAATGAAAGTAGTTCTTCTTCAAAATACTGGTACCGGGAGAAAGGCCAACCCCCGAACCAGACACTGCAAGAGGACCTCTACATACAGAGTCACTTCAAAGGGAACCAATCACCATGTTTTGCTTAAAAAAGTTGAAACTCCTTTCTAATAAACCTCAATTCACTCTATCCTAACATACTCTGCTCCACCGGGCCAGCTATCTGGCAAAACCCTTTTTTTCCCCCCATGCAAATGTCCTATAACTACGGTAGGCACCGGGGCGGGCTATCATTCCTACCTAGCCATGGGCTGCCGGTTAGGGAACACTGGTTTCCTTTATGAGATGTGTGTGTATTATATATATATATATATATATATATATATATATATATATATGGTTTGTTCACATGACACTTCTTCCAGCAGGCTGCAATGTGTACCCCTCTATTTGCACAGGTCACACTCCTCTATGAAATAGCACTAATAGTATTATACTACAGTATTAGTAGTACTGGCTGGGGCATAAGCATACACTTGGTATAGAGTAGGTGAGGAGCTTCCCCAGCTCAGATACCATTAATGTAACCTGAGCGGCACATAAGACTATACCTGCAGCTCCATTACTGGACATTGCGGATCCAGCTGCAGCACCACAAGTCTCATCATGCACCACACACACAGTGACAGCGGGGTAATTGACCAATCAGATCACTAGTTACAGGATATATGAAGCAAGCTGATTGGTTACTATAGGTAATTGTTCCACTTCAGCCCGCACCGTACATCTGCATTACAATGTACACACCATATAACTGTGCATAAGGGGCAGTATGGCGCCACACGCCGGCACTAGACGGTCCCACACTCCGCAGCAGTACAATGGCTCAGAGCGATGCCGCCCGGTGATGGATCTGCAACACGCCCTGGAAGCTACCTGCACTGCTGCCTTGTCTGCCGGTCTGGTCTCCTTCATGTCGGAGTCAGAACCGCTAAGCTCTCCGTCCTCCAGTTCTTCATCCTCCATCATTCCCCGGGTGCTTTCCAGCGCCATGACACCAGGCTGAGGCGGAATCACGTCAACCTGCAAGAAGGCGGCAACCGGAGCGGAGCGCGCGCCTGACTTCCGGCCGAGAGAAAGGCGGGAACCTGGGGCGCCGAGCTGCCCTGTCTGCTGTGAGGGATTGACACCTCAGGACATACACGACAGGCTGTATATATACTGTATATAGTGCTGAAATACGGAGGTCACTAGTTCCCTCACCCAGAAGTGACTGGTTGGGAAACTACAAAGTTTTGGGGTAAAATGACAAACCTGCCTTTATATATGCCCCCCTTCCCCTCAGGATCTGCCATACTGATATGTAATGGTAGCCTAGTACTGGCCGCAGCAGCTGCGTGCTGTACATGTGAACAGACACTAAAGGCCCTATTACACCAAAAGATGTCTGACAGATTATCTGACACATTTTTTTTCAGCCAAAGCCAGGAACGGATTTGAAAAGAGAAATCTCAGTCTTATCTTTACCACCTGTTTTCTGTTTATAGTCCATTCCTTAGGGCCCTTTTACACAGAAAGGTTATCTGACAGATTATCTGCCAAAGATTTGAAGCCAAAACCAGGAACAGACTATAAACAGAGATCAGGTCATAAAGGAAAGCCTGAGATTTCTCCTCTTTTCAAATCCAGTCCTGACTTTGGCTTCAAATCTTTGGCAGATAATATGTCAGATAATCTTTCTGTGTAAAAGGGCCCTTAGTTTGGCTGAAAAAATCTAATCAGATGAAAGGCAGCACTGATTGGCTGAAGAGGAGCCGTTTGAAATTCCCGACTCCCCTCTTTAGCCAATCAATGCAAGGCAGCACTGATTGGCTGAAGAGGAGCCGTTTGAAATTCTCTGCTCCCCTCTTCAGCCAATCAATGCAAGGCAGCACTGATTGGCTGAAGAGGGGAGCCGGGAATTTCAAACGGTTCCTCTTCAGCCAATCAGTGCTGCCGTGCATTGATTGGCTGAAGAAGGGAGCCGGAGCTGAAGAGGAGCACTGATTGGCTGAAGAGGAGCCGTTTGAAATTCCCGGCTCCCCTCTTCAGCCAATCAGTGCACTGAAGAGCGGAGCCGGGGATGTCGAAGACCTGTGACGCGGAGCAGGTAACGTATGCTCGTGGCCGGGGGGGGGGGGGCGCAGGGGGCTGCGGTTGATCGTGGGGCCGGGCTGCGAGCGGGGGGACGGGCTGTGGGCGCACGATCGCAAAACGATTTTTACGTACGATATATCGTACCGTCTAAACGCTGATTGTTATAAAAAAAAATAGTTCGACGTTCGGTGGCTGCGTCACCGAGGATACGGGATATCATTACACAGGGGGCACTGGGCCTGTCTCCAGTGCATAGAGCTGGCCGGTGCACATGAAGAAACCCGTAAGACCCGGGCAGTGTTTTAAAAAATAGACTGCACCACCAGGATGTTTGCGCCTGCATGGTAGAGAAAAAAAAATAAAAACTTCACCAACTGTTAAAGGACAAGTGCAATGAAAAACTTTTTCCCAGTAATTGAAGCACATTACAAAGTTATATAAGGCCCCCTTCACACGTCCGGAAAAACCACCCGGATTTCCTATCAGGAATAGACTTTCATTGGACACGGACACCCGTCCGGAATTTTCCGGAAGGGTGTCCGTTCCGGAAAATAGGACCGGATTTTTTAGAACCGGTCCTATTTTCGTCCGGAAATCCGGCCCGGACGCCCCCATAGGAGACTATGGGAGCGCCCGGGCCCCGGACACTTTCCTGATGCACATCAGGAAAGCGTCCGGAGTTCCACTCACCTTCCGCCTCTGCCCCGGCCTCCTGCTGCCTCTTCCGCATCCTTGTCTGCAGGTACTCGTGGCACCCCCGCACCCCCCCCCGCGGCCACTCGCGGCACCCCCGCACCCCCCCCCCCCCCCCCCCCCGCGGCCACTCGCGGCACCACCGAACCCTCCCCTTCCCACGGCCACTCGCGGCCCCCCCGAACCCTCCCCTTCCCACGGCCACTCGCGGCCCCCCCGGCGGCCAGGAGACCAGGACAGGTGAGATTAAAACTCCCATCATGCCCTGCTGACAGGCCATGATGGGAGTTGTAGTTCTGCAGCCTGTGGCCATCCAGGTTGCAGAAGTACAACTCCCACCATGCCTTGCTGACAGGCCATGATGGAAGTTGTAGTTCTGCAGCCTGTGGCCATCCAGGTTGCAGAAGTACAACTCCCACCATGCCTTGCTGACAGGTCATGATGGGATTTGTACTTTTGCAGCCTGTTGCCATGATGGGAGTTGTAGTTCTGCAGCCTGTGGCCATCCAGGTTGCAGAAGTACAACTTACATCATGCTTGGCTGACAGGTCATGATGGAAGTTGTACTTCTGCAGCCTGTGGCCATCCAGGTTGCAGAAGTACAACTCCCATCATGTACTGCAACCTGGGTGACCACAGACTGCAGAAGTACAACTTCCATCATGACCTGTCAGCCAAGCATGATGGGAGTTGTAATTCTGCAAGCTGTGACCATCCAGTTTGCAGAAATACATGTCCTATTTTTCTTCTCATCAGGAAATCCTGAAGGTTTTTCCTGATGGTAAAAACGGATTACTGTCAGGAAATCCTGATACTTTCCTGATGACATTTAAGGCCTCCTGATCAGGATTTCCTGAAAGTAAAAACTGACACGGACGTGTGAATGGGGCCTAACTCTGTAATGTGCTTCAATCCCCTATCTGGTTACCTTCCCTGTCTTTTCCCCCCTCCACCCCCCACCAGGAAGTGTCCTAACTCACACAGACCTGATTACTGTCGTCACCGTCACCAAGCTCTTCTCTCAGCTCCTTCTCCTGTTACACCAGCCTCCCCCCTCCCCTGCCTTGTCAGGTGACAGCTTGCTCAGCTCCCATTGGCTGAACAACTGCAAGCCATCACTTGGACTTGGGAGGGGGGGCTGCTGTAACAGGACCTAGAGCAGCCCTCCTGCTGATGACTCATCCTCACAAGAAGGAGCTGCCTGGTGACCGTGAGGACAGTCATTAGGTCTGTGTGAGTTAGGACACTTCCTGGTGGGGGGTGGAGGGGGGAAAAGACAGGGAAGGGAGGCAGATAGGTGATTGAAGCATATTACAGAGTTATATAACTTTGTAATGTGCTTCAATTACTGGGAAAAAGTTTTTCATGGCACTTGTCCTTTAAATTTGTTGTAACTATGTGAGCAGAGGTGAGCGATCACGGTTTTCCCGAATTGATCCAGCGTTTTTCCCAGCACCCGGGTGGAGAGGCAGGGAGAGCAGTAGTGCAGAAAGGCCATCACCTTGATGAGTGGATCAAATGACGAATCAAATCAGACGAGCATGCTTAAAGTGATACTTTTTGCATTCTGACATCTCTACACAGATGTAAAGGGTAAATTTAGCGGTTTTCATAGCTTATTTTATATCATACGTCATGGTGCTTGTTCAAGTAAAAAGTCATCTTTGCAAATTGTGTTAAGTGGGCGGGGCATTAGCACCACTTAGCCTCACCCACAACACAACAGTTGGCCCGCCCCCTCGCTGGCCATTGGAACAGGCTGGCGGAAAGGTCTAGACCCCACCCCCTTTATGTCGACCAATGGTTGTCAAGGGGCGGGGCCAATGGCATTGTGGGCGGAGCTCAGTGGCGCTGCAGTTGATAAAAGGACACTTTTTACTTGAACAAGCACCATGACGTATGATATGAAATAAGGTATGTAAAACGCTAAATTTACCCTTTACACCTGTGTAGAGATGTCAGAATGCACAAAGGGGGTGACAGTGTTGATAAGGCCAGGATATGCAATTTTACCTACCTGCACCGTACCTATATGACTACACATATATATATAGGCCTCTTGCTTAGAAGCTCCAGCACATTAGAGAGTCCCTGATAGGGTTAACTTATAGTTGGGACATTTTTTACCTTGGAAAACTTCTGATATGGACACTAGAAAGAATGTTTTGTCTCAAGAACTATTTCACTCAGAGACATCTTTATCAGCGTTCAAGGACATTCTCGGAGGAAAGTTGACTGTCTCTTACAGTGGGAATAATGTGAAAGTATCATTGCAAAGAATGTATTGTTCTAACCTTTTTGACCTTTTTGAATAATAATAATGAATACTAATATAGATGCCATTGCGCATGACTGAATATCTAAATCACTAGCACCGCCTCATCTATGCCTTATTAGCATTTGTTAACACCCTATATTTTATCTGACTATAAAATGTGATTACCATAATAAAACTTGGGCCATTATTATCCAGGATTATAATCATGATACAATGTCTTATCTGTGTCCGTGATTTATAAGTGACGAGTTGGTAATACTGCAGGTTTCAACTCTCGCTATCAATTGATAACCATCCTTTATCCTGGGTATTTGACTTTTTCTCCATAGAGAGGGGTCAACATCTAAATTTAACCTTAACATTTGGCACCCGAACAGGGACTCAGCCTCTTGCAAACCAGAACGCAGACTGACGGGATGTGGTGATTTATCCGTCATCGGACGCGCAGATATAACTGGCCAGGTAAGAAAGACTTTCCTTTCTTACGTACTATCTGTGCCTCCGCGGAGCGGATAGAAATAGATTCCTGTCACTTGCGTTCTCTATATGTTTGTAAAGCTGAGTCTAATTGTTAGACAAAGAACTCTGTAACCCAGGATAGGACAAGGTTAAAGTGCTGCATTGCCGTCGCAAACTGTGGTGTGATTGAGATAAGCTGTTGCTGTATTTATGTTGAATTAAGGAAAGGGATTGCCGAACATGATCACTTGTACGTCCTTTTGGGGAGGCTGTGATTATTGCTTAACCCTTGTAATACAGCATAACATCGAGAGCAGCTGCAAGGCCACAGACAGCAGGCACATAACTTTTGGAGTGAACGGGTTCCTGATAAGTGATATCTGTCTCGAGCAGCGGGAACAATACTTGTATTGATCCCATTATTTGTGCTTGTACTGTGGTAGAGAGCAGGTCAGAAGATCTGTGATTTACCACCTTGCCCCCTAGGAGGAATTAGCAACGAGGGACAGTAGGTTGCTATAAAGCGTCGCTATAGTGTATCACTATAAGCGTCTGGGTCTATAGTAGCTGTGCTTGTTAAAACCTAAGGTTTAGGTTTCGTTCCCCAATACGCTACCTAGGGATTAGCTGAGCAAGGATGAGACTAAAAGTTATTCACTAAAAGAAGGGATCCCCAGTCTCCACAAGAAGTTTATGTGAAGCTGATGTGAAGCTAAGGAAGATATAGTTAGCGATGGGCATGAGAAGATGCAGTGCAAGACCTAGAACAGATCTTGAGGAGGTTTGATATAAAGGCAGATACATGCCTGAGCCCCACCAACCTCTGGCTCTCTGACCAACACCTGGGAAACCCCTTACACTCCTGTGCACACTTATTTTTGCCTTGTGGGTAGGTAACCAGACCTACATGTAACATGCAGGGCAAATGGGTCCTTGGAATTTCCAGAAACCTTAGGGGGTCAATCTAAGTACTATCCCTAAGGGGGGATCAAGGATTAGAGTTCTAAGAGGGGAGGGTGTGGAGTAGATAGATGAGAGCCAGAGGGTCAGACAGAAGGAAAACATTCAGGATAATGGGTGGGAAACACAGGTCCAGCTGGGTGGACATGTGCCGGTGACCAACAAAAATCTAGATAAGACAGAATATTGTAGTGTGTGTGGCAGACCCAAGCCACATCATTATGTTACACCATTGTACCCAGTTTATATCTGTAAACAAACCCCAGACCCTGCAAAAAGCCAACCTACCTCCAATGGTGGCGTATAGACCCTTTGTTCTGCAGGGATCTTCCCCTTGGTCAGCTGTTGAAGTAGTTACTTTGATTTAAAGTGCCCCTGACCTGATTGTAAGACCAATGCCTTTTTGAAGTGGGCAGCCTAACCTCAAATAGTGTATAGTGCCATGTAAGTGGAGATGGACGAGGAGAACAGTCCAGCTCATTGCTAGATACAGTACTGAGAGAGCTGAATAGGTTAATTAATGCTGCGTAGTGTAGCAGCATACAATTATTTGGCACATAATGTGTGTTATTTGTTATGTTTTGTGTAAGGTCGTCAACTAGCTCTGCAGATCACATGCAAGCAGCATTAGGAAAAAAAAAAAAAAAGAATCAGAGCTGTTAGTGTAATGTACTCTCCTACATTATATACTGTTGTATTTCAGCCAGTTTTGCTAAGCTGGTGTTCCCCTCTAGAAGTATGTTACATGTTACAAAATGTTGATCATTTTCTGTTGTCCCGATCATAAAACATGTATTTAGTTATGTACGCCACTTTTCTGTAATCAGCCCTCAAAGATGGCGACTGAAAGCCAACCACTCCCACATATCATCCACATCTGTATTATAATTGTGACGTCTCAAAACCATGCCCTAAGCCAACACCCCTATATCCGGTTATCTAGTCCGGTGGCCATTTTAACTTCTGGCATTTCTGTCCCCCGCCCATACTGCTTAGTGTCACTGAGGGGGCGGGCACAGGACTCTCCGATAGAGTCTAACAACTGTTTTGCACATTTATTAATGAATATTATTACCTGATGGTGAGGAAAGTTAGACAAAAATTTGTTGAAAGGAAAAGTATAGAGACTGTTTGAAGGAATCGGGTCTAGTAGACCTATTATTGTATAAGATTGTTATACGTAAGTGTCAGTAGGAGTCAGAGAGAAAAAAGCATGTTTTATTAGGAATGTCAAGAGAAAAGTGATAATTGGTAAAGATCAAACGCAGAAGTTTGTGCACTTATTAAGAACCCAATGGTGTAAGAGCCTGTAGTAACTTACTACTGTAATATACAGTATGTTTCTATGTAACCTTATAAAAAAAAAAAAAAATACTGATACTTCTAAGAAGTTTTTTTTTTCCCCCCCCCCCTCTTGTAATCTATGATTTTACTGCTCACTGCTCAAGGTTAGAAGTGAGGCCCAGAGCGTTCTGCTTACTGATAAGAGCCGCTTACTGGAGGAATGGATTTCAGCTAATAATGGTACAAATTAAGCTGAAGGTTCTGACAAAAAGAATTCTAATAAAAAGAATTATTCTATATACCGTATGTTTTATATTTCATCTTTAAGTTGTGTTTTATTTGATTTATAGCAAAAGAAGGTTAAATGGGACTAGCCGATTGTAATATGTTTTATTTTTTAAATATTTTTATTTTTAGGGTTAACAGTTTTGTGATGATTATAGCAAACTATATTGATAATTCCTAGTAAAGCCAAACCCATATCCATGGCTCCAGCCTGAACGCCTTATGCCCCCCAATATATATATATATATATATATATATATATATATATATCTTGTGCTAAGTGCATTGAATCCAGCATCTCTGTTGCCTCTTGATGTAGATTCAAATGGGGGAGGGGATAGAGGTGAATGGAAATGGGAGTAGCCCATTTTGATGAAGTAGCCAATTTTTATGTTTTAAAAAAAAATTTTTTAAACACCGTACAAACTTTTTAACTTATTGTGTTTGATATTTTACATTGTGAAAGATGAAAATGTAATTGAAAGCCCAAATATTAATGAAAGTTTAAAAGTTTTCATTGTAGATTATCTCAGACTTTTAAAAGATGGATGACACAAGACGCAAGGATATATGGTGACCGCCATGCAGAGTGACGTTCCACTGCAGAAACCGCTCCTGCCATAAGCTGGAGGTGAGGACAATCACTAAGACATGTAAGATGGTTGAAGGTAACTATGCAGATGTGTATATGAAGCCCACTATTATGGGTTAGTTGGCAAATTAGAGATTTGGTTGATCCCTGGGCTTACCAAAAACACTTGTAGAAAGAAAGAAAAAAAAAAAATGTTCAAAGAAGAAGAAAAGCTGCCATAGAGCGGCTGACGCAACGCTCACGCAGACAAACCCTGATGCCTCGTATCTCACTGTAGGTTATCTGACAAAACCAGCAGAAGGAAGCCATGTGTAATGTGATGTAGTATCCTCACATTGGGCGGCCCAGGGGACGACAAATATAGCAGAGAGGGTTGTGTACAGCTGTATTATCTACACCTGTCATAACCTACTGTAAGTAACACCGTAAAGTGCCTGTCTGCATAGTCTGTCATCTTCCTGCCTGTTTCAGGGAATGTAAGTGGACGTCATCCACCTGCTATAGGTGGCCTATATAGGTATGTCCTTGTCTGTACTGGTGTCTTCTTTACAGGTCAGCCAAAGCTATGGGAGAGAACAAAGCCAATGTCTGAGGTGATACTAGTGGCCTATATATAACTGAGGCCAAGAGTCCAAGCGTCTGTAAAGAGGCCTGTCAGTCAAAAGATAGGTTTAAGGATAAAGGATCCATACCAATGCTACTATTACAAAAAGGATCATATGATATATATTATTCTCATAAAAAGGCTTTGAAACCTTAGATGATGTATCGTTTACACTTTGCTTTTATTTCTATGGTGGTTATTTTATGTGTAATATGTGATGATCTCAGTGAAAGAGATAATTCAGTAGGATCCAAATATTATATTGGTAATAAGCGCCCAGTTACTTCATATTATTGGTCTATGTATTACAGTAAATGATTATGTACAGGAAGAGATGTGACCATGTGACCAGTCATTAGACCTGTGTGATCTGATCATAAAGACGTTTTCTAGGTACAAAATGAAGTAAAAAGACTAAAAAGAAGTGGAAATTTTGAGAATCCCGTACTGATGAGTGTGAATTCACTATCTGGTTATTATAAGTGAATCTAGTGGTTACATAGAAGGTCACATTGTGGAGATTTTATTGCATTTACCTGTTATGCTATTTTTGGTTTATGTAGCAATGAACTTTTCATTTTTGCTTTTGCCATGAGATAAGATTTGCTCACATCTAAACTTTTCTTTTTCAGAAACTTTTTAAAGTTAGTTGTTGTGACTTTCCTATACCCACATGATGCCGAAGTGGTAGAGTCCTTGTGATAGAGTCACGTCTGTTATATACAGTAATAAGACAATAAGGTTTGGTTATTTTGATAAAATCCAGAGAGGTATTTGTCATATACATATATTAGTTTGGGTATTGATAATAAGCTTTTATTTGTTTTGTTGTAACTAAGCTGTATATTGATGTATACTGTACAGACTCAGCCATTGTTTAGTATTTTCTTTCGGTTATTGCAGATCTACCTACCACATCTACAGAAAGTTTGTTCCGCCATCTATAACTTTCAATAAAACGTATAGTACTATTTTTGTCTATCCTATGGTGATGCCCAAAAACTAATGGAAGTCCTTCAGGGTCTCTTCCAGGTGGTCTTATGCAAAATACTGATCTGTTAGTCAGTAAAAGTGTTTATGTGTATTTTCTTTCACATAAAACCTCGAAAGAGGAGAAGATCAATTCTTAGATAAAGAGTAACTAATGTTACTATGTTTTCTTTCATTTATTGGTTCTCTTGAATCTGTGCTGCCTGGACATTTCTGGAGGTTGGATGCTGTACTAATACTCGGAGGATGATTTCACCTGTGGTCCCTTGATCAACCTGCGGCTGAGGGTGGAGTCCTCAAAACCTCCGGCTACGACCCAACCACCAGTGATGACCCATGTCCATGCTTCACGGATCTCAAATGGGGGAATGATAAAGCCAGGATATGCGATTTTACCTTCCTGCACCATACCTATCTGACTACACATATATACACTCACCGGCCACTTTATTAGGTACACCATGCTAGAAATGGGTTGGACCCCCTTTTGCCTTCAGAACTGCCTCAATTCTTCGTGGCATAGATACAACAAGGTGCTGGAAGCATTGCTCAGAGATTTTGGTCCATATTGACATGATGGCATCACACAGTTGCCGCAGATTTGTCGGCTGCACATCCATGATGCGAATCTCCCGTTCCACCACATCCCAAAGATGCTCTATTGGATTGAGATCTGGTGACTGTGGAGGCCATTTGAGTACAGTGAACTCATTGTCATGTTCAAGAAACCAGTCTGAGATAATTCTAGCTTTATGACATGGCGCATTATCCTGCTGAAAGTAGCCATCAGATGTTGGGTACATTGTGGTCATAAAGGGATGGACATGGTCAGCAACAATACTCAGGTAGGCTGTAGTGTTGCAACGATGCTCAATTGGTACCAAGGGGCCCAAAGAGTGCCAAGAAAATATTCCCCACACCATGACACCACCACCACCAGCCTGAACCGTTGATACAAGGCAGGATGGATCCATGCTTTCATGTTGTTGATGCCAAATTCTGACCCTACCATCCGAATGTCGCAGCAGAAATCGAGACTCATCAGACCAGGCAACGTTTTTCCAATCTTCTACTGTCCAATTTTGATGAGCTTGTGCAAATTGTAGCCTCAGTTTCCTGTTCTTAGCTGAAAGGAGTGGCACCCGGTGTGGTCTTCTGCTGCTGTAGCCCATCTGCCTCAACGTAGGACGTACTGTGCGTTCAGAGATGCTCTTCTGCGCTACCTTGGTTGTAACGGTTGGCTATTTGAGTCACTGTTGCCTTTCTATCAGCTCGAACCAGTCTGCCCATTCTCCTCTGACCTCTGGCATCAACAAGGCATTTCCGCCCACAGAACTTCCGCTCACTGGATGTTTTTTCTTTTTCGGACCATTCTCTGTAAACCCTAGAGATGGTTGTGCATGAAAATCCCAGTAGATCAGCAGTTTCTGAAATACTCAGACCAGCCCTTCTGGCACCAACAACCATGCCACGTTCAAAGGCACTCAAATCACCTTTCTTCCCCATACTGATGCTCGGTTTGAACTGCAGGAGATTGTCTTGACCATGTCTACATGCCTAAATGCACTGAGTTGCCGCCTTGTGATTGGCTGATTAGAAATTAAGTGGTAACGTGCAGTTGGACAGGTGTACCTAATAAAGTGGCCGGTGAGTGTATATAGGCCTCTTGCTTAGAAGCTCCAGCACATTAGAGAGTCCCTGATAGGGTTAACTTATAGTTGGGACATTTCTTACCTTGGAAAACTTCTGATATGGACACTAGAATGTTTTGTCTCAAGAACTATTTCACTCAGAGACATCTTTATCAGCGTTCAAGGACATTCTCGGAGGAAAGTTGACTGTCTGTTACAGTGGGAATAATGTGAAAGTATCATTGCAAAGAATGTATTGTTTTGACCTTTTTGAATAATAATAATGAATACTAATATAGATGCCATTGCGCATGACTGAATATCTAAATCACTAGCACCGCCTCATCTATGCCTTATTAGCATTTGTTAACACCCTATATTTTATCTGACTATAAAATGTGATTACCATAATAAAACTTGGGCCATTATTATCCAGGCTTATAATCATGATACAATGTCTTATCTGTGTCCGTGATTTATAAGTGATGAGTTGGTAATACTGCAGGTTTCAACTCTAGCTATCAATTGATAACCATCCTTTATCCTGGGTATTTGACTTTTTCTCCATAGAGAGGGGTCAACATCTAAATTTAACCTTAACAGTGTCACTTTAAGGTTTGTTCAACTCTAGTACCTACCATTCTGCTTGCACAGCAGGATAGCTTCTTAAATCTCTGGCAGGTACGCAGCCTGCTCCTAAAGCGAATGGTAAACAGAACTGCTAAAAGTGCCATAGACTGCATTGGGGCCAGTCCATGGATGTCAATTCTCCAAGAATAGAGAGCAGCTGTTCCCAGAGTTGTAGTTGGACCTGCGCCCCACAATCCGTGTAGTTTGGTGTTGGAGGTTTCTGTTCGTTCTTTCCTTTTGGATATCGGGAGTGGCTGCGGTCCTTGATTTACATGCTTAGGAGTGTTGTGCCTCCACATTTGCACAACCATACCAGGTGAGGGTTGCCGTGCACCCCTAATCCCTTTGCATCTTGTCCTTCTGATCCTCGCTATGGAGCGCTGTCGCCCTTTGTTTAGTCCATGGATGTGTCACTTTTTATTGCTGCCAGTCAACATAAGTGTATATGTAAATAACATAAGCGAAATAAGAGGGGGGGGGGGCATGGGGGCAGTGGCTCCTGGGCCCACACTGGCAGGGGCCCACTGAGGTCTCAGAGGCTTAATGCTGACTGCAAAAGCTATTTCTTTTGCAGACAGCCTGCAGAGCGATGAGAAAGGACCTGTGGTAACATCATAAGGGGGCGGGACTGAGAACTGGAGAGGATTCTTGTGGATGAAGGACTTGTGGTGATGTCATGAGAGGGCAGGGCTGAGAACGGGAGAAGATGCTGGTGCTGGTGAAGCATAACTCTACTACGGGCGTATGTTCGCGGTTCGTACGCATCCGGCCGCATGTCGATTTTTCCCACGCCCATAGTTTCAGCCGCACATGTACGCCAGCGTACGAAATGCGGCCGGACTCATACGCAGTGTGAACATAGCCTTAATGTCTAAAAACTTATTACCTATACCACTATTATTTTTAGGCAAAGATAATCTGGTTAAAAGGGTTCTCCAGAATTTAGAAAAAAAAACATAGTTGCTTTCTTCCAAAACAGTGCCACCCCTGCTCTTAGGTTGTGTGTGGTATTACAATTTGGCACTATTCACTTCAGTCGAATACCACACACAAACTGAGGACAAGAGTGGTGCTGTCTGTGGAAGAAGGCAGCTATATTTTTCTAATCTTAAGCACTTTACATTTTTTTGTGGTTCTATATGTAAAATGTACAGAAGCCTCTTACACTGCTCTTTATCCTTATCCACTAAGAGTAATGTAGAAGAATATTCCCTTTATTATTCAGAAAGCCTTGTCACCTGCTGAGGTTCCCTATGAGTAAGGTTGGTTGGGGGCCCACTCAGACTCACTCGCCTCCCCCTCTAGGCTGAACCCCTAGCTAAACCCCTGGTAAATGAATTTTTATCATTATTAGTTAATGATTATTTTGGTTTGCACTGATCACTGATATTTTTTTTCCATTAAAATACAAAATGTATTTTATTAGAAATTAAACTTTAATCAATAATTAAGATCTAATGTCTAATTTAAGTGTTCCCTTCATCCTGGGGAATAAAGAAAAATACAAAGCAGTGTATGTGCAGTGAATGCAGCTTGTCTCCAGCCATCATGATCTAAAGCAGTGCTTCCCAACCTTTTCCACCTCCGGGCACACCTTGGAAAAAAAAATTTCCTCGGGGCACCCCTACTAAATAATGTTCTACAAAATAAGAAAACCGTCATACAGTGACTCACAGGTGACGTCTTCTTTGATCTGAGGAGTCACTTTCCCTTTTCCTCTCCATCCGCCATGATGATTTCTTTCAGCTACTTTTCATCTCTTCAGAACCTGCAAGACAAACAATTTAGGCTCCGCATATTTCTAGCAACTTCCTTTCCTTTCTCCCTCCTGGCGGCTCCCAAAGTAACTGCGCTGTTTGGTGTTATGTGCAGTAAAGCGAGTAGGAATGTGGGATGCCCCCTGTATGTAGGATCCCCTGCTGTGCCCCCATGAGCTAATAATGCCCTCAGAGGTGCCCCCATGAACTAATAATGCCCCCAGAGGTGCCCCCATATACTAATAATGCCCCCAGAGGTGCCCCCCATGAACTATTAATGCCCCCTGCTCTGCCCCTTAAAAAAAACAAACATCCTACTCACCTAATCCGCGCTGTGGCTGCAGGAAGCAGCTCTCCTCCTCTTCGAGCTCCATCTTGCCGAGCCACGGGGTCGGAACGTCCGGCAAGCGTGATGACGTCACATGATCACGCCTGCCGGAGAGGTCACGTCCCGGCCTCCCATAGGCTGCTAGCATGAAGTGCCGGCGGCCTATGGGAGTGAATATAGGAGCAGGACGCTGACACTACCTGCTCCTATATTCTGCTTATTTTAATGTTCCGCCCGCTCATAGTGCAGGCGGAACATCAAAGCGCTCTGTGCATCCCGAGAAGCTGTGCGGCCGCAGCTTCTTGGGATGCTTAAAGAGACAGCGCACATTTCCCACTGGGATCCTGCGGCACCCCTGGCGGGTTCTCCCGGCACACCGGTGTGCCGCGGCACCCCGGTTGGGAAACACTGATCTAAAGAACTCAGAACTTGACTAGATGGTCCAGGACGTCTTTTCCTGCTGACAGTCTTCTATGTTTTTAACTAAATATTCACCTTAAGGGTACAAACCCACTTGGCGGATCTGCAGCGAGTCTCCTTGCTGCGTTTTTGCAGCGAGACTCGCTGCAGATCCCAGCCCTATACTTTCATTAGCAGAGAAACTCGCAGCAGGGATGTACATCCCTGCTGCGATTTTGTCTGCAGCCCTCCCCATTAACCCCCTAGCCGCCGGACATTATACATTACCGGGTCCCCGTTCCTGCTTGCTTCGGGGGTCCCGGTGTCTTCACGGCCCGCCCGGCCAATCAGTGTGCTGCAGCAGGGCAGCGCACTGATTGGCCGGGCAGAACGTGCCGGGAGCCCCCGAAGCAAGCAGGAGCGGGGACCTGGTAATGTATATCCTGGCCACCCCCCCCCCTGCAGCCCCGATCGGGATCCGGCTGGGATCTGCAGCGAGTCTCGCTGCAAAAACGCAGCAAGGAGACTCGCTGCAGATCCGGCAAGTGGGTTTGTACCCTAAAGAAAGAAAAACTGCTAACAATGCCAGATACCTGCACTGTGGCCAGACATAGACCCAGATTTATTAGCTCTATGTTAGCGCCCTCGCACCTGAATTATCGTGGCCCCACAGGAACTACCCACTCAGCGTCTGCAGCTGTGTTGCACAGTGTCCATATTAGGACATAGTCAAAGTCAAGAATCTTTTTGACACAAAAGTGACTCCTGACCACTGAATACGACTCCTGATTAAATAATGTGTAATATCTGATCTGTGAAATGTCAGTAGTTAGTAGTCCCCATTTAGTTGTCACCAGGAGGGGCGGGCCTCGACCAGAAGGGAAGGCGTTGTGTTGACCTTACAAGCAGGAAGTAAGCTGCAATGTCCACAGTAACATGGGGGGAGGACTGGTGTGTGTGTGTGGGGGGGTCTGTATACAGGGGAGAGGACTGTTGTGTGTGTGTGTGTGGGGGGGGGGGGGGGGGGTCTGTATACAGGGGAGAGGACTGTTGTGTGTGTGTGGGGGGGGTCTGTATACAGGGGAGAGGACTGTTGTGTGTGTGTGGGGGGGTCTGTATACAGGGGAGAGGACTGTTGTGTGTGTGTGGGGGGGTCTGTATACAGGGGAGAGGACTGTTGTGTGTGTGTGGGGGGTCTGCATACAGGGGAGAGGACTGGTGTGTAGGGTCTGTATACAGGGGGAGAGGACTGGTGTGTGTGTGTGTCGGTCTGTGTACAGGGGGAGAGGACTGGTGTGTGTGTGTCGGTCTGTGTACAGGGGGAGAGGACTGGTGTGTGTGTGTCGGTCTGTGTAAAGGGGGAGAGGACTGGTGTGTGTGTGTCGGTCTGTGTACAGGGGGAGAGGACTGGTGTGTGTGTCGGTCTGTGTACAGGGGGAGAGGACTGGTGTGTGTGTGTCGGTCTGTGTACAGGAGGAGAGAACTGGTGTGTGTGTCAGTCTGTGTACAGGGGGGGAGGACTAGTGTGTGTGTCGGTCTGTGTACAGGGGGAGAGGACTGGTGTGTGTGTCGATCTGTATACAGGGGGAGAGGACTGATGTGTGTGTCTGTCTGTATACAGACCCCCCCCACACACACACACACACACATACACCAGTCCTCTCCCCTGTATACAGACCCCACACAGCAGTCCTCTCCCCTGTATACAGAACCCACACACCAGTCCTCTCCCCCTGTATACAGACCCCCACACTCCAGTCCTCTCTCCCTGTATACAGACCCCCACACTCCAGTCCTCTCTCCCTGTATACAGACCCCCACACACCAGTCCTCTCCCCCTGTATACAGACCCCCACACACCAGTCCTCTCTCCCTGTATACAGACCCCCACACACCAGTCCTCTCCCCCTGTATACAGACCCCCACACACCAGTCCTCTCCCCCTGTATACAGACCCCCACACACCAGTCCTCTCCCCCTGTATACAGACCCCCACACACCAGTCCTCTCCCCCTGTATACAGACCCCCACACACCAGTCCTCTCCCCCTGTATACAGACCCCCACACACCAGTCCTCTCCCCCTGTATACAGACCCCCACACACCAGTCCTCTCCCCCTGTATACAGACCCCCACACACCAGTCCTCTCCCCCTGTATACAGACCCCCACACACCAGTCCTCTCCCCCTGTATACAGACCCCCACACACCAGTCCTCTCCCCCTGTATACAGACCCCCACACACCAGTCCTCTCCCCCTGTATACAGACCCCCTCACACCAGTCCTCTCCCCCTGTATACAGACCCCCACACACCAGTCCTCTCCCCCTGTATACAGACCCCCACACACCAGTCCTCTCCCCCTGTATACAGACCCCCACACACCAGTCCTCTCCCCCTGTATACAGACCCCCACACACCAGTCCTCTCCCCCTGTATACAGACCCCCACACACCAGTCCTCTCCCCCTGTATACAGACCCCCACACACCAGTCCTCTCCCCCTGTATACAGACCCCCACACACCAGTCCTCTCCCCCTGTATACAGACCCTACACACACCAGTCCTCTCCCCTGTATACAGACCCTACACACCAGACCTGTCCCCCTGTATACAGACCCTACACACACCAGTCCTCTCCCCTGTATAGACCCTACACACCAGACCTGTCCCCCTGTATACAGACCCTACACACACCAGTCCTCTCCCCTGTATACAGACCCCCACACACCAGTCCTCTCCCCTGTATACAGACCACACACACCAGTCCTCTTCCCTGTATACAGACCCTACACACCAGACCTGTCCCCCTGTATACAGACCCTACACACACCAGACCTGTCCCCCTGTATACAGACCCTACACACCAGACCTGTCCCCCTGTATACAGACCCTACACACACCAGTCCTCTCCCCTGTATACAGACCCTACACACACCAGTCCTCTCCCCTGTATACAGACCCCCACACACCAGTCCTCTCCCCTGTATACAGACCACACACACCAGTCCTCTTCCCTGTATACAGACCCTACACACCAGACCTGTCCCCCTGTATACAGACCCTACACACACCAGTCCTCTCCCCTGTATACAGACCCTACACACCAGACCTGTCCCCCTGTATACAGACCCTACACACACCAGTCCTCTCCCCTGTATAGACCCTACACACCAGACCTGTCCCCCTGTATACAGACCCTACACACACCAGTCCTCTCCCCTGTATACAGACCCCCACACACCAGTCCTCTCCCCTGTATACAGACCACACACACCAGTCCTCTTCCCTGTATACAGACCCTACACACCAGACCTGTCCCCCTGTATACAGACCCTACACACACCAGACCTGTCCCCCTGTATACAGACCCTACACACCAGACCTGTCCCCCTGTATACAGACCCTACACACACCAGTCCTCTCCCCTGTATAGACCCTACACACCAGACCTGTCCCCCTGTATACAGAGCCTACACACACCAGTCCTCTCCCCTGTAATAAGACCCTACACACCAGACCTGTCCCCTGTATACAGACCCTACACACCAGACCTGTCCCCCTGTATACAGACCCTACACACCAGTCCTCTCCCCTGTATACAGACCCCACACACCAGTCCTCTCCCCCTGTATACAGATCCTACACACCAGTCCTCTCCCCCTGTATACAGACCCCACACACCAGTCCTCTCCCCTGTATACAGACCCTACACACACCAGTCCTCTCCCCTGTATAGACCCCACACACCAGACCTGTCCCCCTGTATACAGACCCTACACACCAGACCTGTCCCCCTGTATACAGACCCTACACACACCAGTCCTCTCCCCTGTAATAAGACCCTACACACCAGACCTGTCCCCTGTATACAGACCCTACACACCAGACCTGTCCCCCTGTATACAGACCCTACACACCAGTCCTCTCCCCTGTATACAGACCCCACACACCAGTCCTCTCCCCCTGTATACAGATCCTACACACCAGTCCTCTCCCCCTGTATACAGACCCCACACACACACACACACACACACACACACCAGTCCTCTCCCCTGTATACAGACCCCACACACCAGTCCTCTCCCCTGTATACAGACCCCCCACACACCAGTCCTCTCCCCCTGTATACAGACCCCACACACACCAGTCCTCCCCCATGTTACTGTGGACATTGCTGCTTCCTTCCCTGTTTCTGCAGAAGTGAATGGTGCAGCAGCTCACTGCTTTCTACTTCCTGCTTGTAAGGTCAACACAACTCCTTCCCTTCTGGTCGAGGCCCCGCCCCTCCTGGTGACATCACACTGACTCCTCACTTCTGGTCAGTAGTCACTTTTGTGTCAAAATGATTCTTGACTTTGACTTCTATGTCCTAAAATGGACACTGTAGTGTTGCACCTCACTCACTGGCTGAGTGGGCACTTCTGAGTAGGGCCGTGATACCACAGGATCAGGAGCCCGGCAGAGTACCATGAGCAGTGACTGTTGGGGCGTGGGGACGAGTATATAGGATTTCTTTATTATGATCCCACCACCCCCGTCCCCGCTGGATTTTTCACTGTTGCCCAAAATACCCCTTTAGGCTACAGTATTTTGGTTAGTGTTTTTTCAACCATAACCAAGAGTGGATTGAAAACACAGAATGTTCATACACACACACACACACACACACACACACACACACACACACTTTTAAAATTTAGTGATGGCCGTCATATAACAGCAACTAACATCCATAAAAAAAACCCAGCAATTGACATTAAATGGCAGCCATCCACTAAATTTCAAGAGTGTGTGAACCTAGCCTTTCTGCATTTTTAATCCACTCTGGTGGATTTTGGTTGAAAAATACTGAGCAAAAATACCAAGTGTGAACACAGCCTTAGGCCAGGTTCAGACTATGTAACTGTGCGGCTGTATTTGCGGCTGTAATTGTGCGGCGGTATTTTTGGTGGTTAATGCGTACGCTGGAAAGTATAGGATATACGGCTGCACAGTGCACACTATGTATGAATCTACGGCCCGATCGTAAACGGACCCGTAAAAAATGAACAAGACCATTGTTTGCGGCTGGACATGCGGCCGAGGATTGACAGGCGGTCCGTACGGAGTATTTCAAAAATAGCCGGCAATGATGCCGAATGCCTCTAATAGTTAATATATTAAATTAATAAAACACATTTTCTTTGTAATAAAGTCCCTTTCGTTGGTCAATAATTTAATTCTAACGAATCCATCATTTGGCAATTAAATATACTGTTAAAATAAATAGATATATAAATAAATGTATATTTATATATATATATATTTATTTTTTGACAGTATATTTAAAGGAGAAGTCCGGCGAAAACGATTTTTTTATATGTTATTACTTATGGAAAGTTATACAATTTTCTAATGTACATTAATTATGGGAAATGCTCATATACTGCCATTTCCCTTAATTTAGTGTATCAGGAAGTGTTAGAATTATCTCTGAAGCAGTGACGTCACGACCAACGGTGTAATTCCTATGGAGTGTCCAGCAGGGGGCGCTCTATATATAGAAGTCAATGAGTACCATTGACTTCTATATATAGTGCGCCCCTGCTGGACACTCCATAGGAATTACAGTGTATGTAATGTAATGTAATGCACTGTACTGTTGTGACTTTATGAATACATTTATGGAATACTTTGGGGAGCAAGTGTCCTTGCTCCCCAAAGTATCCCATAAATGTATTCAATGAATACATTTGCAGGGCACCGAGCAGGGAGGGAGAGAGGTGCCATCTACCTCCCCCCTCCCTGCTCGGTGCTGGGAACATATACAAAGCACTACTCCCCCATTATCTGCAGATAATGGGGGAGTAGTACCTTTTGCTATCCCTATCACCGCCCGCGCCGCCGCCGCTCACACAGGGGCTGCTATTCATGCCCCCCGCCGCTCCCCCCCTCCTCCTCCCGGCATCAAACTTAGGATCGCGCCGCTGATTCCCCGCCGCCCGCGCCGCTCCTAACTACCTGGCCGCCGCTCTCTGCTCATGCCGGCCGCGTCAGCCCGCCCCCACCCCGGCCCGGGGACACCAGGAAGCGCCGTACTCCCGGCCGGGGTGGGGGTGGGCTGACGCGGCCGGCATGAGCAGAGAGCGGCGGCCAGGAACGGGGCGGGTAGTTAGGAGCGGCGCGGGCGGCGGGGAATCAGCGGCGCGATGAATAGCAGCCCCTGTGTGAGCGGCGGCGCGGGCGGTGATAGGGATAGCAAAAGGTACTACTCCCCCATTATCTGTAGATAATGGGGGAGTAGTGCTTTGTATAAGTTCCCAGCACCGAGCAAGGGGGGGGGGGGGGGAGGTAGATGGCACCTCTCTCCCTCCCTGCTCGGTGCCCTGCAAATGTATTCATTGAATACATTTATGGGATACTTTGGGGAGCAAGGACACTTGCTCCCCAAAGTATTCCATAAATGTATTCATAAAGTCACAACAGTACAGTGCATTACATTACATACACTGTAATTCCTATGGAGTGTCCAGCAGGGGCGCACTATATATAGAAGTCAATGGTACTCATTGACTTCTATATATAGAGCGCCCCCTGCTGGACACTCCATGGGAATTACACCGTTGGTCGTGACGTCACTGCTTCAGAGATAATTCTAACACTTCCTGATACACTAAATTAAGGGAAATAGCAGTATATGAGCATTTCCCATAATTAATGTACATTAGAAAATTGTATAACTTTCCATAAGTAATAACATATAAAAAAATAATTTTCGCCGGACTTCTCCTTTAATTGCACAATGATGGATTCGTTAGAATTAAATTATTGACCAACGAAACTGAATTTATTTCATCGAAAATGTGTTTTATTAATTAAATATTAATTAGTACAGGAAGCTCCATAAGCCGTTAATTCATATGCCGGCAATAGAGCTTTCTGTACTAATCATCACTTTACTTTAATGAAAACATCAAATGTTTCTTCTAATTATGTTTTCACAATAGCATTATTAGAAGAAACATTTAGAATTATATGTGCGCTCAGCTGATTAGCTGATCGGCTGAGGGCACATGTAATGAGCCGGTCCGCAGCACAGTGACTTCATTGTGCTGCGGACCAGCGAAGAGGACACATCGGGGTGAGTATAGAGCTCTCCCCACCCCCTCCCCAGCACTGCACCCCTCCCAGCAAGGAAGGGGGGGTCGGTTAACCCCTTCCTTGCTGGGATGGGTGCAGTCTGACCCCCAAGGGGTTAAGGGGGATACAATACATCCTCCCTTAACCCTTTGGGGCCAAGACTGTAAGCAGCGATCTGTAAAGATGCTGCATACTGTAAGGTGCACAACACCGTTCACAATGATGGGTGTTGTGCTCCTGTTTGTGTGTTTTTTGTGTGTTTCTCAGATATCGGTATCCTGTGGATTACGTCGGATTCCGTGGACTACGTCGATGACCAGCGTTTTTTTTATGTGTTTTTTTTTATAAAATGGTCAATGAGGGGTGTGGGGGTGTTTTTATTGGAATAAAAAAATTTTTTAACTTGTGTCTTGTCTTTATTTCTTTACTTTATAGACTTAGTAGTGGAAGCCGTCTAATAGACGGAATCCATTACTAAGTTGGGGCCTAGTATTAGCCGGTATAAAATGGCTAACACTAACCCCCCATTATTACCCCAGTACCCAATGCCACCAGGGGTACTGGGAAGAGCCGGGTGCCAGTGGTCCCGGAACGTCAAAATTGGCGCTCCTGGACCGGGCGGCAGCAGGCTGGTAAGATTTAGGCTGGGGAGGGCCTAAACCAATGGCTCTTCCCACCCTGGTGTTACCAGGCTGCTGTCGTTTGGTTTTTAACCCGGCTGGTTATAAAAATAGGGGGATCCCTATGCGTTTTTTTTTTATTATTTATTTAAAAAAAACCGCATAGAGTCCCCCCTATTTTTATAACCAGCCGGGTTAAAAACCAAACGACAGCAGCCTGGTAACACCAGGGTGGGAAGAGCCATTGGTTTAGGCCCTCCCCAGCCTAACTCTTACCAGCCTGCTGCCGCCCGGTCCAGGAGCACCAATTTTGACGCTCCGGGACCACTGGCACCCGGCTCTTCCCAGTACCCCTGGTGGCATTGGGTACTGGGGTAATAATAGGGGGTTAGTGTTAGCCATTTTATACCGGCTAACACTAGGCCCCAACTTAGTAATGGATTCCGTCTATTAGACAGCTTCCACTACTAAGTCTATAAAGTAAAGAAATAAAGACAAGACACAAGTTAAAAAATTTTTTATTCAAATAAAAACACCCCCACACCCCTCATTGCCCATTTTATTAAAAAAAACATAAAAAAAACGCTGGTCATCGACGTAGTCCACGTAATCCACAGGATACCGATATCTGAAAAACAAAAAGGGAGAAACATAATTAGAAGAAACATTTGATGTTTTCATTAAAGTAAAGTGATGATTAGTACAGAATGCTCTATTGCCGGCATATGAATTAACGGCTTATGGAGCTTTCTGTACTAATTAATATTTAATTAATAAAACACATTTTCGATGAAATAAATTCAGTTTCGTTGGTCAATAATTTAATTCTAACGAATCCATCATTGTGCAATTAAATATACTGTCAAAAAATATATATATATAAATATACATTTATTTATATATCTATTTATTTTAACAGTATATTTAATTGCAAAATGATGGATTAGTTTAAATTTAATTAGTGAACAACGAAAGGCACTTTATTACAACGAAAATGTGTTTTATTATTTTAATAGATTAACCATGAGAGACATCGGCATTACTGCAGAGGATCGCAAACCCCGGTAATAGCAATTCATGTAAACTGTGTTCCCTGCTTTCCCAGATGCATCCAGAGGTGTTTGCATCACTTTCTTAAGATTTTATTTGTTATTTTTAGTTGAACCAGATTTCCAAGTAAATGACCGTATGTTTTGAGCCGCATGTCTATTTTTTCCCACGGCCGGAGTTTCATCCGCACATTTACAGCCGCATAAAAAATACAGCCGCACAGTTACATAGTGTGAACCTAGCCTTAAAGCGTAACTGTCATTTTTTTTTTACTTGCATAGATTAAGCGTTTTCAAATTAATTACCAATATACTTTATCAGCGTTTTTGTTTTATAGTCCAGCTAATCTTTACTTTTGTTCTACCCCCTTAAAACCTGCAGAGCTTACAGTGCTCTGATTGGTCTGTCCTCTATGCTTGTCTCAGCTGGTTTGTAGTGGATTATGGGTAGTGAGGTAAGGCTGTGTGAGACAGAAAGAAAGGGCAGACAAAGGAGGATCCCGCCCACCAGCCGAAATACAGGACAGTTGGTGAGGTGCTGGCTGCAGCATGTATAGGGGGATGAAAAAGGTACTAAACCTAATGATTTCAGCTAAATTACAGAATGCATGATTATACTTAGGCATAATCTACTGTTTGGCTGGGCTGGCGTACTTTGGGCCTGGAAATGACAATTACTCTTTAATTTCTACACCGTCTAACACCGGGCAGCTATATTTATGTTTGCAATCAGGACATATCGGGGGAGATTTATCAAAGGGTGTAAAATTTAGACGGGTGCAAACCGCCCACAGCAACCAATCACAGCTCCACTTTTTTTTTTTTTTTTTTTTTTTTTTAACCAGAGCTGAAAATTGGTTGCTGTGGGAAGTTTGCACAAGTCTAAATTTTACACCCCTGGATAAATCTCCCCCAATATGTCCAGTTAATGATTACCTAAATTAGTAGTTACCCCACTATTGGGCTGTAGTCACACGTCATTTTTACAGCAATTTACCCATTATTTTGTCCCAAAATGCAGTACCATTTTTGAAACTTTTTTATACTGCAAAAATGTATCAAAACAGCCATGTGTGAACACAGCTTTGCTAAGACAAAAAAATAGATATACATTTATTAAAAATCATGAGAGGACCTATCAGTGATTGACCATAGAAAAGGAGGTGAATTGTAAAGTCTTGCATGAACCTTTGTTGTAAAGAATTTTACTTTTATTTCAAAAGTAACAAAAAGAATATGCCCATATATTCAAGTGTACAAACAAGAAGTTAAAGGTATTAGTGCTAGTAACTCCTTTTGTTCTGCCTCTGTTCTGTAACTTCTTTTAATACAGATGTCCACAAGGAACAATCACTAGAAAGGCGACAATCAAAGAACTTTAAGACATCAGTCATCATGGGTAAGATGTGTGAATCGGATGACTCAAAGAGGGTTTTTGAGATCATTTTTTTCTTTGTGGAAACAGGTCTCAGTGTTCCAATCGCAGCTTTTTCATGCCATATGGAATTGGCCTTTGCACGGTTTCTGTGAACATTAGCATTGTGTGCCAATGCTGCAAGCTTGATGTGAGTGTCTAATGCATGCCTTTTTAAATAAACCCTTTTGGGTCTGTATTTTGATACAAAATGGTGATATACATCTATTTCTCCAGTATGCAAAAACTGGGAGAGATGCTCAAGGTCTTTTAGGACTTTAGGATTCATTACGACATCATATAATGCGTGATATGGCTCAGAGTTCTCTTTAATCCAGGGTGCATGATGGCACTGAAGTTTTGTTAATCGTCTATGTGCACATTCCTGGTACATTTCACCACAATCCCATTTATGTCGATCAGTCACATGCATAAGCACAGATTGCCACAGCTCGCGGAGCACCACTGCATTTCCATTACTGGTACTTGAGCACCACCACAAGTGTTTCTTTATGCTAGGAATCCATTCTGATATTACAGAACAATTTTCTTTCTTGCTTGCAGCTAAAAGACGTTTCTCCAGACTTTTTGTGTAATGCCAAGTATCATACTCATGCTGGATCCTGTAGTACTGCTCACAAGTCTTTTTTAGTTTTGGATGATAGTCTGTAGCAACCGATGCAACCTCAAACTGGTCCTTTAATATCCTGTTTAGGCACCTTACAAATGCTTTTCTTTTTAAGGCTACACAGGCATTAGTGTTGGTTCCATTAACAACTTCAAAGTCAACAATTCTTTTGGTTGCAGCATCAAGAAAAGTGTATATTCCATATCTGGAACCATCTTCATAAGTATCGCATTGGCCACTACCTGCAAGACATAACCGAGTGCCTAAAGAAGCCTCATTTAGTCTCAGCCGTTCCTGCTTCCAGTGGGTGTCCACTGTGGGAAAGAGATATTTGTGTTGGTAAAGATCATACAAAGGGTAGGATATAAACTGCAGTCCCAATAATTGACACAACTCTTGTACTTTGTTAAAATGTGATCCACTGAACAAAACAGCAGCTGAACTCAAGACATTGCCAAGAGCAACTTCACCTCTGGTAGGCTGACTGTGCCACAGATGAAAAGAGTGCCCTTTAAGACACTGACCAGTCACAGACAAGTAAGAGCCTAAAACATTTTTTTGTGTACGGATAACAGGGGCATTACAGTTTTTCATTTTACATCCAACCTTTTCAAACAGAACATCAAGACATGACTCAAACACAATAAATTTACGCTCTTTTACACAGTTCTCATCGGCAGTTTTTTGGCGTATACAATGGTCTCTGTTTGAACGCACAGATGAACGAGGTGAATGCTCCTGGGTGGGTGTTAGGGAGTGAGAGGAGTTCATTACCATTGATTCTTTTGGCCGAGTTGACTGCTGTACCTTTAATCCATAAGTCACAGGGTTATTTTCAGAATTTACATAGGAGCTAGCATTCTCAACTCGATTAGAAGTTTTGGCAGTAGTTCGAACAGTGTGGTACACATGGTCATGCTCTATCTTCCAAGATTGCCCACCAACATTGAACTCAAATTCTGGCCACTGTACACCTTTATCCTGTGTATTTATATAGGGATCAGTCTGCGTAATGGCATCCACCATGAAAGGAATATGTTGTGGAGGGCTAGCATCCTGACCACCAGTCAAGGTAAGTGGTGCAGTGAAAAGTGTGGGTGTTGCATCCTGTCTGAGAGCTCTTCTCTTACTGTGTCCAGGAGCATAGGCTTGTGACACAAAATGGTCAGAACAGATTCGAAAAGAACTGTTATTCTTTTTATAATAAATGTTATCAGCCAAAGCATCAATGTTCCCAAAATACTGATGGTTATTTTTTTCAATACTTCTGAGCCACTGCTTTATTCTGGAGAGACTAGATGGAAATGCGTGCATTATGACTCCTTCGTCATTGCAATTTCTCTTTGTGGTCTTATGAATACAGCCACTGACAATACAAGATGGCATGACTAAATCTAAAAGGTAAAAAAAAAAAAAAAAAAAAAAGGTTATGAATGATCAGAAGATATAACACATGGAGATTTTTGTTATCTTGCCATTTTCCAAACTAAGAGTAAGAAAGTACAAATCTTACATATTGATTTTTCCTAAGGAATCACAAACTCTTCAATCACATATACAGTGCTATACCTGGTGCTATTTATCAGTGTAATGTGCACCACATACACGGTTACAAGCAACTCAACAGTTCCATGTTGTACCTGACAATGTTAACAAAATAAAACAAAAAAATTCATATAGTACACTAAACATGCATCCCACTTTGGTAACCTGGTACTCCACTTAAGAAAATTGAACCCTTTTGAATCCCCACCTATAATCTAAGCTTGTTTGTAATAGGTTTCTATTACATGCATTGGGCCGTTTCTATGCAGCACATTCTGACTCACACCCTAAAGCTGCTGAAAATCCTCACTTCCTGGTCCACCTTCTGGTCTCCACCCCTCTTTCCTCCCCCTTCCTGTTGAGACCAAGGTCACATGACCTCTCTCTTCTGTTGCTAGGCAAACTGTAACACTGCCCTCATCTGACATCACACCAATCAGTGAGCGCCTGGCCAAGGAGAGGGGAAACTAAACAGTGACAGCCTCCTGAGCAGCATAGGGGAAAGGAGACAGTTGTTACATCTCTCTAATCTATGTAGTTAGATAGATATTTAGATATAGTGTAAAGCAAGCTGCGCCAGTGAGCCGGTTGCATCTACAGTCCGTTTGGGCCTTTAGTACAATACAGTAATACCTCTGTTCTCGATCTTAATCTGTTATGGAAAGCTGTTTTGGAACTGAGCAGAGTTTTTCAATAAGGAATTATGTAAATCTTTAAACTGGCTTTTACTCTCAATGAGTCAGGTGCAGAGGGCCTGGCTCTCAGAAAGTAAAAAGTTAAAGTGATATTGTCACCCCCCCTTACTCTGTGTGTGGTTCTCCACACCATTCACAAGCAATATATACCTGTATTAGCTGTCTTCTTTCTGCTGTAAAATCACAACTTTTATTGGTGGACAGTGGCACCTAGGTGGGGCTTCACGGCAGTTGGGCCCCTTCTCCTATATAGATAGGGTCATCCAGGTAAGGTGAGGCGAGTCCGACGCTACTAAGATGAGTTCAACGCCCATAGAGAATGACGGCTCCATTCATTCTCTATAAGCGGACTCATTCCAGCAGCGCGCCGGGCTTCCCACGGCGATATCGCCGTGCCCGGACCGGCTCCAGGAACAGGACTTTGGGAACAAGGCGAGTATAAGGGGCTCTAGCGGGGGGTCGGCCAGGCTCTGACCCGGCACGGGGGTGGGGGGACAGGTTCCCTTTAAGTGGTGATCCAGTAGCATCACTCACCTTCTCTGTGCATACAGTTAGGCCGAATGCACACGCTCTGTAGATCATGGATGCTACGGAGTGTGAAGCTGTGGGCCGGCCTCGGGAACCCTCGGCATCATGTAACATTATGACGCTGGGAGCTCCAAAGCTATTCAAATCTTCCTACTACTGTAAAGACACAGCCGCCTTTCTAAAGAGGAGTAAAACAACTATCATTTCGGTGGTCTGCTGCTCCTAGTGGCTGGTGATTCTGTGCACAGTATTACAACTGATGCGTGTAATCCCAACTAAACACAGAAGCGTCTTAGCGCGCCTCCTGCACTCACCATGGCAACCGGGGACGCTTCCTCGCTCGGTCAGGATTACAGGCCTCATCAGACCCCTCCTGAGCAAATGTATAGGATAAGCTGCACCGTTTTGGAATACATGCGCCTTATTAAATTTTACCACATTTTTATTTTTTATTTTTTATTTTTTTTGGGGGGGGGGGGCAGCAGGGCAGCAATTTTGCCACGTTCACTGTGCAGCACAAGTAACATACTGCATATACAAGAATAATTTTCATCAGTGACATGATTTTCACAATAAACACGATTTGGTCCAATAAATACTTTATCCAGGGCATAAACAACACAGCTCATTTTTTTTAACCAAATATTGCCATGTTTCAAAGAAACTGTAATCATATAAAACTTGCATTTTCTAAGAACCAGTGTATTATGTTATTCTGCATGAGTGTGCACGTCGCTATCACATGTCAGAAGTTTGTAAAAATAATAGGTGTGCCTTAAAGGACAAGTGCAATGAAAAACTTTTTCCCAGTATTTGAAGCACATTACAAAGTAATATAACTCTGCAATATGCTTCAATCACCTATCTGCCTCCCTTCCCTGTCTTTTCCCCCCTCCACTAGGAAGTGTCCTAACTCACACAGACCTAATGACTCGTCACCAAGCTCTTCTCTCAGCTCCTTCTCCTGTTACACTAGCCTCCCCCCTCCCCTGCCTTGTCAGGTGACTCAGCTTGCTTAGCTCCCATTGGCTGAACAACTGCAAGCCGTCACATGTCACTTGCTTATCTTCCCTCCGACTGGCACATAGGCAGGCAGCCCCCCCCACCTCAATCTCTCTCCTGCTGCCCTGAGTGAATGAGTCATGTCACTAGAGAAGATAAGCTGAGCAAGCAGAGTCACCTGACAAGGAGGGGGGGGGGCTGCTGTAACAGGACCTAGACCAGCCCTCCTGCTGATGACTCATCCTCACAAGGAGCTGCCTGGTGAGGACAGTCATTAGGTCTGTGTGAGTTAGGACACTTCCTGGTGGGGGGTGGAGGGGGGAAAAGACAGGGAAGGGAGGCAGATAGGTAATTGAAGCACATTACACAGTTATATAACTTTGTAATGTGCTTCAATTACTGGGAAAAAGTTTTTCATGGCACTTGTCCTTTAATTGTTTCAGTAACAGAAATGACACCTGTTAGTGACTGATCAGCATCCTCACAATCTGACAGCAGGGGTAACGACTGGTTTCTATGGCAGCCAGCTTCCTGCTGCCCAATCAGCAAACTGCTGCTAGAATATGTCTCAGGCAGAATCTAAGGGTATGAGCACACGACATAATCTGGGTGGATAACCCGCCGCTCACGACACAGACTCCATTGTATGCACAGGCGGATTCCGCCCGTCCAGATATGTTCATTCTTTGGGAGGATGGCTGAATCCGCCTGTGCATAGAATGGAGTCTATGGGCCCAGATTCCGTAGGGTGCACAAAGCCTTAGGCTACGTTCACACGTAGCAAAACTAGCGGAATTCCGTTAAATGCAGTTAGCCTCCCTCTCATAATGGGAGTCTATGGGAGGCGCGCGCTGCTGCTCTCCTCACGCTGAAGAACGAACATGTTCATTCTTCAGCGCTGAGAGATGCTGTGAGAACAGCAGCGCGCACCTCCCAGGGAGGCTAACAGCATTCCGCGGTGCGGAATTCCGCTAGTTTTGCTACGTGTCAACAGGGCCTTAGGCTCTAGACGAGGCACAGCTCACTGCCTGTTCACGAATCTGCAAAAAATGCTGATGTGTGAATGGGCACCCTAAAATGAATGGATTTTAAAGTGCATGTACTATCAGGCCTGGGCTGTAGCACTGGAGGCAGGCTGACCATTGGGAGGAACCCCCCCGCCCCTCTATGACACGGCTCCATTGATTCTAAAGGAACCGCATCGTAGAGGGTCGGATATTTCCTCTGGGGGTGGGTCAGCCCGCCTTCAGTGCTTCAGCGTAGGCCTGATGGTACATCCACTTTAAAACGTCCGTAATTGCTGATTACGTTTTGTGGAAGTGTGAATGAGGCCTAACAGCAGAGCAGCAATCTCTCTATGACCAATATCATAGCTTTAATCAATGATAAACAAATAGGTATTGCTACATGCAGAACTGTCCTATCAGGGCTGTGGAGTCAGAGTCGTGGAGTCGGAGCTAGCTTTGGCTGAAGTCGGAAAAAAATGTACCGACTCAGACTTTAAAAAAATCTTTGAAAAATGTAGAATTGAATTTTGATATGAATTTTACAAGTTTTGCTCTTGAATATATGTTATGAGCAACATTCTAATAGGACACTGGCCCTATTACATAAGGGTGGTCGGGGGAATATACCAGTTATCGGACACTGGCACTATTACTAGGTGGGTCAGGGAAAAGTTGTCGGTCACTATTTGGCAGTTTGTTTCTGAGCTGGAAGAGTCCATTGTGTGGGGGGAGATCTGTGCTGTTCTCTTCCTGGATGCTGGATGACTGTATATGAGCAGCAGTGTAATATGAAGATATCCTGTGTAATATAGAGGAGGAGGAGGATACATAAGTAGTGTAGCAGTAACCTCTGTCCTCAATGTGGTGTTTTCTCTCTGGGAGAAGATTGTGTGTTTTTCTTCAGTGTTCAATAGCTGCGGCAGGCTGTGCGTCCGCGCGCTATAGCTGCGGCAGGCTGTGCGTCCGCGCGCTATAGCTGCGGCAGGCTGTGCGTCCGCGCGCTATAGCTGCGGCAGGCTGTGCGTCCGCGCGCTATAGCTGCGGCAGGCTGTGCGTCCGCGCGCTATAGCTGCGGCAGGCTGTGCGTCCGCGCGCTATAGCTGCGGCAGGCTGTGCGTCCGCGCGCTATAGCTGCGGCAGGCTGTGCGTCCGCGCGCTATAGCTGCGGCAGGCTGTGCGTCCGCGCGCTATAGCTGCGGCAGGCTGTGCGTCCGCGCGCTATAGCTGCGGCAGGCTGTGCGTCCGCGCGCTATAGCTGCGGCAGGCTGTGCGTCCGCGCGCTATAGCTGCGGCAGGCTGTGCGTCCGCGCGCTATAGCTGCGGCAGGCTGTGCGTCCGCGCGCTATAGCTGCGGCAGGCTGTGCGTCCGCGCGCTATAGCTGCGGCAGGCTGTGCGTCCGCGCGCTATAGCTGCGGCAGGCTGTGCGTCCGCGCGCTATAGCTGCGGCAGGCTGTGCGTCCGCGCGCTATAGCTGCGGCAGGCTGTGTGTCTGCGCGCTATTGCGTGACCCCACAGTGATCTTCTATATCACTGTGTGACCTCTATATCAATATGTCTGACCTCTATATCACAGGGATCTGGCATTGTTAGTAGTGTTTCTATGTGTTTGGTGAATATTTAGTTAGAAACATAGAAGATTGTCAGCAGGAAAAGACCCCCTGCTCCATCTAGTCTAGTTGTGAGTAGTTCAGGACATGGAGGCTGGAGACTGGCTGCATCTACTGCCCACACTAGAAGCTGCTTTATATGTTTCCTTATTCCCTCAGAAGTCGCCCCAGGATCATGTAGGACATTAGGGAGAAGCTGCTGAGCCAGTGTGATAAATAGCTCCCCTGGTATATGACCGGCCATTTATCAAGGAGCAGGAGTCGGTCCTGATAAAATACAGGAGTTGGAGTCGGAGCTGCGGCTTACCGATCCCACAGCCCTGCCTATTATGAGATGCTTATTTTTTGGTCACATCACTGAAAAAAAAAAATTATAAAATGAAGTGAAGAAGTTTTGTGATTGTGAAGTGTTCTGAGAGTAACTCTGTAGCCTATTGTTGTCTCTTTCGCAGTCTGGAGGCTACAACCACCATTCCCCAGTTTTCTGGGAGTGAAAAAATGGCCTAATACCATATGTTACACCAGTTACATGTTGTTAACTATGAACTGTGAGCTCCGGAGCAGCACTCCTCCAGGGAGACGTACACGCAGTACGGTGTGCCTGCCCTCCTCTACCTCACTTACTCCACGTCACACACATGTACTTACCGTGCGGTAGCGTCTTCACACCGTCGATTAAAATCGCTGGCTGAGCGGGCCCCGTATCCGCCACCTTCCGGCGCTCACTACAGGCAGCCAAGAAGTACAAGAGAGATGGTGGGGCAGGAGGAGGCGCTCTGGGTAGATTGTAGCTGTTATTTCCAAGCGGTCGAAAGGACCTTTGATGACATCATGCTCATGTGACCAGCTCCTTGAGTGGGCGGAGCTATGCTCAGTCTGCATGCTTCCCTGCCTTTTCTTTGGTAAATGCTATTTCCAAGAGCACTAAAAGACCTCTGATGACGTCACCCAAGTGACCAGCTTCTTATTCTCAGTCAGTAGATGCTGTTTCCAATGGGCAAATGCTATTTTCAAGTGAGCTACAGGACCTTTGGTGACATCATGCCCATGTGACCAGCTTCTTGTGGGGGCGGAGCCACGGTCTGCATGTTCCCGGGCTTTTCCTTAGCACAGAGAAGTCAGTTAGTGTGGACTTTATTGATAGAGTTTGCTGTGTGTTGGGCAATGTGTGCAGTGCAATATGATCCATATGAGGTAGCTGCACCCTGGCTGTACTGCAGGGACCGTGTCTGTACTGTTATGCGATGGTCTGCATGGATAGGGTCTGAGCATACATTATCCCCCTTCTTAGCTGCCACTGTAGGTCCGTGGGGTAAAATCACTGAGACCTCCAACAGTGTCTGCCACCTGAACAGGACATGTTTTCTATAGGGATTTGCTATTGCTATGGACAGGTGGCAGCAGAGAGCACTGTGTCAGACTGGGAAGAATACACCACTTCCTGTAGAGTAGGGATGGTCCGAACCGCGTTCGGTTCGGGTTCCTACGAACCCGAACCCTCGGTAATGATTACCACTGTCTGCCCGCTCCATGCAGCGGGAGGACCGCCTGGAAAACTGGGATACAGCCATAGGCTGTATCCCAGTTTTCCAGGCGTTCCTCCCGCTGTATCCCCTCGGTGACACGGCCAGACTCTATTCTAAAGGAGGCGTGTTACCAAGGGGAGGGAATATTGGTGAAGTTAGGAAGCTGGGCCCGTCTCCATTATGCCAAGCAGGCCTAGTTGCAGATGGTGGAAACAGGGCAGCGGCTTGAAAAATGGTCTGTGCCACCGGGATCTACTCACCAGCACCAACCTGGTTTTATGTATAGGGGGAGATTTATCCAACATGCTGTAAGTGAGACTGGCTCAGTTGCCCCTAGCAACCAATCAGATTCCACCTGTCATTTTCCAAAGAGTCTGTGAGAAATGAAAAGTGGAATCTGATTGGTTGCTAGGGGCCACTGAGCCAGTTTCACTTTACACATGTTGGATAAATCTCCCCAATAGTGTTCAAAAATCTGCAGCACTTGCAGGTTTTCAAGGTAAATTCAGTGCTTTATTTTCCCACGTGCAATAGCAATGTTTCTGTCTGCACAATGCAGACTGTTTTCAAGCTGTGCAGACAGTAACGTTGCTATTGCACATGAGAAAAAAGAGTGCTGAATTTACCTTGAGAACCAGCGAATGCTGTGGATTTTTTTAAAAACTGTATCCTGTTCACACCTAGGCTCCAGATGTGACTGCCAGCAACCATCATCACCCGAGTGCCATGGACTTTTGTTCAGATAGATATATATCTATATCTAATTTAATGTCCATAAACGTGAAAAAAGAAATTCTGGGTGCACTCACCGGTCAGTAGCCAAAGTATTTCTTTATTCAAAGCTTGTATATGAAAGCATGGTTTCTGCAGGCAGAGGACGCCAAACACCCTCCACTGATGATTACAGCTGTTTCAGGCCCACTGATCGGCGCTTCTTCAGATCACAGAGCACTCTTTTTTGGCACGTTGGCTAATCTACATGTTGCATAGTGCCGACCCCTATATCTGCTATTGACTGCGATTATATCTAATTTAATTAGCTGAATAGAAGGTATTTACAAATCTGTATGACTTTCTAATGGTGGTTTTACACGGAACGATTTATCGTTTGAATTTGCACGATAACTGTCGAATTCGAACGATAATCGTACGTGTAAACGCAGCAAACGATCAAGGGACGAGCGAGAAATAGTTCATTTTGATTATCGCTCCGTGTAAAAGTACCATAACACTTGTTCATTAAAAAAAAATCTCTTCAGTCCCTCTGATAGGCATTTCCAAGCTCCTGAAGTGCCGAGGGCTGTAACACCCTCCCCCCTTCAGCCTTGTCCCTGCTTGTTTAATAACTGGAGGCTGAGCCCTGTTTGCAAATCTAAGGGCTTATTCCCATGTCCTGTATTTTGCAGACCCTACAGACCGGAAATCCCTGTACTGGAGTGTTTCCCCGTTCGGCGAAATGTATCAATATCATGCTGGGAGCAGGGAAACTGAATTTCCGCTGCACTTTACTGACAGAGACATTGAGATTCAGGGTATATTCACACGAACGGGCTCGCAGCGAGATTCTCGCTGCGAGCCCAGCAGGTCCTGGCAGTTCCCATACACTACATACTTGCTGCGGTCTAAACGACCGCAGCGAGTATGTAATTATACCGCCCTTAACCCCTTCTGCTCCCGCCCGGTTCCCCCGCTGTAAGCATACTTTACCTGTCCTTGCTGCACGGGTCCGGCGTCCTGCTCTCCCGCCCGGCCAATCAGTGGCTGCGGCTGGGCAACACACTAATTGGCCGGGCGGGAGAGCAGGACGCCGGACCCGTGCAGCAAGGACAGGTAAAGTATGCTTACAGCGGGGGGAGCCAGGCGGGAGCAGAAGGGGTTAAGGGCGGTATAATTACATACTCGCTGCGGTCGTTTAGATCGCAGCAAGTATGTAGTGTATAGGACCTGCCGGGCTCGCAGCGAGAATCTCGCTGCGAGCCCGTTCGTGTGAATATACCCTCAAACAGTTTCCCTGCTGCTGGCATGATATTGATACATGTGGCTGGGAAGCACTGCATTACAGGGCTTTCCTGTTTGTAGGGCCTGCAAAATACAGGACATAGGAATAAGCCCTTAGAGCTACACACACACAGTTCAAGATGCAGCTGCTCCAATGGTGGTCTGAAACCCAGACATAAATATGGGCTCACTAAGATTTTTAGTAGAGATGAGCAAACCTCGAGCATGCTCGAGTCCATCCAAACCCGAACTTTCGGCATTTGATTAGCGGTGGCTGCTGAAGTTGGATAAAGCCCTAAGGCTATGTGGAAAACATGGATATAGTCATTGGCTGTATCCATGTTTTCCAGACAACCTTACAGCTTTATCCAAGTTTAGTAGCCCCCGCTAATCAAATACCGAACGTTCAGGTTCGGATGGACTCGAACCCGGTTCACCTCCAGTGCTTCAGCCTGTGCCTGGTGGTACAGTCACTTTAAAGTAAATGTACCATCAGGTACATCACTACGCTTTTTTTTACCTGAATGAATCAGCTTTTTTTTTTTTTAACGCACTCTGTGATCGTCAATGGTCTTTTCCCAAGTACCGTGCTGCACACAGAGGGGAAGGTGTTTTGTTACACTGGGGATTGGCACGTTGGTGCTCGAGAAAAGACCGGTCGTGAGGACCGTGTCACTGGCATCCCTACGTCTGCAGCATTATTCTGTTATGTCATTGAGACATTTTAAAAGTTTTGCTCGGTCGGGGTCAAAGGCTGCATTCACACCTTCTGTAAATTACAGGCCCTACGGCCGGGGAAGCCCTGTCCTGGACTGTTTCACTGGAATGATGTATCCATATCATGCTGGGAGTGGGGAAACTCTTTGAATCTCCGCTGCAGTGTATTGACAGAGGGGGCAGATCGGTGCTATGGGGGCTGGCAGTGCTCCTACCTCCCCCCCAGTGCTCCCAACGGTCCCACCGGACCGTAGTGGGGAACACGACAAACTGCATTGGAACGATGCGGAGGAGGAAGGTGAGAGACACATACCTTTCTCGTTTGCGTCTTCTGTGCAATAGGGACATATCAGCAGGTTAGGTTCCTATTCCACAGGCCGAGCAGGGCCCGATCAACGATGTAAACGAGCGTCGATCTGTTAGATCGCCGCTCGTTTACTGGGCCTATTCCACGGCCCGATGATCGTTACCGATGTCCTTGCAGTATCATACATTACCTGTCCAGGCTTCTCCGCGCTGTCTTTATCCCCGGGTCCCGCGTGCTCTATCTTCCGAATGGCCGGTAAGCTGACAGGCCACACTCAGTGCTTCGTCAGCTGACCGGCCATTCTGAAGATAGAGCGCGCGGGACCCGGGGATGAAGACAGCGCGGAGAAGAAGACCTGACAGGTAATGTATGATGATGCTGCTGCTTCTGAAATCGTCGGTCGCCCACCGCGCACCGCTATTCAACCGTAGTGATGCGCGGTGGGGGAACGATGATTTTAGGTCTGGCCCTAAATGAACGATGAGCCGATGACACGATCATCGGCTGATCGTTCTCTCTATTTCACCGAACGATAATCGGCCAAATGGGGCCGATGCGGCCGATTATTGTTACTGTAGAATAGGGCCCTTAGATTTGTTTAACCTGCTGATAGTTCCCCTTTAGGGTGCCTTCACACCTACCGGATCCACAGCGGATCTCACTTCTGCGGATTCGAAGCGAGAACTGCTGCGGATCCGGTATCAATTCACCCCTATGATTAACATCCCGCTGTGAATATGTGCTTTGACTCCCTGGTGCTTGCAGCCCCGCCGGCGCATCCCCCCATCCCGGCCACATCCCCCCATCAGCCCACCCCCAGCCCTCCGCCGCCCGCATCTCCGCCGCCGAGAGCATACAGTACCTGCTCGGCAGTGAAGCTGCCGGCTCCGGTCCTGCTCAGATCAGCTGAGCGGGACCGGAGCCAGGAGCCTCACTGCACAAATTTTGATCTTTGCGCTTTCATTTTTCCCTCCTCCCCTTCTAAGAGCTCTAGCACTTTCAGTTTTCTATCTAAAAGGCCATGTAATGGCTTATTTGTTACAGGAATAGTTGTACTTTGTAATGGCGTCTTTCATTTTATCATAACATGTATGATGGAATTCCAAATATATTATTTATGAAGATATAAATAAGTGAAATCGTAAAAAACAATGCAATATGGTAACGTTTGGGGGGTTCCTGTGTCTATGTAATGCACTATATGGTAAAAGCGACATGATACTATTACTCTATAGGTCAGTCCGAACACAACCATATGCAGGTTTACACAGATTCTCTAATGTTATATATTTTTTTTAATGAAATCCTTTTTTTTTGACAATTAAATATTAATAAAATGGGCCTATTGTGATGCTTGTAACGGTTTTATTTTTTTACCTACGGGATTGTATGGGGTGTCATTTTTCCCGCCATGATCTCTAGTTTTTAATTATACAATATTTGTGAAGATTGGACGTTTTGATCACTTTTTATTATTTTTTTTTATATATAATGTAACATAAAATCGGTAATCCGCGCACTTTTTTCCCTCTTTTCGTGTACGCCATTCGCCGTTCGCAATGACGCTTGTTATAGTTTAATAAATCTGACAATTACGCACGCTACGGTATATTATATGTTTATTTATTTCATTTTATATGTTTTATTTGTATAATGGAAAATGGGGGGTGATTTTAACTTTTATTGGGGGAGGGGTTTTGGGGTTGTGTGTTGGTGTTTTTAACTTTTTTTTTTTTTTTTTACACATTTGAAGTCCCTTTGGGGGACTTGTACATACAGTACTTGGATTTCTACACTGATGATTGCTATGCCATAGACATAGCATTGATCAGTGTTATCGGCGATCTGCTCATTGAGCCTGCATGTGCAGGCTTAGTGCAGCAGATCGGCGATCGGACCACACAGAGGCAGGTGAGAGACCTCCGGCGGTCCGTTTTACCGATCGACCCCCACCTGCTATGAGCTTCATAGCTCAGGACGTACCGGTACGTCCAGGGTTGTCTGGGGACAGACTACCAGGACGTACCCATACGTCCTAGGTCGCCTAGGGGTTAAAGGGGTACTCCGGGCAAAATTTATTTTTAATATGTTATTACAAAAAAAAAAGTTATACAAATTCCTAATATACACTAATTATGGGAAATGCACATATGGTGCTATTTTCCCTCAATTTAGTAGATCAGGCAGGCTCACTTTCTGTAAAAAAAAGTGATGTTACGTCTCAAGTGCGGGGTCCACCAGGGGGCGCATGTATGCATCTATGTAGATGTATCAGTGCCTTCTCCCTCTCTGTTCTGGCTGACACTCACCCCACTGTGGAGGCCCCTCCCCCTAACTAGCTCACCCTGCTGCCCGGTCAGCGCTCCCCCATCTACCTCTGAGCCCACCCATCCTGTGCAGGAGCGCTCACCCGCCGCTCCTTCCTGGCAGGGTGAGCACTCCTGTACCTCCCCATCCAGCCGCCCGTGCTCTGAGCTGCCCGTCCTTTGCCGGAGCGCTCACCCGCCGTTCACTCCTGGCGGGGTGAGCGCTCCTGCCCTCCCCATCTAGCCGCACAGTCCCTTGCAGGAGCGCTCACCTGCCGCCCGGTCGCGGTGCTGTGAGCGTTCCTGTACCTTCTCCGTATAAATCAACCCGTCCCCTCTCAGATACCCACAATGCAGGAGCGGGCATCGGGGTGAGCACTGAGGCACAGAGGCTGTCCTCGCTTCGCCTCAGCGCTCACCCTGACACCCGCTCCTGCGCTGTGGGTATCTGAGAGTGGACGCAGGAACGCTCACCGCACCGCAAACGGGCGGCAGGTGAGCGCTCCTGCAAGGGACCGGGCGTCTAGATGGGGAGGTACAGGAGCGCTCACCCTGCCAGGAAGGAGCGGCGGGTGAGCGCTCCTGCACAGGATGGGTGGGCTCAGAGCTAGTTGTGGGAGCGCTGACCTGGTGGCAGGGTGAGCTAGTTCGGGGGAAGGGCCTTCACAGCGGGGTCAGTGTCAGCCAGCCCAAAGAGGGAGAAGGCACTGATACATCTACATAGATGCATACATGCACCCCCTGTGACGTCACCTTTTTTTTACAGGAAGTGAGTTGAGGGAAAATAGCATCATATGTGCATTTCCCATAATTTGTGTATATTAGGGATTTGTGTAACTTTTCTTTTGTAATAACATATTAAAAATAAATTTTGCCAGGAGTACCCCTTTACCCCTTGCCGCAAAATGACGTTTGGGAAACGTCATGTAAAGCAGGTAGTTCCCGCAACATGACGTTTCCCAAACGTCATGGTTTCCCTGCCTCCCCCCGCTGTCCCTGACGGTGATCGGGCAGCAGGAGGAGGCTGTGTCACTCAGCATCCTTCTGCTGCCACTGCCTGGAGGGGAGCCGCGCTCCCCCGGGCAGTTAACCCCATAAACGCCGCGGTCAATGCGACCGCAGCGTCTATGGGGAGATTCAGTGTCCCCCGCCGATCGGGCGGCGGGGGGAGGCTGCAGAACGCTGCCTCCCCCCACCGCCACTCAATGTGTGTCCCCCGGCCCCCCCCCCCCCTCGTCCCCCGATACCGGCGGATCGCCGCTACTACCGTTTTAGCGGCGATCCGCCGGTACCGGGCATTATCGGCGCCGCCGATAGCTTTCATCTCCCCCCACCGTGAATCCACGGTGGGGGGAGATGAAAAATGTCCCCTCAGACCCCAGATCACCCTACACGGGCGGCCATCAGATCCAATATGGCCGCCCCCACCCCTGCGAACAAACGATGTTTGTTCGCAGGGATGGAAATGAATTAGTGATCAAAGCCCCATGCTCTCCGCCACCGGAGGTAGCGGAGAGCATGGGGCAGTGTTCGGGGACCCCCCCGTGTGGTCCCGGAGCAGGCGATCGGCTGTATATACTATATACCGCTGATCGCCTGTTCCCAGTGCTGATCAGCACTTTTTATCCCCTGTCACCATAAATCATTGGTGACAGGGGATAAAAAGTGTCACCGTGCCCCCCCCCAAGTCGCCCCCCAGTCCCCCAGTCACCCCCCTACCCCACAAACATTACCTGATCCAGGGAGGTCCGTCCTCCTCGACGTCCAGGCTGATTCTGAAGTGCGCACGCGCTCCAGAATCAGTTATCTCGGAAAATTTAAAGTGACAGAGACCAATTTGGTCTCTGTCACTGAACTATGATTACTGTGATAGAAAATATCACAGTAATCATAGAAATACAGTGAAAATGAATGTATAAAGTACAAAAAGTGAAAAACATACAAAAAAATAAAACACACACTTTTTATTATAGTAATAATTGCAGTTTACTCCCAGATTACCCCTAACCCCCCCCCAAATTAACCGTAACCACCGCAGGTTGCCCATATCCGCCCCAGGTTGCCCGTAACCACCGCAGGTTGCACGTATCCGCCCCAGATTGCACGTAATCACCGCACGTTGCCCATAACCACCGCACGCTGCCCATAACCACCGCACGTTGCCACTAACCACCGCACGTTGCCTCTAACCACCACACATTGCCTCTAACCACCACACATTGCCCATAACCACCGCATGTTGCCCATAACCACCGCACGTTGCCCATAACCACGGCACGTTGCCTGTAACCACCCCAAATTGCCAGTGACCCCCTCCAGATGGTCCGTAATCAGCCCCGATTGCCCGTAACCCCCCATATTGCACGTAACCACCGCACGTTGCCTCTAACCACTGCACGTTGCCTCTAACTCACACACGTTCCAGTGGCCCCCTCCAGATTGCCGTAACCACCCAAAATTACATGTACCCACCCCTGATTACCTATAAGCACTTCAGTTTATCAGTAACCACCCCAGATTGTCTGTAACCCCCCCAGGTTGCCCCTAATCACATGTAATTCCCCCCAGATTGCCTCTGACCACCGCACGTTGCCCCCGACCACCGCACGTTGCCCCCGACCACCGCACGTTGCCCCCGACCACTGCACATTGCCCCCGACCACCGCACATTGCCAGTGACCCTCTCCAGATTGCCCGTAACCAAGCCAGATTGCCTGTAACCACCCCAAATTACAGGTACCCATCCCAGAATACCTATAAGCACTTCAGTTTATCCGTAACCACCCTTTGTTGCCCGTTACCACCGCACTTTGCCCATAACCACCACACATTGCCCATAACCACCGCACGTTGCCCATAACCACCCCAGATTGTCTGTAACCCCCCCAGGTTGCCCCTAATCACATGTAATTCCCCCCAGATTGCCTCTGACCACCGCACGTTGCCTCTGACCACCGCACGTTGCCCCCGACCACCGCACGTTGCCCTGACCACCCCAAATTGCCAGTGACCCTCTCCAGATTGCCCGTAACCACCACAAATTACAGATACCCATCCCAGATTACCTATAAGCACTTCAGTTTATCCGTTACCACCCCATGTTGCCCGTTACCACCCCACGTTGCCCGTAACCACCGCAGGTTGCCCATAACCACCCCAGATTACCCGTAACCACCCCACATTACCTGTAACCTCATTTTTTATTGTATTTTAGTAACTGTGCTGTTCTAATAACCATTACTAGCTGCGGTTTTGCTCCAGCAAATTGGCGCTCCCTTCCTTCTGAGCCCTGCTGTGTGCCCATACAGTGTTTTATGCCCACATATGGGGTACTGTTCTACTCAGAAGAAGCTGTGTTACAGATTTTGGGGTACGTTTTTTCTCCCATTCCTCGTGAAATTGAGAAATTTTAAACTAAACGAACATATATTGGAAAAATTAGAGTTTTTCATTTTTACTGTCTTATTTTGAATACTTTCCTCTAATACCTGTGGGGTCAAACCGCTCACTGCACCCCAAGATGAATTCTTTGAAGGGTGAACTTTCCTAAATGGAATGACTTTTGGGGGGGTTCTCTTCTGCTGACACTACAGGGGCACTGCAAACGCACCTGGCGCTCAGAAACTTCTTCGGAAAAATCTGCACTGAAAATGCTAATTGGCGCTCCTTCCCTTCTGAGCCCTCCTGTGTGCCCATACAGTGGTTTATGCCCACATATGCGGTATCGTTCTACTCAGGAGAACCTGCGTTACAGATTTTGGCATGCAGCTTCTCTCCTGTTCCTCGTGAAATTGAGAAATTTCAGACTAAACAAACACATTATTGGAAAAATTCTAGTTTTTCAATTTTACTGTCTTATTTTGAATACTTTTCTCTAATACCTGTGGGGTCAAAATGGTCAACACACCCCAAGATGAATTCTTTGAGGGGTGTACTTTCCAAAATGGGGTGACTTTTGGGGGGGTTCTCTTCTACGGACACTACAGGGGCTCTGCAAAAGCACCTGGCGCTCAGAAACTTCTTCAGCAAAATCTGCACTGAAAATGCTAATTGGTGCTCCTTCCCTTCTGAGCCCCGCTGTGTGCCCATACAGTGGTTTATGCCCACATATGGGGTACCGTTGTATTCAGGAGAACCTGCGTTACAATTTTTGGGGTACTTTTTTTTCTTTTTCCTTGTGAAATTGAGAAATTTCAAACTAAACGAACATATTATTGGAAAAATTCGTGTTTTTCATTTTTACTGTCTAATTTTGAAAACTTTCCTCTAATGCATGTGGGGTCAAAATGCTCATCCTACCCCAAGATGAATTCTTTGAGGGGTGTACTTTCGAAAATGGGGTGACTTTTGGGGGTATTCTATTCTTCTGACACTACAGGGGCACTGCAAACGCACCTGGCGCTCAGAAACTTTTTCAGAAAAATCTGCATTAAAAAAGCTAATTGGCGCTCCTTCCCTTCTGAGCCCGGCTGTGTGCCCATACAGTGGTTTACGCCCACATATGGGGTACCGTTGTACTCAAAAAAACCTGCGTTACAAATTTTGGGGTGCAGATTCTCTCATGTTCCTTTTGAAAAGGAGAAACTTTAATCTAAACATATATATTATTGGAAAATTAAAATTTTCTATTTTTTTACGGCCTAATTGTGAATACTTTCCTCCAGCTCCTGTAGGGTTAAAATGCTCATTATACCACTAGATTAATTCTTTAAGGTGTCTAGTTTCCAAAATGGGGTCACTTATGGGGGTTTACAGCATACAAGCCTCCTAAATCAACTTAAAAAAAGAACTGGTCCCTAAAAAAAAAAATCAGTTTTGGAAACTTTCACAAAATGTGATAATTTGCTAATAAATTTCTAAGCCCCATAACAGCCTAAAAAAGTAAAATATGTTTCCCAAATTATGCCAGAATAAAGAAGACATATTGGTAATGTGATTTAGTAACTAATTTATGTGCTATGACTTCCTTTTTTAGAAGCAGAGAATTTCAGAAGTTCATAAAATGAAAAATTTTCAAATTTTTCATGATATTTTGATGTTTTTCACAAAAAACACACAAAGTAGTGACCAAATTTTGCCACTAATATAAAGTGCCATATGTGACGAAAAAACAATCTCAGAATCACTAGCATACGTTAAAGCATCACTGAGCTATAAGCGCATAAAGTGTGACAGGTCAGATTTTGAAAAATGAGCCTGGTCATTAAGGCCAAAACAGGCTTTAGAGGCAAGGGGTTAAATGGACTTTCACCACAGATAATGAGGCCCAGGCACCCTCTTGGTCAGTCTGGTGAGGCCTGGGCATTGCCTTGGTCTGTTAGATAAGGCTCCAGTAGAAAAAGTTTGAGAAGCACTGCTCTAAATGATGGGGGTCTGACTGTCTGGAACCCCTCTGATCATGAGTAAGGGGGTGACTTTTCCTGTGAATGTAGAAATGGGGCTAGACATTTGTACTATTGCTTCACTTAACTGTTTGGAGGAAGATAGTGTCATTAGGCAAGATAGTGTCACAGCATTAGGGTACAAGCACACACACCGCATACGCAGCGTATTTACTGCTGCGATACGCAGCAGATTAGATCTAAATAGCTGAACACAGCAATAAAATTTGCACCATCAAATCTGCTGCGTAAACGGTGTGTGTGTTTGTACCCTTATGGAATATGTTGGCCTTATTAACACAACAGGACGTAATAAGCAACCTATTTCCCTTGAAGATCACAATAAGGACAAAAAACCTTGTTTTCATGCTGTGTGTTGTAGTAAGCAGAGCTGCAGCAGGTGGCAGTGTCCCCGGCCTGTGTCTGCAGAGCTGAGTGTGTGCTGAGACATGTGTGGGCTGTGTCTGCCTCTCACCAATCCCAGGCCCCCAGAGCTGGAGGTGGTTCTTCTTATTACAGCTCTCATTAGCCAGCTGCATCGCACACTCTGACTTCACCATGCTGCTCTTAACCTTCCCACTATCCAGACATTTTGTTCTGAAGAGGAAAATCTTTTCTTCGTGTCGTAGACAGATCTCAGCTATGTCTACCCTATTAATTTCCCAGCCCCAGTATGCATGGCTGAAAGAGCTGGGCCTGAAGGAGGAGAACGATGGTGTATACAATGGTGCATGGGGAGGAAAAGGAGAGGTATGTGTGCTGCTGCTGCTGCTACTGCTGTAGGTCTATAGGGGATGATACAAGTCCTGGCCCTGCAGTCCCTGTGCCTCCAGCACACATAAACGGAGAGGGCTACACGAGTACACTGCAGAAATATGGTTGGTTCCTGTCTATCCTATACATATCCCTTTACTGCAGCTGTACTGAGTCTCTATATGTGTACGGACATGCACTTAGAGCAGCTTGGTGAACTTATGTTACCTGTCCAAGTGTAAAGGTTCATGTGTATAAGATGAGCCGGACTGCAAAATATAAAAGTAATGAGTAAAATTAGCAATAATTGTCACTTTTTCAGGAGCTGATATATCATGCATTTTCCTTACTGTTAAAGAAATAGTTATACTTATTAAACCGGCCAGATGCTTTACAACAGGTACATTGGGTCCAAACAAGTGAATTGTAAGCTGAGGTACAAACAAATCCAGTGAATAATAGCTAAATCTTCACCATAGAGGTGCGGGTAGTATGACTCACCAGAGGCCAGTGTCTGGTGTTTCATACACTTTTAGGGGACAAACACACTTGGCGGGCACTGGAGCGGGCGTATACTGTACCTGATCCCGGCTCCGGCTTGCTGAAGACTCCGGGAACCGCCGGAGCCGGGATCAGGTAAAGTATATGCTCCGGCGGCCGGGGGATTAACGGGGCGGGCTGGGGACAAACTCGCAGCAGGAATGTACATCACTGCTGCGATTTTGTCTAACATTGAAACAATAGGGCCAGGATCCGCAGCGAGTCTCGCTGCAAATACGCGGATCCGGCAAGTGTGTTTGTCCCCTTAGGCTGTGATCACACTACGCAAATTCCTTAGTAATCACGGCCATTGTTGCGGATTTGCTCCGGCTGCACGCTCCATTGTGTACAGCGGCAAGTTGGGATGTGGGCGCGCACAGAATGCGCCCGCATCCCAGTTCATCAAGAGTGAAGATCATCCGGCCAGTACTGCAGTACCAGCCGGGATTATCTTCTGACGTCGGCCATTCCGTGACCCGGCCAGTGTCTTACGCGTGCCTTCAATTCAATTAATGATAGAACTGTACAACGTACGGGCAGCAGAGTGGCCATACGTTGTATGCACAGAGTGCATTATTTTATGACAAGAACAGCCTTTTTTTGCCAACAATGGCTGGTCTTGTCATAAAAAATACATTGTGTGAACATAGCCTTACATAGTATTGTATTACATAGTATTGTATTACATATTATTGTATTTCTCATTAATGCTGCTGTACATAAGTGTAGTGACAAATATGAGGAGGCTTTTACATTAAAGGGGTAATTCCCCCCCCCCCCCAAGAGCTAAAAAAATGAAATGCCCCCAAACCTAGCTGATCTTACTCACCAAGTCCCCCTGAGTATTTAGAGCCATCTCCCGCCTTTCTAGCTGCTGCAGTTCCAGAGAAAAAGTTTTTTTTTATAAAAGCAGTCTATATCCAATATGGCGCAGGCCAGGAAACTACATTTCCCAGCATGCATTGCTTTTCCATTCTTGCTGGGACCTGTAGTTCAACAGAAGCTCTGTGACTTGATATATTGATGTGGATGGATAGCAGCTTGCTGGGATCTGTAGTTCTACACAAAATATTAGGTCACAGAAATTCTATAGAACTACAAGTCCCAACAAGCTGCTATCAGTCCAAATCAGAAACTGTGTGACCTGATATATTGTAATGTGGACAGATAGCAGGTTGCTGGGACCTGTAGTTCTACAGAAGTTTTGTAACTTGATATATTGTGTAGAACTACAGGTCCCAGCAAGCTGCTATCCATCCACATCACAATATATCAGGTCACAGTTGTGGCTGGATACAGGAGAAGGCTGACATGGGGGTTGGGGGGGGTCTCGGTGGGGTGTGGGGGGGAACTAATGTAAGCACGTTGGCTGCTTGTGCCGCCGCCGCTCTCCCCGGCCCAGACCGGCAGCACAATTATCCAGTCACCGTTGCTTGCCCTCACCAGCCACCCAGACCAGCGCGACAATGCAATCGACCCCATCTCCCAGGAGCAGGGAGCGGTGTCGGACAGGACGGAGATTTGATGATTTTATGCAACCAGAGAGAGTGAGTGCACCCAGAAAACTGCAAAACTGTGCATAATCCTTAATAAATGTATATTGGAAAGATGAAAAGCTATGGGTGGGCAATTTATTAAAGCAAAAATTATTTTTTTGGGGGGGGAATACCCCTTTAAGAAGTAATTTATTAGATAAAATAAAAATACCCCACCAACTCTGATGGTGCGCTTACACAGAAAGATTATTTGACAGATTATGTGCCAAAGATTTGAAGCCAAAACCAGCTATAATCAGAGAACAGGTCATAAAGGAAAGCCTGAAATTTCTCCTCTTTTCAAATCCACTCCTGGCTTCGGCTTCAAATCTTTGGCAGATAATCTGTCAGATAATCTTTCTGTGTAAACGCACCATTAATCCACAACTGGTCTGTTCATGTTGAACCTTGTGGCCCTGTTGTTGCTGGGCAGCATAAGGCCAAGTTATTTGATGGTAACATTTTTGCTTATGCTCAATGTGCTTTTAGCTTTCTAACAGTGAATATAACTTTAAAAAGTCCTTTCCTACTTTCCTCTTCTTATTTCTTCTGGGAATGTGACAGTGTTTCCCAGCTCTTTCCACCTCAGGGCAAATAATGTTCTATAAGAATTAAAAAAAATTCTGTTCTCACAGAATTCTGACTCACAGGTGACGTCTTCTTTGATGTGTTAACTTTCCCACCATGATGATTTCTTCCTGTTACAATTCATTTCTTCAGAATCTTTTTAGGGTCCATTTACACAGAAAGAATATCTGACAGATTATCTGCCAAAGATTTGAAGCCAAAGCCAGGAATGGATTTGAAAAGAGGAGAAATCTCAGGCTTTCCTTTATGACCTGATCTCTGGTTTTAGTGTGTTCCTGGCTTTGACTTCTAATCTTTGGCAGATAATCTGTAAACTAATCTTTCTGTGTAAATGAACCCTTAGGGTCCTATTCCACGGGCCGAGCAGGGCCCGATCAATGATGTATACGAGCGCTGCTAGATCGCCGCTCGTTTACTGGGCCTATTCCACGGCCCAAGGATCGTTGAGCGAGGGCTGCAGGGATACGTTACTGATGTCCTTGCAGCATACATTACCTGTCAGGTCTTCTCCTCCGCTCTGACTTCAGAACTGCCTGTCAGCTGACAGGTCACTCAGCCAATCACAAGCTGCGGTGGTCCCGGCCTGTGATTGGCTGAGCGCTCCGTCAGCTGACCGGCCATTCTGTAGCTAGAGCGCGCATGTTGAAAAACAAGCGACTGATATAGCAGCGATCTGCTGCCGTCGCTCCGTTGAATAGGAGCGTCGGCAGCAGACGCTGCTATATCCTATGGGCTGCCCGGACGATCAGCGATCCCCCGGGCAGCCTCCCCGCCACCCCCTCCCGCACTCACCCGCTCGCTGCAGCCGCGTTGAGTAGCGGTGGCAGCGAGCGGGGAACGAGGAGCAAACGAGCGCTGAGAGCGCTCGTTTGCTCCTCTAAACGACCGATGTAATAGGCCCATAAGGCCACATGTACCCGACTTTGTTCCATCTGTGTAACAGTCCGGATTTCACTGACTGAACATGTCACTATGAATGAGATTCACAGCATCATACTGAATTATGCCCTGAATAGCCAGAGCACCACTATTGAAATACCTGCTTTAGACCTCTTCCACACAATGAGGGAATATGTTAGTAATCCTGCGCCTTGTCTTTTGACATTTATAGTCTTACAACACTTATGGTGTGTGTGAGGAATATGGATAGCCCTGTCCCTATTCATGAATATGCATAGTGGTATTATGTCTGGTGTGGTTTATATGTATTTGTGCAGTGGATATTTTATAGATTGTGATTGATATTTTATAGATTTAGTCTAATAGCAATAGCCCATAGCTGACGCAAGTTAATCATATGGACTTATTGATTAGCTTGGAGTCAGGCCGTCTGTTTACCCTGTGTAAAAGATCAAAAGGATCTCTGTAAGGGGGGAATAAGCATGGAGCTGTAAAGAAGATGGTGGAGTAGATTGTGACTAGAGTGTTGACTTCGCACCTCTGAGGCAGGCTCACTGACTCCATGCCAGCAGGGGGTGGACTCTCTTTTTGAGGAAAGGAATAGGAATATGAAATCTCCCATAACTTTCTCCAAATAAAAAATAGAGCCACGGAAGCCATACCATTGTGTTGGGTATGATGAGGACATCGCAGGGAGTCCAAACTGTCTGGTGTGTCTGGTTGCGGTCAGTGGGTCACATGTATGGAAGCGACTGGTGGGTCCAGATACAGCGAAGTGTCATGTTTGTGTTGGCCAGCGAGCAGGCAGTGTTCGTGGCCAAGTGGGTGTCTGGTGTCTGGGTGTGTGGAAGGCGGCAGGTGGCGATTTACGCTCGATTTACGGCCCGGGAGCAGGGCGTAAAGCGTGAGTGCGTGAGGTGAATTGACCTGTAGGGCTAGAGCAACCCAGGAGAGTCCAGAGCACCCAAATTCCGCCGATCCCCTTGTCTTGTCCCCTTCTCCCCTCTTTGGACCTTGTTTAGATCCTTTCCGCCTCTTGTGGGCAGGATTCCTCTCCTCCTTGTCAGGGTTGGCGCGCGTGTCCCTGACAGTGTGTAACCACAGAAAGATTTATCTGGCAGATTTTTTAAGCCAAAGCCAGGAATAAATTTGAAAAGAGGAGAAATCTCAGTCTTTCCTTTATGACCTGTTTTCTGTTTAGAGTCTTTTTCTGGTTTTGGCTTCAATAATCTGTCAGATAAATCTCTGTGTAAATGTACTATTAGTGTATACTGCATACCCGTTACCTGTACATGTTAACACAACAGATTGTCTGAACCAATCTAGGTCTTATGTTTGTGAGAGAACCTGAGTTGGCATGTTTATATCCTTAGTTGCCCTGTTCTTGACTGCTAACATAGTGTCTTGTCTTTTGAAGCTAAAAGTCTCCTTTCTGTAATTTCTTTGCTAAGCTTAGAGATATAAGGTTAATAAGTGATTTCTTGGCCTCCTGATTTTAGAGTCATCATTATATTGCTAATTTAATAATGTTAAAGTCTAACTACAGACTGAAATGGAGAAGTCAGCCATTTGGCTCTACACAACACCGAGCTAAAGCCTATGCTGCCAGGACAACAAAGCAGAACGAAGAGCCACAAAAAAGGAATGAAGAGTGCTCTTTCTGAATAAAATCTCTTAAACACTGGAGAGCTAACCTGAGACCATGAATGGCCATTTGGTTCAAAGAATCACTTAAAAAACCTTTTTTTTTCTGCTGATTTTTACTGAACTCATTGGTAAAATGGACCTTTATTTAAGTACTTATTGATTTTCTGGCCAAGAAAATGACTGTGTTGGGCCAACGTGTTGTGTCCTGAATATTTCCCAAATAAAAATGGATGTTCTTTTAGACTATATCTTTTGCTGCAGCCCAAAGATGGCTAAAAATAAGGCTGAAAAATAAGCCAAAAAGCGTTCAAAAGGTGCCTCTTGCACTTCACGTAGGTGGAACCATTACATGGTTGGTTCCACAGTGCTTTAGTGCCAACAAGTGTTGCAGTACTCCACTTTTAGTTTTTCCAGAAGAAAATCCAACATATTTTATCTATTTAGAGCCACAGGAAAAAAATAGAAAGCTCTAGCTGTTATATATGGCAATAGATAGGGGTTACTGGATCATGTGCCTGTTATTTTCTCTGAATAAATATGCTTGTATTTGTTTTTTCTTCCAGGTAGTGACATCCTGTTCTCCTGCTAGCAACTTACCAATTGCCAGAGTCAGACAGGTAATGTATAGAAGAGGGTATTTATTAGCTGTTATCATTCTTTCCGTTTATACATTTTTCATACAACCGTATTTTGTCAATCTTGATAACCTTGTCATCTTGGAATGAATAGAAAATGTAATGTGTCCAAGTGCTGAGTTTCTACTTATAGAACTGCCACGTAAAAGCTAGGACTATTATTTGTTGGAAAATCTGAGTTTGTGTGATTTGTCCTTGACTTTTATAATACACAGTGGTGCCTTGGATTACGAGCATAATTTGTTCGGGGACTTTGCTTGTAATCCAAATCCACTCTTAAACCAAAGCAAATTTTCCCATAAGAAATCACTGATATGCAGACAATTGGTTCCACTCCCCAAAAATAATGATTTTATATTTTGAATAACATGTAAGACAAATGAAACAGACATTTATAAACAGCTGAATATGTGATTTTATAGGTTACTGTGCAGTATAGCAATCGGCATGTGGAGTAAAATGTATAATAAGTGCATAAACCTAAAACACAGCAGCAGCTTGTAGATACAGGGTGGAACTGCAGATCCCTATAATGCAGTAGTGTAGTACAACATGCTAGAATAGAGAAGCAGGGCTGCTGTCAGAGGTCTGTGTGGTCACATGACAGCAATGGAGAAGGGGTGTGTGCTCAGCATGGACCAATCAGGACTGACAGAGACTGCAGGGAGCATGAAGGACCGAGCAGTACAGATGTGGGTACATACATGCAGCACTCTGTCCGGGGAGAGAGGGGTTACAGCTATGAAGAGATTACCTCCACAGTTCTGTCCCCTGATGTAAGCCCCAGCCTGAAGTGGATCTGCTATGATTTGGAAGGCAAGGGAGACTTCCTGGGTTAGAGTACAGGGCTGTAGACCCCTCTATATAGACCATGTCCCTCCCCAACTTGCGCTCCCACCTAGTACAGGGAGCTCTTAAACCAAAACAATGCTCTTAAACCAAGTCACAATTTTGAAAAACTGTGAGCTCTTAAACCAAAACGCTCTTAAACCAAGTTACTCTTAAACCAAGGTACCACTGTAATATGTAGGTCCCACTCATACTACTGGATCAGCTTTGAACCTAAGCGCTCAATTCTTTCTGCCATAGAAGGCCATTTTAGGATTTAATTCCAGATCTGGTAGACTTATTCTTGTGTCTCCCTCTATTTCCCATGATGTGTTGCAAAACTACTACTTTGCAGCAGTTAGAAAAATGGCATACCTGCATAGGATATGCCCTAAGAAGCCTGCTGACACAGTAGTATGTTCGAAGTCATCCTAAATTCTAACTATGGTATACATCTCTGTTTTAGGCTACTCTTGAAGAATATAATGAAACGGTCATCAAGGCAAAAGAAGCCTGGAAGATTTGGGCTGACGTGAGTAAAAAAGATTTTAAAAAATCCCAATAACTATTTCCAGTAGCAATCGGCAGAACTGTGTGTGATTTAAAATACAGCTTAGCTCAACTGCTATGTTGAAAAACAAACGACTGATACAGCAACGATCTGCTGCCATCGCTCCGTGGAATAGAAGTGTCGGCAGCAGACGCTGCTGTAGCGATCACCCGGGCAGCCCCCCCGGCCCTCCCCGGACTCACCCGCTTGCTGCTACCGTGTGGAATAGCGGCGGCAGTGAGCGTGGAACGAGGAGCAAACAAGCGCTGAGAGCACTCTTTTGCTCCTCAAGTCGGCCCGTGGAATAGGCTCCATTCTATTCAGGCACATTTCGCCGTCTGCCCAAAAAAGAATCAACATGTTAATTCTTTGGGCGGACAGCGGAATCCGTCTGACCATAGAATGGAGCCTATGGGTTGGACAGATGTTCAAGTGGGAGCGCACACAGATCCGCCGAAGCTTATCCACGTGGATTCTGTAGTGGTGCAGGTGGTCTCAGATTTCTATACATTGCATGTTATAATGATTATCGTTTTTTTGTGGTTTTCCGAAAACTCTGAAAAATCGCCGCTGTTTTTTTAAATCAAGGGCATTACTGCAAAGACTGGAATGCTACCTCAATTACAGATTACGGGTATGTTCACACTATGTATCTGTGCGGCTGTAGTTTTTACGCGGCTGGAAATGTGCGCCTGAAACTACGGCCGTGGGAAAAAATAGACATGCAGCTGAAAACATACGGTCATTTACTTGGAAATCTGGTTCAACTAAAAATAACAAATAAAATCTTTAGAAAGTGATGCAAACACCTCAGGAATGCATCTGGGAAAGCAGGGAAACAGTTTACAGGAATCGCTATTACCGGGGTTTGCGATCCTCTGCAGTAATGCCGATGCCTCTCATGGTTAATATATTTAATTAATAAAACACATTTTCGTTGTAATAAAGTCCCTTTCGTTGTTCAATAATTAAATTTAAACGAATCCATCATTTTGCAATTAAATATACTGTTAAAATAAATATATATATTAATAAATGAATATTTATATATATATTTATTTTTTGACAGTATATTTAATTGCACAATGATTGATTCGTTTAAATTAAATTATTGAACAACGAAACTGATTTTATTACAACAAAAATGTGTTTTATTAAGTAAATATTAATTAGTACAGGAAGCTCCATTAAGCCGTTAATTCATATTCCCGGCAAATAGAGCAAACTGTACTAATCAACACTTTACTTTAATTAAAACATCAAATGTTGGTCCCTGCATTGAGGCTGCTGCATCCCTGGAGCCTCATTCCCACCCAGAGGTGATCCCTGGTCCCAGCCTTGGTGTAGCGGTGTCCCCCTGTTCTGGACAGAGGACAGCAGAGGTGGCCATAACCCCTGCTCCCTGTAGGGACACAGACTGTGCCTCAGCATCGGGTCCTATCCTGGCAGCCATTATGTCTTCCCTGTCCCCTGCTGCACTTCCCTTCTCCTCCACTAGAGGCAGCGAGATGCACCATCCTAGCTCTGCTACATCTGTTAACTCCGTACAGGATGGCACAGAGTGGGACTGGAAAGAATATATGAAATTGCTGCCCACACGCTCGGACATGGAAAAATTTGTGGAACGCCTGGAAACCTCTTATAAGCAAGAGCTTACTTCTCTCAAGTCTGACGTGCATGCCTTGGAGGCAAAAGTTTCTGATATTGCTGCTGATCAGGTTTCCTTGACCACCACAGTGGATGATGTCCAGGCTACCCTTGCTATTCAGGAGAGGCAAATACGTCATCTCTATAGGCTTCATGAGGACGTGGAGAACCGCGGTAGGCGGAATAACATCCGTATTAGAGGGCTTCCTGAAGCAACTAGAGCTGCTGATCTTATCCCGTCCCTCCAGGACTTGTTTGCATCTCTCCTTAAGCGGCCACCGGGGGCAGAGTTTGAAATTGACAGGGCTCACCGCACTCTGGGTCCTGTTTCTACTAATGTCAATCGGCCTCGGGATGTCATATGCAGGCTCCATCATTACAGAGTGAAAGAAGAAATTATGAGAGCAGTGCGCAACATGGACTACGTGGATTTTGATGGTGCCCAATTGATTTTTCTTCAGGATCTCTCCAGAGCTACTCTAACACAACGACGGGCTCTAAAACCCCTGCTGGAGCTGCTAAGAGAGCGTGAAATTCAATACTCTTGGGGGTTTCCTTTCCAGCTGGTTGTCCGTAGAGGCGGGAGAAGACTTGAACTGCACACGCCTGAGGATCTGCCTGCCTTCTTGGCTGCACTGGATCTGCCGCAGATAACTTTGCCAGATTGGGATCCGGTCCCGCCGATAACACCGAGCAGGCCATCTCGCCCTGTTGACATGGCGGCTTCCGGGGACTGAGGACGCTTTGGAGGGTGGTGGTCATGGCGTTTGGTTCTCTTGAGGTGCCTTACTGACGCTGGATGTATCTTTTTACGTTTCCTAATACTGCGTCATGCTTCTCTATGTTTGCGGGGTCTTTACCTTCGCTTATCTGGTTATAGTAACATGGATATATAGTTATGCTGGTTTATATGTGTGCGGGTCGGGGGGGGGTGGGTTGGGGCTCTCGGTGAGCTTACTCAGTTATTTGTTTATGGGGTGTTTCTTCATCTAGCATATTACATATAGTTGTTGAGTGCGTTTATGGTATATATTTAGTTTACATTCTGGTGTTCTGTTACGGGCTTACAGACCTTCATCTGTCAGTCCGTCCCTCTCTAAAATAGACGCTTGACGCGTTGCTGTACCCAGTTGGGTCTGTCCTGGTAGTATAGAACTACCTGGAGACGGAGGTTGTCTCTCTTGATAACCCCCTTTTTTCTGGCTGCTGGTTCGGTCTTGATCTTTCTTCCTAGACATATTCTCTCTTTGTCATTCCTTTCTTTTCTTTCTTTTCTTCTTTTCTCTACTCCCTCCTATTCCTTCTCTACCTTTCTTTTTCCTCTGGGACGGGGGGTGGTGGGGACATGGCGGGGGCGGACGTCAGACTTGCTTCCATTAATGTCAGGGGATTGAATGTCCCGCAAAAGCGGTCTCAGATCCTCTACTCCATGCACAGACAGAAGGTACATATTCTGCTACTACAGGAGACCCACTTTCAGACTGCCCATGCTCCTCAGATGCGGCTCAATTACTACAATGTGTGGTCACATAGTACTAATCCAGACGCCAAATTTAAAGGGGTCTCCATAGCACTGCATAAGACCTTGTCGCATAAACTGCTTGATTCTCTGACGTGTCCTAAGGGGAGATATGTTTTCATTAAGATAGAGATCCAAGCGCGGATTTACACTGTTGGAAACATTTACCTCCCTAATTCCCGTCAGGGCAGTACCCTGAGGGCTATTCTCCGAACGGCCTCTACATTTATAGAGGGCGTGTTGATTTTGGGAGGGGATTTTAATTTGGTGATGGACCCTTCCTTGGACACCTCCTCCGGCAAAACAGCGGTGCCACGCTCTGATTATGCGATTGCACGGTCGGTCCTCGGTCTCCATAGCTTGGTGGATGTCTGGCGCATCCTTCATCCTAAGGATAAGGACTTCACACATTATTCAGATGCACATCGTACCTATGGCAGACTGGATATGTTTTTTGTTGCTCAGTATGCCTTAACGTTTAACCCCACGGCCTCAATAGGCACTGCCTTGTGGTCCGATCACTCTCCAATATTTTTGTCATTGTCTTTGCCGGGGATGGTGCCTAGGGAATGGTCGTGGAGATTGAATGAATCGCTCCTCAGGGATGTGGTGTGTAGAGCGGCTGTTACTCGGGCAATAACTGATTTCATTCATGACCACGTGGATGTTGACACTGCCCTACCGATGCAATGGGAGGCCCTGAAGTGTGTTGTCAGGGGAACCTTGATTCAGCAGGGGGCTCGGATCAAAAAGGACAAAGGTACTAGAATTGTTAACTTAGCAGGTAAAGTTGAGGCTCTATCTAGGGCACATAAACAAAATGCCACCGATGAAGCTCTGACGGCATTAACGCTGGCTAGGGAACAATTAAAGGACCTCCTCAACAAGTCTTCCTCCTCCCAGCGGGAGCGCTATCGCAGCTATCTTTATGAGCATGCCAACAAGAGTGGTAAGACGCTGGCTAGACTGATTCATCCAAGGACACAGGTTGCGCACATTCCAAGCCTCCTTGACCACACTGGTACTGCCATACACAATCCCAGAGAGATATCTGATCTCTTTCGCTCCTATTTCTCATCTCTGTATAACATTAAAGGGCGCTACTCAGAGATGCCGGCAAAGGACTTGGAGGCTAGGATATCTGCATACCTGTCAGACACGAAGCTGCCTAGTATGTCTGCAGAGGCGGTCGAAGACTTGGAATCTCCTTTCTCTGAAAGTGAGCTCAGAGGTGCCATTACTGATGCAAAGGGTGGCAAAAGTCCGGGACCGGACGGCTTCACCGTTTGCTTCTTCAAAACATTTCGAGATCTGTTACTGCCACTTATGACTAGGTGCTTTAATAGTATTTCAGCAACGTGTCCCTTCCCCCGCCAGTCGTTGGAGGCACATGTGGTGGTTCTGCCCAAGCCAGGCCAGGATCCTAAATATTGTAAAAATTACCGTCCCATTTCACTCATTAACTGTGACCTCGAACTTTATTCCAAGATGCTAGCCAATCGCTTGAGTCTTCACATCCCCCACCTCATCCATGCCGACCAAGTGGGATTTGTTCCGGGCAGGGAGGCAAGGGACAATACGCTAAGGACTCTCACTTTGATGTCTTGGGCCGGCCGTACGGGGTCCCCTTTGTGCCTACTTTCCATCGATGCAGAGAAGGCTTTTGATAGGGTACATTGGGGATTCCTGCGGCTGGTCCTGCGGGGAGTGGGACTCGGCCCGCTCTTAGTGGACAGAATCATGGCGTTGTACTCTGCCCCCCTCGGCTCGAGTGCGGGCTAATGGTTTATTATCTAGCTCTTTTGAGATTCACAACGGTACACGTCAAGGTTGTCCCTTGTCTCCCATGCTTTACATTCTATCAATGGAACATTTGGCAGTAGCCCTCAGGCATAACCCTACGATCCGGGGTGTTGGGATTGGTCAGGACCACCACAAGTTTGCATTATATGCAGACGATCTCCTGCTCTATATTTCATCCCCTACCACGTCACTCCCCTCTATTCTACAGGAGTTCCAGAAATTTGGCGACCTCAGTAATTTTAAGGTGAACTTGACTAAAACTGAGGGGCTTAATATTTCCATCCCTCAAGCTGTGTTTGATACGGCTAGAGCTTCTTTCCCTTTCCAGTGGCACACAGATTTTATTGTTTTCTTGGGAATTAAGCTCCCGCCGGTCCTTAGCTCCCTTTTTGATCTGAACTATACGCCCGTGCTGAACAGGGTCCTCTCAGATATGACATCCTACTTCCTGAAACCGACTTCGTGGTTTGGAAGGATGGCCATTGTGAAGATGGATATTCTTCCCAAGCTACTGTATGTTTTCCAAACTGTTCCTATCGTGGTCCCGGTTGCCTTCTTTAGGACTCTGCGCAGGGCTATTTCCAAATTTATCTGGGGAAACAACAAACCCAGGATTGCATACTCCACTCTTACTCAATCTCGGTTTACGGGTGGCATGGGATTGCCTGATCCACGTCTCTATCACGAGGCGGCTGTCTTGCGCGGAGTCCTGGATTGGGTACATTGCAGGGGCTCCAAGAGATGGGTGAACCTGGACTTCTCGATCTGCCCGATTGCGCCCTCTCTCTTGCCATGGATCACTTCAGGGGATCGTCAGTCCCTGTCATGCCTTCCATTTTTTGCCCCGCATGTGTTGTGCGTTTGGGATAAGTGGGTAACAAAACACGGATTGTCAGTGGTTCCAGGACCGCTCTCCCCGATACTACAAAACCCATCATTCCAGCCGGGCCTGCAGACGCATGGATTCCTTCTGTGGGAAAGGTCCACTTGCCCTAGAATCCGGGACTGTATGACTGGTGATGCCATCTCTTCTCTGGTGGCCCTTCAGGCTCAGTCCCCGGATCGTCGGCTGTCTTGGCTGGAATATGGGCAGTTAGCCTCATTCGTACGAGCTCTTTTTCCCAGGGGTTCGTACACCCCCATACTCACAGATTTTGACAACTTGGCTGTATCCGCTTCTACTATCCCGCATTGCATATCCGTGCTGTATCAGATTTTGGTTAACATTGCTAACCCTGACAGAGCTCCTTTCTTTGATAAATGGGAACGCGACTTGGGTGTTCCTTGGGACGGTCAGTCTCTCCAGAAAACCTGTGAACTTACTCATGGCATTTCCATGGCCGCTAAGGCAAAGGAGAAGAATTACAAAATCCTTTCGCGGTGGTATTACTGCCCAGTCTCCTTGCACACAATGTTCCCTGAGGTGTCCGACAGGTGCTGGCGATGTCTTACTGAGACTGGTGACATGCTGCATATTTGGTGGGCCTGCCCGGGCATCCGAGAATTTTGGGACAAGATCATTGTCATTTATAATGCGTATTCTGGAACAACTCCCCACAACTGACCCTGCTCTCGCAGATCCCAGGTTCTCTCGCTACAGTTAAAAAAGGAATTTTGAGACATTTTCTAACTGCGGCTAGAATGGTCATCCCCCGACATTGGAAAACACCCGTCATACCCTCAATAGCAGAGTGGCTGAGTGAGCTTCGGGAATTGGGTAGAATGGAAGAGTTGATAGCAGAGGTTCATGAGCAGTCTGATAAATTTGATAAAGTGTGGTTTCCATGGCGTTTGTTCATGGACTCTGAGGCCTTCCCCGCTCTTGTTCATTAGTGGTGGGAATCTCCTGATATAATAGTTCTATACTGGTGGCTACGCAAGGTTTTGGCGGCTGTCCTCCGTCTGTCCCCTCGCCTCTTTCCTGATCTTTTCCTTTTCTCTGTTTTTCTTCCTCCTCTTTTCCTTCCTAAATTTTGCATAACTTTTATTGAAATTAATATTTGGTTTCAGCGGCGCTACCGCGTTGGTGGTGCTTATGATTAGAAATTTTAACATTTTGTTGATCTTTCTCCTGTCCTTTTATATATATGTAAAATGAATGACACCATGCGACTTGCAGGTCGCCCTGTACCAATGTTTGCTGGTTTTGTATTTACTGTACGCTGTGTGGTTGTCAATAAAATCAGATTACACATAAAACATCAAATGTTTCTTCTAATTATGTTATCACAATAGCATTATTAGAAGAAACATTTTGAATTATATGTGCACTCAGCTGATTGGCTGATCGGATGAGCGCACATATAAAGAGTCGGTCCGCAGTACAGTCATTTCATTGTGCTGCGGACCAGCGAAGAGGACACATCTGGACATCAGATGGTGAGTATAAAGCTCTCTCCACCCCCTCCCCAGCACTGCACCCATCCCAGTAAGGAAGGGGGGTCACTTAACCCCCTTTTTTGCTGGGATGGGTGCAGTCTGACATCATTCTGGCCCCCAAGGGGTTGAGATGGATGCAATACATCCTCCCTTAACCCCTTGGGGGCCAGACTGTAAGCAGCGATCTGTAAAGATGCTGCATACTGTAAGGTGCACAACACCGCTCACAATGATGGGTGTTGTGCTCCTGTTTGTGTGTTTCTCCCTTTTTTGTTTTTCAGATATCGGTATCCTGTGGATTACGTCGGATTCGGTGGACTACTTCGATGACCAGCGGTTGTTTGGTATTTTTTTTTTTTATAATAAAATGGTCAATGAGGGGTGTGGGGGTGTTTTTATTTGAATAAACATTTTTTTCCACTTGTGTCTTGTCTTTATTTCTTTACTTTTATAGACTTAGTAGTGGAAGCCGTCTAATAGACGGAATCAATTACTAAGTCGGGGCCTAGTGTTAGCCGGTATAAAATGGCTAACACTAACCTCCCATTATTACCCCAGTACCCAATGCCACCAGGGGTACTGGGAAGAGCTGGGTGCCAGTGGTCCCGGAGCGTCAAAATTGGCGCTCCTGGACTGGGGCGGCAGCAGGCTGGTAAGATTTAGGCTGGGGAGGGCCTAAACCAATGGCTCTTCCCACCCTGGTGTTACCAGGCTGCTGTCGCTTGGTTTTTAAGCCGGCTGGTTATAAAAATAGGGGGGACCCTATGCGTTTTTTTTAAAATAAATAATTAAAAAAAACGCATAGGGTCCCCCCTAGTTTTATAACCAGCCGGGTTAAAAACTAAGCGACAGCAGCCTGGTAACACCAGGGTGGGAAGAGCCATTGGTTTAGGCCCTCTCCAGCCTTAATCTTACCAGCCTGGTGCCGCCCAGTCCAGGAGCGCCAATTTTGACGCTCCGGGACCACTGGCACTCGGCTCTTCCCAGTACCCTAGGTGGCATTGGGTACTGGGGTAATAATGGGGGGGTTAGTGTTAGCCATTTTATACCGGCTAACACTAGGCCCCGACTTAGTAATGGATTCCGTCTATTAGACTGCTTTCACTAAGTCTATAAAGTAAAGAAATAAAGACACAAGTGGAAATTTTTTTTTTATTCAAATAAAAACACCCCCACACCCCTCATTGACCATTTTATAAAAAAAAACAAACACCAAACAACCGCTGGTCATCATCGTAGTCCACCGAATCCGACGTAATCCACAGAATACCGATATCTGAAAAACCAAAAGGGAGAAACACACAAACAGGAGCACAACACCCATCATTGTGAGCGCTGTTGTGCACCTTACAGTATGCAGCATCTTTACAGATCGCTGCTTACAGTCTGGCCCCCAAGGGGTTAAGGGAGGATGTATTGCATCCCCCTTAACCCCTTGGGGGCCAGACTGATGTCAGACTGCACCCATCCCAGCAAGGAAGGGGTTAAGTGACCCCCCCCCCCCCCCCCTTCCTTACTGGGATGGGTGCAGTGCTGGGGAGGGGGTGGGGAGAGCTTTATACTCACCATCTGATGTCCCGATGTGTCCTCTTCGCTGGTCCGCAGCAAAATTGAAGTGACTGTACTGCGGACCGGCTCTTTTTATATGTGCGTTTAGCCGATCAGCCAATCAGCTGAGCTCACATATAATTCAAAATGTTTCTTCTAATAATGCTATTGTGATAACATAATTAGAAGAAACATTTGATGTTTTAATTAAAGTGTTGATTAGTACAGAATGCTCTATTTACCGGGAATATGAATTAACGGCTTAATGGAGCCTCCTGTACTAATTAATATTTAATTAATAAAACACATTTTTGTTGTATTAAAATCAGTTTCGTTGTTTAATAATTTAATTTAAACGAATCCATCATTGTGCAATTAAATATACTGTCAAAAAAATAAATATATATATATATATATATATATATATATATATATATATAAGTATACATTTATTTATATATATATATATATATATATATATATATAACAGTATATTTAATTGCACAATGATGGATTCGTTAGAATTAAATTATTGAACAACGAAAGGGACTTTATTACAAAGAAAATGTGTTTTATTAATTTAATATATTAACTATTAGAGGCATCGGCATTCGGCATTATTGCCGGCTATTTTTGAAGTACTCCGTACGGACCGCCTGTCAATCCACGGCCGTGAATCTGCAGTTCCAGCCGCAAACAATGGTCCTGTTCATTTTTTACGGGTCCGTTTACGATCAGGCCGTAGGCTCATACATAGTGTGCACTGTGCAGCCGTATATCGTATGCTTTCCAGCGTACGCATGAACCGGAAAAATACGGCCGATGATTTACAGCCCGCAATACAGCCGCACAGATACATAGTGTGAACATAGCCTAAAGATTATATTGCATCAGTATGCCATCAGTTTTATGTATAGTGATGTGTTAGAAACACATGACTGTCAACAGAAAACTGCTTTATGATCCATTTAGACCTCCCTTGTATTATTTTCTTTTTAGGATAGATATATGTTTATCCCAGGCGAGTTTCAATTGAGTTACTGTGAATTTACCTACCATATCTGCTGGAGAATTATAATATAATTTGTATAGTGCCAACAGATTCTGCAGCGCTTTCTTTACACAGTAAAGAGGTTACAATTACATGTCATAAAATTAAATAATTAGAATAAAAATACATCATAAATACAAGACCTGCTCGCGAGAGCGTACAGACTACGAACTGGGGGTGACACGAGGCACAAGTGCTTTATTTGCCCCTGGTCCAGCCATTATACATAGAGCTGGATGAGCCAGTTACATGCCAATGTCTTGTTACAGGTAAAGTGTATAAAGTGCATGGAACTGTTGAAGATATAGTAGAAAGTGAGTGGACAAAAAAAAGGGGAAACGAGTGTAGGGAATGTTATAAGCGACCTGAAGAGATGAGTCTTCAGGGCGCGCTTGAAGCTGTGAGTGTTGGGTATGAGTCTGAGGTCTTTGGGTAAAGCATTCCAGAGAATTGGTGCAGCACGAGAGAAGTCTTGGAGGCGAGAGTGAGAGGTTCTGATTGGTTCTTATGGAGGATGTTAGTGTGAGATCATTAGCAGAACATAGAGCACGAGTAGGATGGTAAGTGGAGATGAGGAGGAGATGTATGGCGGGGCAGAGTTGTGGAGAGCTTTATGGGTGAGAAGTTTGAACTGTATTCTGGATTTAATGGGCAACCAGAGCAGTGACTGGCACATTAGGGAGATGTCAGTGTAACAGCTGGAGAGGAAGATGAGCCTGGCTGCTGCATTCAGGATAGACTGGAGAGGGGAGAGCTTAGAGAAAGGAAGACTGATTAGAAGGGAGTTACAATAGTCAAAGAGAATGGATTAGGGTGACTGTAAGAGTATAAGCTGTGTCAATGGAGAGGAATCTATCCATCTACTACTCTTAAAAAAATTTTTCTCCTGTTGCACCTGGTCTTTCTAGGTAAGAAATTAAATTGCATTTCATAGGACAGCCATGTTTATAAATGGATGTAAAATGGATCATATAAAAATGCACCAGTAAGTTGATCTGCAAAATGGAGTAGTGTATGCCTCATTTTTTGGCTATGTTCACCCCACCTGCCACACTTTTTATGAAAAAAATTGCCGTAGTTTTCATAATGCATTGAAGATAACGTAAACAACGGCCGTTGTTTCACACATTGTATTTAACAATGGTTGTTGTTTAGCTACAGCCATTGAAATAATCATGTCATTTATTTCCGTCCGCATAGACCTCAATGCAATTTCTCATCTAAAACAATGGACGTTTTGTAAGTATCCTTTCTGATCACTTTCTTTTATTCTATTTTTATTCTGGTTTTAGATTCCTGCTCCTAAACGTGGGGAAATAGTGCGGCAAATTGGTGATGCACTTCGAAAAAAGATCAAGCTTTTAGGACAACTGGTACAGAAAATAATCTAAGCTACATATGTGTATGGCTTGCTAAAGAGTATAGTAGATGTTGGATTGTAAAGATACTTTTTACTGTTGGGGTGCATGGTATCAAAACTCTAGGTGCATCAGTAGTTGTGAGAGAGTGACTGCTTAATGATCCTGCTTATGGCCTTCATGTTATTACTTATATCATCTGCTTCTTTCAAATTACTGCACCTTTTATTGGCTGATGATGATCAGCAGTGACCGGCAATTGATGACTTTGCCTGGGCCACCCAATGATCACTGCATTATTTGTGCGGCCCTTATGGCAATTGGCTGTAGGCCCCAGCTGGCACTTTCACACTGGCTGATTATGAGGCATGAGCATTCCTAAGATTGCTCATTTGCCTTATTGTCCAGCAGTAGAGAATCTTAATTCTGTGTTCACGAGTTGCCATTACTATGGAATAGCAGCATAAACAGTATGTGTGTCTCTCTCAGAACTCAATAAATATCAATAGTACAAGCGATTCTAAGAAGATCTGTAATAGGTTTTATTAAGCAAAATTGTTTCATTCTGTTTCATCCCCCCCTTCAGAAGAAGTATGATTTCTGTGTTCATTATGGTCTTTGGAGGGCGGAGGGGTTGACATGAGTGAGCACAGAGAGGAGAAAATGTACCCTGCAGGGCATTTCATCCTGCAAACTTATCTCATCAAGTTTCCAGATAAGTAGTACCTTTCTGACCTGTAAAATCAGTGTGTTATGTGCCCAGACAGTCTCCAAGCAGCAGAGCTGGTTCTCTTCTTTCTGCTCACTCATTCCCTTCTGTAAGATATAATGGACACAGCAGAACCAGTCTTCGCTTTGCTTCTCTGTAATGAAGACTGCTTTGCCTGATAATTCAGGAATAGGTGTACTATGTAATGGCATCTTTCATTCTACCATAACATGTATGATAGAACCCCAAAATTGTTATTTATGAATTGGTGATATTGGAAAAAGAATGCAATATGGTAACTTTTGAGGGGTTCCTGTGGCTACGTAATGCAGTATACAGTAAAAGCGATATTGCAGGTTTACACGGATATGCAGGTTTACACACACTTTTTTTTAATGTTTTATTTATTTTATTTTTTTAATGACTTTTTTTTTTTTTTTTAAGTCCCCTTGTGGGACTTTTACATGCAATTATTAGATTGCATAAACTGTTTAATTCTATGCCATAGGCAGGAAGGTAAGAGACCCACTGGTGGTCTAACACTGCGATCGGGACCCCCGCAGTCACACAGTAGCTCCTCCTGTCACTTACACTTAAACTCTGCTGTGTTTAAGGGGTTAATGACAGGGTGCAGCCTGTCATTAACAGTGAGGGCCCCCACCTGCTATGAAACGCGGTCCGCAATTTATAGCACATCAGCAACAGTACGGGTACGTCCTGGGTCGTCTGACAGGCGGCCCAAAAAATTGGCAAAATCTCTAAAACAAAAAACACGCATAAAAATGACCCGACAATAAACTGACTCCTTGAACCCATTGGCTGGCAGATCATGCTGCAGCACCCAATTAACATTACCCATGTCGTAGTCCTTGTTTGTTCTTATCTGTATATTTGATAGTTGCTATGCTGGGTATTCTTGCTCACTTAAATGAGAATGAGCTCCAGTAACATGTAGTACCATCTGCAGCCACTACCACAAGTATGGCGCTGTGCTCAAGGATAGACAATCAATGTTGGTTTTCTGAAGTTTTGCAATTTCTGAAGTACATTAACTTTATTTTTCAGGAATCCTTGGAAATGGGAAAGATTCTGGTAGAAGGCATTGGTGAAGTCCAAGAATATGTAGACATATGTGACTATGCTGTAGGCCTTTCCCGTATTATTGGTGGGCCCATATTACCATCAGAAAGTAAGTTCTTCAGTGCAAGAATACCTGGACTCAATGGCCCACCACACTGTGAGTCCCTGTGATTCTGTATTACAGAGTCCTCATACTCTGTGCTGCCATACTGTGTCCTGCACAAGGTTTTACCAAGTGCCTAATGAGGCTGTTTTGAGGCTAAAGAAATAATAGTATGCACATAGTTGCCTAATACTGCTCAGTCTGGGAACCTTCAGTGTTGCCTATTTGCTTGGTTAGTCTTTTTAAAATAAGGTTTTTGGGTCCAAAATAAAATGAATGGTTCACTACTTCTCTTTTCTGAAAGGGAGTTAAAGGAATTTAGTCTGTTTTATACATGACTGCTTTATAACCGTCATACTTTAAATTCTGTGTCTAATAATTATCAGGATGACTTGTTTAATTCTTGGCTGTTAGTACTGGGTGGTTTGTCAAATCATGTTTGCAGGGATAAGCGCTTAATCGTGCCAAGCCTTACTAGGGGGATAAGTTGTAACAGGAGATGTTGTCGTGCTCTCTTGCTCTCTTTGGATTTGGGCTACATGCACACATGTGTGCATTGAAATTAATTTAAATTCATTTCTTTTGCAATGGTTCTATAGACCAGCTCTGCCCTAGTTGATTGATCTTTAAGTCTGTAAAATGTGCTTGGATTGCCTAAACTTTACTGTCTTCATGTATTGTGTTTTAGTGGTCCTCTTTTTATGTTTTCTTAACCCATGACAGGGTAGCTTTATGTTCATAGCACTTTAGTAAATACAACTACCTATGTTAAAGCATAGAAGTCATTAAGATAAAAAACCTTTGACGTGTCACTGCTGAGACTTCCACCGATCCGGAGAATGAGTGAGGAGAGGAGCACAGAAGCACGCTTCACTACTCTGCTGATAATCCTCTCCATCTACAGACCCATAGACTTATAATGGAGCAGCCTGAATAGAGAGTGCTATAACTGTTCCCAATTAAGGCCACGTTCACACAACATAAAAAAATCAATAATCAATGGCCGTTGTTACAGATTGCTGCAACAGCTGTTTTCTATGGAACACCATCCGCACTGTATACTCTCTGTATACAGTGCGGCCGTTGTTTGCTGAAGTGTGGCCGCACAGAATAGTCTGTGCACACAATGGATAGTACGGCCGCTTGCATTCCAATTGAGAGTGATGTTTTCCCAGCTGAGTGAACATCGTAGAAAGCTACCAGTGTCTGACACGGCCGCTCTCATGCCACATGTGAACATGGCCTAAATGTGTAATGTTATTGATGTAAATGTAAGGCAGTTTACTAATATTTTCATATGTATGCACTGATGGACTCTTCTGTATTGTAATTTAGGACCTGAGCATGCACTGATAGAACAGTGGAATCCTGTAGGATTGGTTGGAATTATTACAGCTTTTAACTTTCCAGTTGCTGTATATGGTTGGAATAATGCTCTTGCTCTCATCTGCGGAGATGTCTGTCTATGGTAAGAAATTACTATATAGAGTGAATTCACAAGCGGCAGGCTTATTACAGAAATTTTAACGTGTGTCCTATTCAGCTGCTGAAATGTATGATTGCTGCAGGCACAATCCCCTTTCAGATAAATTGAAGTGATCCTGAGTTACACAAATTTCTTGATGTGATTCCATCTGAAACTGTTCAGCACAGGTTAAAAGTGTTTTTTAAATATTATTTGACAAAGGCTGCATGCACACGAAACACGTTCTGTCAATATTTCACATACAGAACATGTCCCTGTGAACGAGACCAACAGCTTTGCAATTTTTTTTTTTGTTAAGCTAGTGCTTTGGCTGCATCATATTTCAACATGATGTGTTAAAAGTGGTAAAGTTACCCTGTTACTAAATGATGTCCTAATGGGAGAAATCTTAGGTCCTACCACAGAAGTCTTATTCACAGAGACTTGTCAAGTCCATTAAAGGGGTAGTGCGGCGGTAAACAATTATTCACAGAATAACACACATTACAAAGTTATACAACTTTGTAATGTATGTTATGTCTGTGAATGGCCCCCTTCCCCGTGTCCCACCCCCCCCCACCCGTGTACCCGGAAGTGTGGTGCGCTATACATACCTGTCACGAGCCGACTCGTCTCCGATCTTCAGTCTGCAATGTCGTCTGCGGCCTAATCCCTCCGTCCGTCCTGAGTGCCGGCCGCCTTCTGCCGCGTCATCTGCTGCTCAGCCGCGATTGGCTGAGCATAACTGTGCTCAGCCAATCGCGGCTGAGCATCTGATGACGCTGAAGAGGGCGGCCGGCACTCAGGACGCTCGGAGGGATTCGGCCAAAGACGACATCGCAGACTGAAGATCGGAGACGAGTCGGCACGTGACAGGTATGTATAGCGCACACACTTCCGGGTACACGGGTGGGGGTGGTGGGACACGGGAAGGGGGCCATTCACAGACATAACATACATTACAAAGTTGTATAACTTTGTAATGTGTGTTGTTCTGTGAATAATTGTTTACCACCGCACTACCCCTTTAAATACAACCAGGACACGGACAGCATTTGACACTGCACATGTGTATGCGGATCTAAAGCGGATCAGTCAGCTGCAATTCAGGCTTCAGGTTGCAGCAGTTCAGGAGATTGAGAGAGCCTCTGACACTTTGCATAGAAAAATAAAAGCATCTTTTTGACATCATGGAGGCACAGACAGAACTACGTGCGTCTTTGACCGAACATTGTCAGCAGTTTGACGTGAAGTCCAGCTGACAGATTCACTTTAAGCTTAGACTGCATCAAGGGTGCATGGTCTGCTTCTCTGTTTTGCTTGGTAAACAAGAAAAAAAAATCGTAATGGACCTATTATAAGGCAGTAAAGATCATTTACAAATCTATTCATTTACAAATCTATTCCGTCCTATCTATGATGGATTTTGTGAAAGCAGAGAACTTACAGTTCTTGTTTCATTTACATTTAGAGGCTGATTAACCCCCTCCCCTTTAACCCACCCACCACCGGGAACATACTTGATCCACGCTCCGGGTGCATCTCAGCTCCTGGTCCCTGTAGGTCCCGCTCAGCCAATCAGTGCACGGCCTTGCCGCAGTCACTGATTGGTTGGGTGGGAGAACTGGAAGCTGGGACCACGTGCAGCAAGTTGCATTGAGGACGGGTAAAGTATGTGCAGGCGGGGTGTGAGTTAAGGGGTGGGTGATTTACATACTTTCAGCAGTCTGAAAGATCCGCTGTAAGTATGTATTCACAAGGAGCTGCCAGGAACTTAGATTGCAACGGATCTTGCTGCAAAACTCCCATTGAGATTTCCGCTGCGATCCGTCCTGTGTGAAGCTGCCCTACACACAAGTTGGGGCTCTAATCTTAGTCCATCACCTCAGTACACTCTCGGCAGTGCATAACAGGATGTATTAGTCTTAATACAGGTATAGTACACTGCAATACAAAAACCAATCAAACTAATGTCTCTTCAAAATGGGCCTAATAAGTGTTGCTTGCAAAAAAAAAAAAAATGCGCCTGCATTATGCTTTGGAGTGATTGAAGCTTTAAAATAATGAATACATGACAGTTGTACAGGCTTGGTGACATGGTTCATGAGCACTACAACTTGGCATGTAACTTCTGGTTTCCAGTTCACTGGATTGGATTTGAATTTTGGCTCCTAGATCACCCTGTTTATTTCTTATTACAGAATTGGGTTCTCTTCTGACTTCTTTCACTGTTATCTGTTTGCTTTTATAGGAAAGGTGCTCCTACCACATCGCTGTGTAGTGTGGCAGTGACCAAGTAAGTATTTCACTTTGAATAAAGAACATCTCTGAATACAAATCTAACACGTTTTGCAATTCTCCATTTCTTGAAGTTTAGGCAGTTCATTATTTTACATGTCTGGCCGCCCAAAATTTATAGTTTTGGGTCTGGGTGACCTACCTCAGCCGATGCTTGGCTGTGTGAGTGTGTTAAAGCGAGAACTGAAGCACTGCTCTGGTGGTATTGTGCAGTGGTGGGGGGGGGGATCAGGGAAGGTTAGTATATTACACGGCCCGAGCTGTGGTGTATACAAGCACTGATCTAGCAGACATAGCTTAGTAGAGCCTATTGCCTAGCTTGATGATTGTGCAGTCAGAACTGCACATACATTGCTAGCCTTTTCTTTAATCGGCCACACATCTCCTATAACACAGGGAGATGTGCGGCTGACAGTAGATTATTTGACAGATTTAGGCTATGCTCACACAACGTAAGGGACATTGGGAAATTGAAAAAGGCAATATGCTTACCGGTCCCTGAGTCTGTGCTGCACCGCATCACAGAGCTCCCAGATCCCGCCGGCTGTCATCTTCTCTGTTCCGGGTACGTCACGACCCGGGATCCACGTCACAAGCTGGTGGGATTTAGCCCTCTCAGCCAATCTGCAACGGCAGGGGTGCCCTGCCCCAGTCACTGACTGAGTGGGGCATCAGTTGGCTGGGTCGTGATGTAGCCAGAGTGTATATATATATCTCCCTAAACAAAGGTGTGAGATACACTGAAACGCTGGGAAAATAATGGTCTGTGGAAATGCAACTGTAAAATAAATCCACACTTTAAGCACCTGCAAATTACAAAAGACTTGTGAAAGTTATTCCAGATAGCATTGCGGTGGTTATAATTTGCAAGATTCCGATTACTTCCACTTAGCTATATTCCTTAAGAGTGCGACCTGTTACACTATTCCTACTAGTATAGGTGTAACTAAGTCATGCATATAAAGATATCCAGTCTCCATAACTGGCTGCATAGCTTGTAATCATGCTGAAATATAGCTGCCAGTTCTGTGGATAAAGATGTTCTGCAGCAGCTGCTTTAGAACACTGACCTTTCTACTAGTATATGTGTAACTACCTCATGTGTATACCAAGGTCATCCTTACAGGCTGCATTGGTTGTAACCATGCTGCATTATAGTTGTCAGTTCTGTTTACAAAGATATTGTGCAGCAGCTGCATAAGAGCCATGATCTCTTTTCCAGTATATGTGAAACTAGATCATGTATATTTAAATATGTCACCCTTACATGATGCATAGGTTGTAACCATACTAAAATATTATTTAAAGATGTTCTGCAGCAGCTGCCACGGAGCAGTGATCCTTTTACATGTACACATCTACTTGTGTGTATAGATCTGTCACCCTTACAGGCTGCATAGGTAATGACCAAGCTGCTGTTCTGCATCCAAAGATGTTCTGCAGCAGCTGCTTCAGAGCTTCAGTTTATGTGGAACTAGAACATGTGATTGCTTAAGCAGAGGGAGGCCCAACGTACTGTCTGTACCATTAGAGTCCCAAAGCGAATGTGTGTTAGGTTTATGGGTTAAATAAGTGGAATTCTAAAGTGTACTCTAATAACTTCTACAGAAGCTAACTATTTTAATTTTACTGGAGCTCTATTTTCTTGTCGTGCCTTGTTACGCCATCTTCTTTGCCTAATATGAATTTTTATTTGTAATGGGTCAAACTATTTTCTTTGCCAAATTTAATAACTTTCAGTAACTTTAGTAACTTTTAGTGTGTGTGTGTGTGTGTGTGTTTGTTTGTTACTGGCATACAAGTTAAGGTCAGTGTATTGATAACAGGCTGCACTCTAAACAATCTACGGTCATGTGTAATAATGTGCAATGCATTAACAGTACATTTTTATACATTTCAGAATTGTTGCTCAGGTGCTAGAAGACAATAACTTGCCTGGTGCAATCTGTTCCTTAACCTGTGGTGGTGCCGACATTGGGTAAGTAAAGGATGTTTAAAGAGGACCTTGGTATGACATGGTATAGACACATCATATACTCTACTCCTTGCCTCAGATGCCATAGTGATGCTAACCATCACTTTAAACATGACAAGTCTTTGTCACAGTCTAGTAAACAGTCAGTCCTCACTGAAATAATCGCTTTAGGGTACAAACCCACTTGACGTATTTGCTGCGTGAATCAGTCTTAAAAATAAGCAGGCAAAACGCAGGTTGGCTTTATACAATTGTTCTGTGTTAAAATACGCAATTGCGTATTTTTGAAGCATGAAGCTACATGCGTTTTTCGCACAGGTATCTCGCTTAGCATGGCAGGTGTCAAAACTGGTGGAACTATCAGCATAGGATTTTCATTGCTGTGGCATTTGCTCCCTATGCATGTAATTTCTACTTTTTCTCTATTTTCAGATTTTTTTGTTTGTTACTTTTATCCGACCTCCCACTGTTTTAGTGCATAAATGCAGAAATTCTTAAAAGTGGTGATCAAAAGAGTGATCAAAGCGTTTTCTGTGTGTGGCTTTTATGTTCTAAAGATTTGTGATCTTAAAGAATTTGCTGCTTTTACATCTATTTATATGGAAAGCGATGAAACGTTTTCTCAGTCAGGAACTATGTGGGAATAGAATTTGCCTCCACTTTTTAAACTACAGCTCTCAACATGCTTGAATAGCCTTTTGGGGGTCTAGGGATGATGGGAGTTGTAGTATCACAACAGCTGTAGAGCCACTGGTTGAAAACTCCTGCAGGTTTTCAGCTTTTTCAAATCAAATACAGAATGACATTATATACATGGCAGATGTTTCAGACTTGTCTACACAGCTACACATTCTCAATGTCAGGAGGAAACCAGCTTTAGGTATTCTGGCACTTGGAGTTTGGACACTAAGCCAGGGATGACAGATCATCACTACAGCTGTTGCAAAACAACAATTCCCATGATGTCAGATATTGCTTTGGCTGGGCAGGTATGGTGGGGCTTATTAACCTATAGTACCTTTGCCAGTAATGGAAAGCACAATGTATGATCATAGCTTTGGAGATTTTTTTTTTAATATAGACATTTTTTATAAGAATGTTCTACTCAGTCTCTAGATATACAAACATTGATTCCAATCTAGTTCACATAGAGATATGCTACAGATTTTCTGCAGCTGGAGTCAACCATTTGATGCAGATTTTTACATAGAATGTTGACAAGATTTCTACTTATCCCATCTACTTTGATGCTACTGTAATGTTTTTCCCCACACAGCATGGTTGCAGCATATCTTCCCTGTGTTAACACACCTTAACAATCATTTTTGGTGACCAGTTAATTAAGCCTTTTACGCATGGTGTGGCATGTTTTTATATTTTATATTTCTCAAATATAGCACCTCTTGGAAGTACTGTATTTATTTTTATTAATGCACTGCACCTTATTTTTAGCAACGCCATAGCCAAAGATGAGCGTGTTGACCTGGTGTCCTTCACCGGCAGTACACATGTAGGGAAACAAGTAGCACTGAAGGTTCAAGAAAGGTTTGGTGAGTAATAAACACAGATTCAGCTAAAATGTTAGTTTCCTGAACTAATGAGGCTATGTGCACTGGGTTACAAATGGTGAATCTACCATGGATTTTGTAGCTTGGATTTGTGCTTGGATTGGCAGATTACACCAGTGTTATTCATTAGAGGTAATCTGTAGCTTTCCACCAGTACTGAACATTTTGCTGACTTTCGTATCCACAGCATGTGAATGACGCTTAAAATACCGCCCTCCCTCGCATTACCTGTGGAATATTCTGCTAGTATCAATTTGCACCTTCCAGAATCCAGATGGCTTCACACTATGATTGTTATTACAACTATTTGGTGGGACCAGATGACCAGCTAATGTGTATGGGGCCTCCTAATAAAAAAATAATTATGGGGGTGAAGTCAGACATCTGGATTTCAACTGCCAGATCCTATTCTCTGAGAGATGCAGCCTCCCCCTCCTCTGTCTTTCTGTCTTCATATTCAGGTGTCTGAAGGGATTGGGAGAGAGATCTGTCAGCTGAACAAATGTGGCCATTGCGTTTTCTTTCCACAAGGGCCAAACAGATTTAGTGTTGCTTAGCAGTGAGGGACTTCTGACGGGTCAGTATAGATCGTGGTCTGCCAACCAGTGACAATAGCTACTTGGCAAAATGCTTATAGTAAATGTGTCAGCTCTACATTATGCTCAAGTGTTAGTGAGTTGCTGAGCCTAAGCATGTATGCCTTTCCTCTCCCCCACCCTTTGATATACAGGGCTTGGCTTCCAGCACTGCCTCCTTAACACTTCAGCACTGCGCATGAATATAGGGCTGACAGATTCCCTTAAAGTGCTCAGTCAGTTACTTAAAGGTAATCTGTGAGCACCGATTCTTGGTCTGATGCTGACCGTGTAAGGAAGGTCTGTGTTATCTAGTGCCGTCTCATACCTCTATTTTCCCGATTGGTCCTGTACTTTCTGTAATTTATCTTTATAACTGTCAAGGAGGGGTGGTGATGACTTCGGACCGCACTTTGGCCCGCCTCACCACTTCCCCTCCCAGCTTGTATTGAATATTCATGGAGCCTGTCCCCCGGCCTCCTGGCGCGTCATCTGTAGCTTCCTGGTTCCTGGTTCTGGTGTAGTGCACGCACGCTCCCGTGGCGTGATTCGCGCATGTTGATGTCACATGATATTATATGATTAGTTCTGTGGTGGCACCCATCCACATGGCTAGCTGCTGCTCATTATAATAGTACTTTTACCAGGGCCGTTTTATTAAACTGGTGAGCCCAGTGCAAAGACCTAAAGAGTGGCCCCCCTCTCAGGTGAATACTCAACAGTGGGGGGTCACACAATGTCCCATAAATATATCTGCGATCTCCTGCCAAAATCCTAAAACTTTTATTGTTCTGTTTGCAGGAAAGCTGGGTGACTACCAATATAGCCGCCACTGCTTGTCACTTAGCATTCTTTGAGACCTAAATGACAATCTGTATTGATACATCCCCATGCGAAATTAGGGGTTTAGGAAAGCTGGGTAGCTGATACTGGATGTAACATCTTTTCCAAGTGTGGATATGGAGGATGCTGAACAGTAACTTTAATGCTACCCCCTCCTCCATTTATCTTACCGTATGATGGATAGAGGAGGGGGTAGCATTAATGTTAGCATTCCGCATCCTCCATATCCACACCTGGAAAAGCTGGGTTACACCCAGTGTCTCCTACCTAGCTTTCTTAAGAATCCTGACAGATAACTGCCAAGGTAGCCTTGAATGGTATTGCTGCCAAATTAATGCAACTCACCTATGTGCAAAACACAGTGTGAGGGGACTTCCCTGCTTGCAGTGGTGGGGCATCTAATCCAATCAACAAGTGCCATCCCGAGTGACCTCCAATGCAGCAAGCGTCCGTGTGCTACATGGGACGGGTGGTAGGTGATGGTGGTGGCGAAGGGCTGTCAATGTCACCTGAAGCAGTGGGCTTGGTGCAGATGCACCATATGCCCTATGTGACTGTAGTATACTACTACATAACCTGTAAAATGGAACTTAGGCTTTAAAGTAGCTTGTAGTAGTTATCTTTAATATCCAACATTCCAGCCTGAGGCAGTGCTACTGGCCTAGTAAAACCTTTTTAATGTTCAAATTTTTTTTGGGAAGGTCTGTATTAATATGGAGACCTTGTATTGGTTGACTAGTGACAGTGTGGGTAAACATTGGTGCGAACTAATGTAACTGGTGATTTGAAGCTACAGAAGGTATCAGTAAGCATGCAGCACATGACAGGGATCAGAATCTCTGAAGTGTGCGTCTTGAACCTTAACTGAACATATCGTATTTACATATTTTATGTTGTGTATTTTTTTGCCAAGGTAGGGGCATAGCTATAGGCGGTGCAGTTGTAGCAGCCGCTTCACCTTTTGCACCATGACCCAAGAACTTCATGTTACGCCTGTGTGCCAAGGCCTATATTTGACTGATATTTTTTTTTATTGTCTTTTTTAGGGCGAAACTTACTTGAACTTGGAGGAAACAATGCAATTGTTGGTAAGCATGCAATTGACAAATGCTATCTATCTATCTATCTATCGCATATATATATATATATATATATATATATATATATATATATATATATATATATATATATAGCCCACGGCTCTATCCATGTTTTCCCCGCAGCCTTAGGGCTGCATGCAACTTCTGCAGCCATCAGTGATCAAATGCTGCATCTGTGATCAAATTCTGTCTCTCTAAAAGACACAGACAAATCACATGAAGTTGGGGCAGGGCCTAGCTATGTGCAGGTGAGAGAGATTGTATACCTGCAAGCTGTGCCCATTCTCCACATGATCTGCAAGGTAGATCATGGCTTCCTTCAGCTCAGTATCACCTCTTTCTTAGTACTTAGTGTAACCCCTTCTTTCTGCAGCTTCTACATAGTACTGCTACTTGTATCTAATATGCTCCTCTCCACCCTTTTAGTATGCAGGCTTGTCCTCATCAGCTGCTCAATGCTTGTTGTATCTGTTTCCTTATGATGATGCTGTTTCTTTATTTTTTGCTCACATATTACCTTGTAAAACTAGTGCATCAGTTACCTTCTCCCTCCACAAGGATATCTATAGTAGCGTACTGTGTAAGTCATCTCCCAGCTTAATGGTCTGGTGTCCCCCTCTTTTCCCTTAGAACGTGGTACACGTCAGGGGTACTCCTTATCCCCTTTGCTATTTATATTAGCAATGGAGCAGCTAGTGGCTCAGCTCAGATCAGATAGCGTGTATACAGGTTTACCTTATACGGGGTGAGAAGATAGAGTTGGACTCTTATGCGGGCAACCTGGTATTATTTCTTTCCAATTCAGATGTGTCGTTACCCAGAGCAATCGCCCTTATGGATACCTTTGGGACTTATTCTGGTCTCTTAATGAATTAGACGAAGTCCTTTCTGCTGTACCTTAGTCCATCCCGAACTCCACTGCTACATACTAGGGTGGAGGGCCTTACAGTTACTGACGATTTTAGATACCTAGGGATACAAATTACTAAGTGTACTCAAGATGTATTGACCCTGAATGTCGACCCCCTGATAGGTCACTTTCGTGATAAATTTAGGTAGGATTAATTTGAGGGAGGATTAACTTGATCAAAATGGTGGTCCTCCCAAAATGCTCTTATGTGTTGCAGCACATATTTGTTCCGATCCCAAAGGTGTTTTTTAAAACATTGGACTCCGCCATTATAAGCTTTATTTGGGGGTCCTCGAGATCTAAGCTGCAATTATTGAAGCTGCAGACACCCAAAGACATGGCGGGCATCTCGTTGCCAGACATGTTCCTATATTATTTATCTGGTCAAATTAAATATATGTCCTCTTGGATGTCGGCGGATACACCCCGCACATCGGAGAGGCATATCTTACATTATTCTGGCCTCCCCTCTCTATGGTCTGTGTTACATGCGCCTACCATTCCTAATCATCAACTCCTCCCTGCTATGAAAGTGGCTAGACAGGTGTGGACCTCTGCTAGAAGTCTCTCCTCATTTACAGATTTTCCAGAGGAAGCCCCACTATAGGATAATTGTGAGTTTCTGACCTTCCTTACATTCCCAGATGCACGTTATTGGAAGGAAAAAGGGGTCTGTTATTTTGTGGATTTTGAGAAGTTGAGAGAGACACGGGATATTCCTAATTCCCATTTCTACCGGTATTTACAATTAAGACACTTGCTACAGACCTGTTTTGGTAGTGATGTTGCATCAATTTCTTCTTACCCGCTTATCGGGGTGATACTGTCTCAAGGCCCAGGAGGGTTGATATCACTGTTGTATTCACACCTCATCTGCCTCAAAGCGTCCGCTACTCCACTGCCGGCTGTTGATCGGTGGAGGCAACATATTCCTATAATGTCCAACGAATCCTATGAATTTATGCTTGGTTTTCATACACTTGTTTCCCCCTCAGTTAATAATAGACTAAATGTCCTAAATGTATGTATGAACTCGCCGGATTCTGGCATATGATCTAGGAGTGCCCTCGACTGCAGTCCTACTGGCGGGAGGTGGTTGCTGTTCTCCCTGAGATGTGCCCCTGGTCCTGACTGTGTGTCTGTTCGGTGTATTGTGCGAGGAGCTGTGGACCCACCACACGTCCATCTTTGTAAGACAAACCCTCTACCTGGCACTAAAGGCCATTTCCATCCAATGGATAGATAGATGGCCCCCTACTGTAGACATGTGGATCTCACTTGTTAACACCACAGTTTCATATGAACGTGTCATTTATCAGCAAAGAAAGTGCCTTAGTAAATTTGGAAAAATGTGGGTTTCATGGTGTAACTTTCCTCGAACAGCAATCTCTCTCTTCAGGATATGCCCTCACTTCTCTAGTCGTGGCTGTGTGGAATGGTGTAACACCTCCTCTGTGTAGTACTGCTTAGTTGTCTCGCTTATAAAGGTTTCCATACAGCCGGAAAGTACTTATTCCTATGGTAATATTGTTCTGTAATGCCAGTCTTATCTTGGTTGGAGATTAGTAGCGGTTACTATCCTCATCCCATGTTTAGGATCAGTTGCATATGCTCCTGTGATTGCTAATATTCTGTATATACTACATGATAATAAAACTGAGAGAATAATGTAGTAGTCCGGCAGCTGCTGGGTTGAGTGCGAAAGGGCTACATTCTCGCAGCAGAATGAAACATCCGCTGTGAGAATGTAAAGCCATAGAAAATTACACTACCGAGTATAGCAGCGGATTTTGCTGCAGAACTTGCAGCGGATTTCATACGGTACCTGTGAAGGCACCCTTAAACCACATATATTACCAATAATACCAGTATACACAGGCTAAATAATACCGTCACACCATAACCACTACCCTGAGCATACAGTGAATGGACAATACCACTATACTGTCACTGAATAATCACTATATAAAGAGCAATATTCTCCCTAAGCAGTGACCGTAGATCCAGCTATATGCAGGTTCTGCAGACTTATAACTGACTATAGTGCAGGAGCTTGCAGAAGGTGTCTTCTCTGTGACATTTTTCATAGTCAAAGTTGTTCTCTGTTCCTTTTCTTTTCCGTCTGGCGCAAACCCATCATAATTTCTAACTGTAGTAAATCCCTTCCCTTCCCCATAGGTATTACTGTAGTTAACCCCACTGTAGTTAATCTGCCCTTACCCCCCCCCCCCCCCCGTGAAGTACTGATATATTACAGGTGAGAAAATAAAATAAAACCGTATAGTCACCTCTCCCAGCGCAGTCCCCCATGTTCTTTGGCCAATGGCTCACTGGCTCTGTTAGTCAAAGTGCAGCTGTACCATTTAGCTGTGAGCGTTCATCATGAATGCTCAGTTAAAGGACAACTCCCATGAAAAACTTTTTCCCAGTAATTGAAGCACATTACAAAGTTATATAACTGTGTAATATGCTTCGATCATCTATCTATCTGCCTCCCTTCCCTGTCTTTTTTCCCCCCTCAACCCCCCACCAGGAAGTGTAAGAAACTCACACAGACCTAATTACTGTAGTCACCAAGCTCTTCTCTCAGCTTCTTCTTGTGACGATGAGTCATCAGCAGGAGGACTGCTCTAGCTCCTGTTACACCAGCCTCCCCCTCCCCTGCCTTGTCAGGTGACTCTGCCTGCTCCGCTCCGATTGGCTGAGCAACTGCAAGTCATGTCACTTGCTTATCTTCTCTGTTACTGACTCCCAGCACATAGGAAGCTCCCCCTCCTCATACTCTCTCCTGCTGCCTAGTGGGTGAAGGAGTCCTGTCACTTGTTTATCTTCCCTCCTTGACAGACCCCTGTCTCATCTCTCCTGCTGCCCTGACCTGATTAGGGACGGCCATTGTGGAGATGTCACTTTGCAATGTACACTACATTGCAAAGTGAAAGTATGTGTGTGCAGCTTCAGTGCAGGGGCTGACAACCTGTGTGATTATACAGCAGCCTGATGGAAGAGAGAGAGAGGTGGTCATGTTTAGTGTATGATGGGAGTTGAAGTGAATTGAGGGGCAGGCACTTGCAACATCACAGCAGCCAAAGTGCATCATGGGAAGCTGAAACCAGGAAGTAAGGGAGAAATGAAGACTGAGAATAAAGCTCAGGCTGTATGCAGACGGTGGGAAATTCAAACAGTAACAGCTCAGGAGGGATAAATATATAAACTATGTTTCTGATTGTTTTTTGTATTTTTTTTCTTAGCACAGGAGTTGTCCTTTAAAGGGCCAGGCACTGGCCTCTGCAGAGACTGAATTAATAGCGTGGTGGCCTGCTGCGCTGTTCTTGCAGCCACTGATGAGGGCCAGTGCAAATGTGCAACGGCATCAGCTGCCTACGGACTGGTAATCTTGGCAGCCCAGTGGGCATTTGCCTGGTGTGCCAGATTACCAATCCAGGCCGCAGCGCTGAGCAGGTAATGGGGGGGGGGGGACACGAATGTGAATCCTGCTGCGAGTATGTGCTCTCATAGGGATGAATTGCACTGGATCCGCAGTGGATTTCACTGTGAAATCCGCTGTGCATCCGGTACGTGTGAAGGCACCCGAACAGTGAATGGGTCTATTAAAGAGACTGTAAACGGCTCTGCACATGCTGTCATGCTGCTTCTGTTGCTTGTAGCATTGTATAATTATTGGGAATGTATGTGCATTACACATTATATTGGCAAATTGGGCTTTTATAGGTTAGCACTTGAGGGCCACAATGGGCTTCAGGGTTAAGACCTGCACACCCCCTGTTTGTAATATAATAATTTAAGATGGCTCAGATATGACAGGATTTAGAAGTTGCCATACAATGTTAGAAGTGAATTTTATTTGCTCGTCTGGGTTGTCTCAATGTGGTAAATGGTACCACGATTACGCGTCTTTTATTGATTAGCAGACTCTGAACCTAAGCTATGTTACTTTAATGTTTTGATAATGGGACTAGTAGTCTGTAAAGTTGGGATGTTAATTGACCTTACTGGGCATTAATGCAGAGATGTGATTTCATTTGTCAGTCTTTGAAGATGCAGACCTCAGTCTGGTCACCCCATCTGTCCTATTTGCTGCAGTGGGCACTGCAGGTCAGAGATGCACCACAGCCAGGCGACTGGTAAGAGATTACCTTTTTTTTTTTTTTTTTTTTTTTTTTTTATGGCTTTGCTGTTATTTAACTTTGGTTAGCATGTTTCTATTCTTACTCCAGTTTTTACAAGAAAGCATCCATGATGAGATTGTGGAAAAACTCTCCAAAGCCTATGCTCAAGTACGCATTGGAGACCCATCTGAATGTGAGTAGATTTTACTTCTGAATAGGAAGTCTTTTCCTGTTGGTTTTAATTGCGCGTTTAAACCACTTATATGTGCACAGCATACCTCCCAGCTTTTTGGACAGCCAAAGAGGGACATTTGTGGTTCACTACAGGAAAACTTTGCAGATGTTTCGATACCTTTTCATTTAAGGATACATCTACACATAGTGTAAATGCATGTGTGTGTGAATGCATCCTTAGGTGCCATTCACACATCATTAACCCCCTCTGTAAATGCAGACCCACAGCTGCGGACAGGATTACGAATGTGTATCAGTAACTGCATTTGCAGGGACCCACGGCCATATAGGTGACATGGACGCACAATAAGGGACATTTATGAAGACAGCATATGAGTATGTGGTCTTAAATAAAGCTCCGTCCCCAATTGCCCTGTTGGATTCACTAAGAGTCACATGCCTCTTAGTAAATCTGGCCTGACCTGCACCTGCCGTAGAGCTGGCGCAAAAAAATCTGCACCTGCATTTGCCATACAGCAGGTACAGGTCAGGCCAGATTTACTAAAAGGAATGCGCCTCTTAGTGAATCTGGTGGGGTAATTGGGGCGGGGCTTTATGTATGTCTCCCAATAGCTTAATCATTTTTTTGTCACAGAACATGGCCCCAAAATGGATCCGTAACACCTACAGATGTGTGTATGGGGCCATATGAAATGCAGGTGTGAAATGTGTGAAAAGGGCCATAATGTCACATGATTCATCTGAATATAACAATTTTTAGGATCCAACGTGCACCACATGATAGAATAATGTGCCTGTTTGGGTTTTATACAGTAAGAAACCAGACACTTTCTAGGTCAAAAAGAGGGATTGTAAGGGGCAAAGAGGGACTTGGCTGAAACCTAGCGACTGTCCCTTCAAAATGGGCACATTTGGGAGGTATGGCACAGACATCATTCAGGGTGAGCCTATGCAGAATGCAAGCAGTGTCAGAGGGAATGACAAGCATTGTAATGATATATTCACATCTAACATATTTGTTGCAAAAATTTTATGTGTCCTTCACCCGGTTTTCTCTTCAACACTTTTCGTACCCTGCTCCAATATTGCTGAATTTCGGGGCATTTCAAAGACATAAGGGGCCGTGTTTGTGGCTGCCAACACTAGGCACCATACATTATCACTGACACATGGCCCTGGAACCAAGTTCCTATAATTTGTTACTTTTATTAGTGGCCTGTCCTTAGGCCCATTCACTTAAACGGGAACAGCTGCTATACAAGGTACAGCTACTATCCAGTGTGTGGTAAGAAGCACCAGGCCCCCTTCAGCCAGCTAATTGAGTGCTGGGAGTTGGACCCCCACATCTTATATTGATGGTGCTACAGATAAATAGATGAATGGAAAATTCTTCTAATTCATATGTTGAATATCGTCCTGTATTTTTTTTATTTTCTAGCCAACACTTTGTGTGGACCTCTTCATACAAAGCAGGCAGTGGAAATGTTTCTGTCAGCCGTGGAACAAGCTAAATGTGAAGGAGGCACGGTTGTTTGCGGTGGTAAGGTAAGTCTAGGAAGGTGGAGAGTGCACCTCTGTGTGAGAACTGGTCAGTTAATGACCTATTTACGCTATATTTACCCTTTTTAAGGTCATTGATCGTCCTGGGAATTTTGTGGAACCGACCATTCTGACTGGCCTTCCTCATGATTCCCCCATTGTTCATAAAGAAACATTTGCTCCAATACTTTACATCATCAAATTTAAGGTAAGGTGGTAAGTTTCTAGACTGAAGTAGACTAAACAGAATGACACGTAACCTGTTCTTTAGTGCAAAATGTCACAGTATTGGCATTTTTACACAGCAGGACACAGTTCTGGTCACGCTTCGGTGCCCGTGTAAACCAGTCTTTGACTAGAAGCATTTGTATGTAGGCATTGTGAGCATGACACCCAAGTGCTGACCACCACAAAAAAATGAAAGTGAAGTGCCTCTCTAGGGGTAAACTGTTATTTATGGTTTGGGAGGAACTCCATTACATTTACAGACCGCCCCCCCAACATGATGGTAAGGTGTGTAGTCAAGTTATATATCACACCTGCTGTCATTCTTGACTTGTCTTGCTTACACATTTATTTCTGAATTAAAGAAATTATTCAGTTGGGAAAGTGATTCTTCATAATAGATCAACTAAGATAGCCAAAGTTTGTCGTACTAGGCTGGAATTAATGTTGCAACATATTTTCTCTTTGGTAGACTGAGAAGGAAGCATTTGCATGGAATAATGAGGTGAAGCAGGGCCTTTCAAGTAGCATCTTTACCAAGGACCTGGGAAGAATTTTCCGCTGGCTTGGGTAATGTTTTTTTTAAACAAAAATTTAGCATGAGAAATATTGGTGCTAATAAGAAGTTGTCCAGGATAAAACAATTGATAGCCACAGGTACAGCTATAACACAGGTCAACAGCATTTTTGGGGCCAAAGATATTTCAAAGAATTTAGGGTAACTTTGGGGTGCTGATTCTGAATATGTCATCAGTTTTGCCAGATTGGCTCAAGTTTTTGAGAATTTTCGTGAAATGTGTAAAAAAAAGACGTAATTTGCTACACGCGCATTAACTTTATTGCTATTGTCATGAATACAATAAATTTTACAAAGTAAATGTTGATTTTAGTTTATTTTAACTAGTTTTAGAAAGTAATCTTCAAAAATGAACAAGACATGAAAAAAAACTTGAGCCAATCTGGCAAAACTGATAGCATATTCAGAATCAGCACCCCAAAAATACCCCAAAATCATTAAAATATTTTGGACACCAGTAAAAATTTTTTTTTTTGTTGACCTGTGTAATTAATTGTTTGTTATGCATTTAGCTGCAACTCAGTGTCTAGGACTATGTTGTTGTGGTGTTTTTTTTTGTTTGTTTTTTTTATAGTACTACCCATGATGTTCACTACTGATCACATTTATTCATGTATACACTTATTACAATATTTTCCTTAAATAGGCCTAAAGGATCTGACTGTGGTGTGGTGAATGTCAATATTCCAACCAGTGGAGCAGAGATTGGTGGAGCCTTTGGTATGTAGCTTAGCTTATCAGTCTAACATTAGTGTCAGGTACAGGGAAAAAAAAAACTCTTCACGTCACACAGATAAGCAAAAGGTTTAATTGGTCAGGGTCCGGGTATTACACCAGCATGTGGCTGAGCACCTCTCCCCCGAACTCGCTGTGCTTCCAATATTATTGCTGGAGTTGGGTGCGATAGTAATGGTGCGTTTACACATTCAAAAATCTGTCCGATAAATTTTTCTGTGCAAATGTACCATAAGTCTATGGAGTCTGCCTCCTGCACTGAGCTTGGAGTGCTCAGCCTTGGAGTGCTCAGCCTCCTGGCCATATATAGTAATCTGTGGGGCTCTAAACACTCCGACCCAAATCAATCAAAACTTTAGTTGTTTTTTTTTCTCATGGTCAAAGAGAGAGAAAGTATAATTTATTTATATAGTCTCACAGCCTTTGGGCAACGATATGGTGATTTAAGAGATGAGCAAATTTACAATAACAAAGCGCTTCATTATCTGTGAAATCCGCTCATCAGCCTGCTTCTATTTAACTGACTGCCGCTCTTCTCCGGTTGCTGGGAAAAGCTGAATCCAGTCCTCGGAAACTTCTCCCAGTTTCCCAGGACTGGATCCCGCTTTTCCCAGCATCTGAGGAGAAGGGGCAACGGAGCGGCAGTCAGTTAATGGAAGCAGGTTGATGAGCGGATTTCAGAGATAACGAAGCGCTTTGTTATTACTGTAAATTTGCTCATCTCTTAAATCACCATATCGTTGCCCAAAGGCTGTGAGACTATCTAAATAAATGATACTTTTTCTCTCTTTGACCATGAGAAAAAAAAAACATCTCATCTCTAGTCATAATGGTTTTTAACGTTTGCACATAATATCATCAGTGCAGTTTTTAGCCTTTCCACTGGGCTGCACTGTTCTATTGCGGTTTGTTAAAATTAAGTTTCCTTACCAGCATTTGACACATCACTGTCACATATGACTACACTGCTCCGAAGACAGTATTCATACACTGCATTATTTGAATCTATATGTTGTACTGAAAGTATGAATAGGTTCATGCACCAATCTACTCGGTCTGGGAGGGAATCTGGAAAATTTGTCATTTTAGGTTTAAAATCTCAATATTCTTTATCTCAGGTGGTGAAAAACACACGGGAGGTGGTAGAGAGTCTGGTAGTGATTCCTGGAAACATTATATGAGAAGATCTACATGGTAAGTGAATTATATTTTGGAACCCCTAGAGTTGTCAAATAGAAACATATGGGAAACTGTACTAGGGTAAAGGTAGGCTTTACAGTGTTTCTCATCTCCAGTCCTTAGTATTTCACAGATCACATAATTATAGTCCATGCATCAGGTATTGTAACTGGTTTTATTTTTATGGGATATCCTCAAATCATAACCTGTACTCAAGGACTATAGGTGAGAAACACTGTGCTAGTAGATGGTGTGTCTGAATTTAGCCTTAAGGTCCTCATACCAGGTTTGGCTGTCAGTATAGGGTGTATGGGGCTCTATTAAACGGCGACTGACAAATGCCAGTGATGATAGTGGCCGGGCTTGATGGGGAAAATCACTGTCCAATCCTTTTGTTCTGGGAGAGATGAGCTGCAGCTTAAGGCCCTATTCCACTGAACTTTTTCGAACGAATATCGTTCATAAAATCGTTCAAACGACTGCTCGTTAACGATATTCGTCGTTGAGTCGTCGTTGAAATCGTCGTTGAGTCGTTCACTATTCTTTTTCAACATGTCGAAAAAAAATCGTTGGTCTTTCAACAATAATTCGCTAATCTTTTCGTTAAATAAAAAATCTTTCAGTCGTTCTTGAAATGTCTACCTACATTTCCCCACGTTTTAAACAACCATGTAACGATGTAACGACCGCAAAAAAATCGTTACACTACAGATATCGTTCACGTTCCCACACGTATTATGTGTTATCGTTCGCTTAAAAAAATCGTTAAGTGCTCTTTAACGAACGGTCATTGGAGCGAGTCTATGAACGATAATCTTTCCATAAAATAGGGCTATTACCCTTCCCACCCCCATAGAGAATACCGGAACACTCACTTGTGTATGGGGAGGACAGATGGGTCATTCAGTCATTGATTATTGAAGTTATATGGCCACCTTTAGTCTAGGTAGAAGACCAGTGAATTTTAGGAGTACTTGGATAAAAATGATGATGTTTCAGAGCGGACCATAAGCATCCGGCTAAGGTTTGCTGAAGCCACTAAAGTGTATAGTGGCTTCTTGACTTTCCACTAATAGATAATGTCAGGGTAAAGAAGGGTCAGGTGTGTTTTGACTTTCACTGTCCGATCCTATTGTTCTGAGTGAAATAAACCAGTGCCTAAGCAGTCTGGCTGTGGGTTTACCCCTCCTTATAGACAGTACACAAACTTTCATCTGTGCCGAATGCTCATGTGTATAGGAAGGTCAGGAGAGATAAGTCTACAGAACTAACATACGTCCAACAGTTATTAAGTGTCTTTAAGGGTTATGCATTAGAAAAAAAGAACCATTGAAGAGGTATTCCCATCTGGGGTAGTTAAGGCATAAGGAATACACCTTTTAAATGAATATGTTATCCTTATACCATCACCAGCATTCAGTCTCTTCATGAACTTTGACCGAACAGTTCTGTAGAAATTAAATGACACCAGAATGGAGGTATAGGGTCATGTGATTTTACATAGTCTTGTCTTATCCCTCATATCCAGCTTTATCTTTATTTTCCTGCAACTTAAGGGAAGTGTAACAGCAAACATTAACTAGTAGAAATCCAGACGCTCACAACTGCAGCAATCATTAACTCATTACTGACACCAAGTAAGATAAGTATTATCTGAACAGATAGTCAGATGTATTTAATTTTTAGTATTTAGACTTTTGCTATAGCTGTCATTTAAGGCATAGGTGTCATGCATCCAGTCCTCCAGCTGTTGCAAAACTACAATACTCTCCATGCTTGAAAAGCCTAAGCTCTGGCTGTCCAGGCATGATGGGAATTGTAGTTTTGGTACAACCAGAGGACCACATGTTTGACACCACTGGTTTAAAGAGACCAACTGCTCATTTTCTCAACTGACAGGCAGCATGATTGGGCACCCTTATTACATCCAGCTATGATTGACATTCCTTTTCATAAACACAGATTAGGAGACCTGTCAATCAAGCCTGGGGGGCAGGCAAGTAGCCAACCAAGAACTGCCTCCTTGACTTTTTTCCTTTTTCCCAGCTTCTCTATTATAATGAGGGAGCCCTGTTCTTGCATGAAAAAATGGGTGTTTTTAAAAGCTGTAAAATGCTGACCAAAATGCTGCCCATTTAGCTGCAGATACCTTAAAAAAAGGACATTCCACTTTTACAGCTGTAAAATATGGTCATAAAATTTTGTGTGTCTGTGTTGTTGTATACAGAAGATGTCTCTTTTTATAGCATAAGAAGAATATAAAACACATTGTCCTTTAAGGCTGGGTTCACACTGCGTTTTTGCAGTCTGTTTAATGTATACATTTTATGGGGCAAAAAATAAGGTGCAAAAACAGATGCAATTGTGTGCAATCCATTTGGATCAGTTTTTCCATTGACTTCCATTATAAAAAAAGGGATCAAAAAAGATGTTTTAGTTCCCCCCCCCCTTCCTTTTTTAGTGCACACAAACATTGCTGGCCACATTTTTGTGTATGTTTAAAAGTAACCATTTAAAAACATACATTAACCCCTTAACAACAATGGACGTAAATGTATGCCATGGAAGTCATGGCCCAGATGATACATGGCATACATTTATGTCATGGTCTGCAGGGCTGCTTTGAAGTGAGCTCAGGAGCTGAGCTCACTTCAAAGAGAGTAAGGACCAGCTGCTCCAAGCCAATAACCCTTTCAGTGCCACGTATGCAGTGTAATGCGGGAGTCCCGATCAGTCTTTCTGGCTGATGGAGGTCTCTTACCTCTTCCCTGGCAGTCAGATCGGCGTTCAGTGCGGTGATCGCAGATAATACTGATCAATGCTATGCCTATGGCATAAAAAACATGCCATAGTCCCTCCCCCAATAAAAGTTGACATTCTCCCCCCCCCCCTTTCCCATTTTATAAATAAAACACCTAAAAATAATAAAAGAAATAAACATATAATATACAGTAGTGTTTGTAATTGTCTGATCTATTAAAAAAAACCATCACTGTTCCCACACAGTGGATGGCGTAAACAAAAACGCCATTCACGCCAAGATTGCTGTTTTTTTTTTTTATACATTTTATATTAAAAAATGTTATAAAAAAGGCGATCAATACGTCCGATCTACACAAATATGGTACTAAAATAAACTACAGATCATGTTGCGCATTATGAACCCCCCCCCCCCCCCCCACACACACACATTTGCTGAATCTAATTTTTTTCCCCCAACTTCACCCCATAAATATTATTTGGGGATTTCGTCATTCATTTTATGGTAGATTATAAGTTGCTACTACAAAGTACACCTGTTCCTTAAAAAAACGAGATCTCATTGGGCCCTGTAGATGGGAAAATAAGACTTATGGCTCCTAGAAGGCGAGGAGGAAAAAACGAAAACGCTAAATTGCAAATTGTTGCGGTCATTTTAGGCTCCATCCCTAAGGGGTTAAACAGACCGCAAAAACGCATTACCATTCTATGTTAATTGTGGGAGATGTGTACTGTACATTAATTATCAAGACTTTAACATTAACCCTTTCTCGCACGAGGACGTAATAGCCGGGATCGCGGCTATTAGCGGGCACGGTCCAATCGCCGTGCCCGCTAATTAGATAATCGGAGTCAGCTAAAAAAGATGACAGCTGCCTCCGATTACCGGATTCAGCCGTTCCCTGGTGTCTAGTGGGGGAGATCGCTCCTCCGGGACGTTGTTACTGAAGCCGGCCGGGGACCGCTCCAAGATGGCGCCGTCCCCGGCTCGGCACTCGTTTGTTTTTGGCTGCAGCAGCCGAAAGCAAACGAGTGCCTATCTCATTGATTCTTGCTATAGAAGTATACAGCAAAGATCTCAATGAGAGATCAAAGTGTATACTAGAAGTCCCCTAGGGGTGCTTCTAGTATATGTCTAGTATATGTGTAAAAAAAATAAATAGTGTTGTTGTCAATAAAAAGCCCCCTCCCCTAATAAAAGTCTGAATCGCCCCCCTTTTCCCAGGTTATAAATAAAAGTAAATAAACATGTTTGCTATCGCCGCGTGCGTAATCGCCTGAACTATTAATGACATTCCTGATCTTGCACGGTAAACGGCGTAAGCGCAAAAATATCCCAAAGTGCAAAATTGCGAATTTTTGGTCGCATCAAATCCAGAAAAAATGTAATATAAAGCGATCAAAAAGTCGCATATGCGCAATCAAGATACCGATAGAAAGAACACATCATGGCGCAAAAAGTGACACCTCACACAGCCCCATAGACCAAAGTATAAAAGCGCTATAAGGCTGGGAATAGAGCGATTTTAAGGAACATATATTTGTTAACAATGGTTTTGAATTTTTTTACAGGCCTTCAGATAAAAGAAAAGTTATACATATTATATCGTTTTAATCGTAACGACTTGAGGAACATATAAAACATGTCAGTTTTTCCATAGGACACACGGCGTAAAAACACAATCCCCCCCCCCCCCCCAAAGAAAATATTATTTTTTTTTCTGGTTTCGCAGCATATTTTATTGCAAAGTACAATTAGTGACGCATTTTTACACCTACAAACCCACATGAGCCCTTATTTTTTGCAAGTGCTATGGCCTTTTAAGCACAAGGAGGAAAAAACAAATACGCAAAAACGAAAATTAGCCTGGTCCCGACGGGGTTAAGGGCCCTTTTAGACATCCTGATCACTGTAGATTGGCGCACTTACAGAGCCGGTGACGGGAACTCTCACTGTGCTCTTTGCTACCGTCACTTATTTGCCACACTTTCCCTATTACTTGTTTTTTTTTTTTTTTTGAAAGGTCATATGACCTAGTCACCTGGAGGATTAAATGTTTAGATTGTTAGTAAGTAGCCTGTATCATATTATTTAACTCGAATGTGTATTTCCTAAATCTTTTCCATCTTCTTTGCAGTACAATAAACTACAGCAAGGATTTGCCATTAGCGCAAGGTATAAAGTTCCAGTGAATTAACAGCAGATGGCACTCTTCCTACTCAGGACGTATGGTTAAACAATCGGCCATAACATGGAGCCTGACACAATGAGTTCAGTACTTCTGACTGAAAAACTGTCAAATACGTGCATAAAAATAAGGAAATTAAAATCATTACTGTAACACAATGTTACAACTGCTACATCAAATACTCTACTGGAAAATATCACCTCCTTTATCGGTTATCATTGATGATCCTCTAGATCAATCCTGAAGCAAAATTTGACTTTGTTGTCAACAGTTTGTAATTTACAAATGAACTTTTAGCATAAAAGCATTTCTATTGTGTATCATATGCTGTTGTGGAGTTTCTTTCCAATTCCTATAAATACTTTGCTGGATGTTCTGTGCATTATCCCTTTAAAAAATATATTGGCATAGGTGTAAATTTATTGGTACCACTGTGTCCATCGTTGCTTGTTTTGTTGGTGAGCTATATCTATTACAAAGCCTGCTATGCACTTTACAAGGAGCATGAACACCCATCTTTGCCACACAAGGGAGCAGTGATACCTTTCAGAGGAGCAGGGACCAAACAATCGGCCCAGAGAATGTGTACACAGTATGCCAGGCAAGATTACTGTTTTGTAACTGAAGCAGGAGACTCCTGTCAGATCTAGAATCCCAACTCCATTTCAAATTATCATGGTCCTCCAAACTGGTTGTGTAGGGCACCACAAACTCCAGTGACCTGTGATGTGTACACATTACCAGTCACATACAGTACACACCTCTATGCAAACCGTGCTGGAGTGACACCAATGAAGGTGTCTCCACCATTTCGCCAAATAACTTATCTGGGGAAAGCCATTTATACTCTGGACATGGCGCTATATAAGCATAAAAAAATATATTACAAAAAGTGCATCTGAAGAAAGTCTTATGGCTACACAAAGATTCCCGGTTGGGCGACTAAAGCAGCCATGTTGTGCTGCATGGTCATGTAGCCAGGAATCTGTGTAGCCCCAGTCTCAGGGTGTTCACCTCCAGCATGTTCAGCTGTTCCTGGATCTCCTATATATTTGTATTGTACACACTAGCAGGAACCAAGGGTCTCTGCACTAATGGAAACCTAAAGAATATGCAATAATTTGGACTATATACACAGGAACAGTAAAGTCTCTTTTAATACAAGATCAATGTTGTCTGATACTGTGCATTTAAGGAGTAGACAGCAATGCATGTGTATCACACCTGTAACAGTGGTAGATAAATAAATTATATGTTCATCTTAATGAAGTTATAAACCGTTTTGAAGTTAGGTGAATTTCCACCTAGTCATTTGACAATTTGTTTTACAGATTAATCAATGGCAGAATAAAATAAATATTATTGTTAAAGTCATACAAAGGTGTGACTGACACATTTATATATAGTTACATCACACATCCTGTAGGTTAATTGGAACATGAATATCACCAGTTTATCTTTGTATTGTAACTCTTTCCACAGACAAGAAAATTCCAAGACTGAATTCCATATGGACACATTTTCCATGCTTAGTCACTTTGTAGTGGAAGAGCCATATGTTACTGAGCCGTGATCTCTGACAAATCACTTACACAATGAGGGCTGTGACTGCTGTCAGAGCTTATTACCTTACAAGAAATAAAAGCACGCTTCACTCTCACTCTACAAAACAATTGGGTACAGAACATATTGGCACACCTCGTACTCTACTTCCTCACCCAGATCCTGCCCATATCCTAGGCTGCATTTAAGGGCTCTGTCAGATTCACAGGCATTTACTTAAATCAATTGTATATTTTTTCCTTCTTTCACACGCCTGTATTTTAGGTCCGCATACTTTCAATTGCTGACAATATAGGACTCATTGATTTCTATGGCCACACCATAGAAACCATAAAACCTATGTAGGTTTATTAAAAACCAAACTAAACACACTCACCACCTTTTAATAGAAATCATTGAATCACGCATTGAAAGAATATCATGACTTGTAATGAGAAGAACAGTGTTTGGAAAAACAAAAAACATTAATTATGTGAAATGTGAGTACACAGACATGCCATATGCATTTTGGACTCTTGTATCAACTAGCGTAAAGACTTGGTATTTACATGTGCACAGTAAATTCCCTTATAATATATTGAAGTCTGATACTGTAGGTGCATTAAAGGAGTACTCCAGAGAGTATTAAAGCAATGCATATGTATTGTATGTGTATTAGTAGTAGATAAATAAATTATACATTTACTTTAATACAATTTTATACCTTTATTAAAGCAATGAATATATATATTTTTTAGGTGAAATGTTTATTCTCCTTTCAAGTGCTCGTTCACACTATGGCATCAGAATGCCCCCCCACCCCCCGCACGGACTCTGTGCCGAATCCTGCCTGCTATCTGTTTCAATGGGAGGGCTAGCACTCTTCCCCTCAAAGAATTGACATGTCTATTCTTTGAGAAAAGGCATGCAAGCTCCCGTTCAAACAGATAGCAGGCAGGAGTCTGCGTGGGGGTTCCGTGCTGATTCTGTAGTGTGAACAGGCCCTTACACTGGGTTTTCACCTGTCATATGAAAATTGTTTTGCAGATTTATGAGTGTCAAAATATATATATATATATAATATATATATAATATATATATATATATATATATATATATATATATATATATATATATAGTTGTGGTTTTTTTTTTACATCACACACTGTAGACCTATGGGGACATTCATTTTATCACCTTGTACATTTTCCACATACAGAAAATTCCAAGACTGATTTCCATACGATTACATTTTCCATGCTTAGTCACTTTGTGGACTTTAGATGTAGTGCAAGAGCCATATGTTGTTACTAAGCCGTGCTCTCTGACCAATCACTTACACAATGAGGGCTGTGACTGCTGTCAGTCAGAGCACGCTTCACTCTCACTTTAGAAAACAAATTAGGTACAGAACATATTGGCACACCTCGTCCTCTACTTCCTCACCCAGATCCTGCCCATATCCGAGGCTGCATTTAGCTTCACAGGAAATCACAGTAATTCACCTAAATCAATTTTATATTTGTTCCTTAGATGAATCTAAGACCTCTTTCACACTGTTGTATTTTCAGTTCTGCATGCGATTTTGTCAACTGACAATATAAAACCCATTCGTTTCTATTGCCCAATGTACATACATCTTTTTCATGGATCCAGATTTGGATTCACAAAAAAAAAAGGGCAAATAGGTTTGTCAGTGGGTCCTTGAAAACCATGGATAGCATATGGATTGCACTTGGATGTCCTATAGATGCATTGTAGATGTTAATTTGTGGACAACAGCTATTTGGTTTTGGCAGTCCACAAACACAGTGGTTGTGTGATGGGGGTCCTATAAAATAAGTTATCATTACAAAATGTATGTTGTACAAACCACTGAACATTTAGTGGCCACTACATGATGCATGCCACTTGGCTTCCTATAGAAGAGTTTACTGTTGTGCTCAAAAGTTTACATACCCAGGCAGAATTTTTGCTTTCTTTTTTTTCAAAGAATGTGAATAACACACACTTTTTTTTCCCCCACTCACGGTTAGTCGTTGGGTTAGGCCATTTACTGCCAAACTACTGTGCTTTCTCTTTTTAAATCAAAATGACAATCAAAAACATCTCACATTCAATTGACCTTGATTAAAAGTTAACATACATACCCCAGTCCTTAATATGTGTATTGCTCCCTCTAACATAAATGACAGCTTAAAGTCTTTTATGGTAAATGTGGATGAGGCTCTATTTTCTATTTTCTCAGATGGTAAAGCTACCCATTTTTCTTGGCCTCCTGTTCCTGTTAATTCCTGTGCTGTCTTGCATGAACTGCGTGCTTGAGATCTCCCCAGAGATGCTGATATTGAGGTCAGGAGACTGAGATAACTACTCAAGAACCTTTACTTTGTTCTGCTGTAACCAATGATAGGTCAACTTGGCCTTGTGTTCTGGATCATTGTCATGCTGGAATTTCCAAGTACGTCCAATGTGCAGCTTCCAGGCACATGCCTGTGCAAATTTACCTCCAGTATTTGCTGAGGATGTCCTACATTCATCTTTTCTTCAACTTTAACCAAGTTTCCTGTGCTTTTGTAGCTCACACATCCCCAAAACATCAGCGATACACTCCCATGCTTTACAGTAGGAATAGTATTCCTTTCATTGTAGGCCTTGTTGGCACCTCTCCAAATGTAACGTTTATGGTTGTGGCCAAAAAGTAAAATTTTGGTCTCATCACTAGTGATGAGCAAACAGTAAAATGTTCGAGTTTGAGTCGAACCTCGAACAGTGTTGGTGTTCGGTTCAAGGTTCGACTTGAACGTGAATCCCATTAAAGTCAATGGGAGATGTCCGGATTAATTTTTATACCTAGATAGGTGAGGAGAAGCTGAATTTACCATCCAGAAGAATTAACTGGATACATGGAACAACTTAGTGAAGAAAATTTGGCTTTAAGAATGACAGAAAAAAAATTAAGAGGGTAAAATACTTCATTCCTTTCAATGGATAACTGAGGTAGCAGAGTTGAGAGTGACATAGCAGAGTTGAGGCTGCAGTGATGTAGCACAGCTGAGGTAGTAAGGTATTTACATAGCAGAATACCGTTCAGGAAAGAAAAAAAGTGCTGCACCTCACACCTATGGCTGATACTAGTACCTCTCGGCTGCATAAAAAACATCAGAATTCTGTATGTGAATTGATCAAGCCACACTGCCCCATGTACCACGTGCAGGTATCTGATACACATGGGTCCCTACACTAAGTCCACACTGTGCCAGTCAGCGACCACCACCCCCGCAGGCGTGCACAGTCAGGGAAGGGAGGCCATGGAACGGCCTTGCAACCCCCATGCCACAGGACCAGACCCAAAAATGCCACACCAAAACCCAGCCAGCACCACCGGCGGGGGAAGCTGCCCCCAAACAGCACAAGTCTGGATAAGGTATTGCACTCACCATAGCTATCAAAGACAGAATGGGACAGACAGGAGGGATTAAAACCATGAGCACTCAGGTGTCTCCTGCTAATTGCGGTCATGTGGGTCTTACCAGGAGGAGTGCAAAACACGGAGAAAAGAGAGAAACAAAATACGGTTCAGGAAAGAAAAAGAGTGCTGCACTTCACACCTATGGCTGATACTAGTACCTCTCGGCTGCATAAAAAAACATCAGAATTCTGTATGTGAATTGATCAAGCCACACTGCCCCATGTACCGCGTGCAGGTATCTGATACACATGGGTCCCTACACTAAGTCCACACTGTGCCAGTCAGCGACAACCACCCCCGCAGGCGTGCACAGTCAGGGATGGGAGGCCATGGAACAGCCTTGCAACCCCCATGCCACAGGACCAGACCCAAAAATGCCACACCAAAACCCAGCCAGCACCACCGGCGGGGGAAGCTGCCCCCAAACAGCATTTACATAGCAGAGTTGAGATAGTAAGGTAGTGATGTAGCAGAGTTGAGTCCAACTTACATCCACCATTTGGATCAACCTTACAGCCTTGTATTCCATTTGTTCTTGTACTGGAAAGGGTTAATGGCCACTGCAAAGGGCTCATTTTATATTGCCCCCAGTGTTCAAGTTTGGTATTCTTCATATTCTCCCATGTATATTGATTTGCATATTTTTCTATGCTTGTCACATGGTGTGGTGATGCAAATGGCCTAGAGTCACATGACTTCCCCGGCTGCCATAGTAACCCCAATAGCCGTCGAGCTTTTGGCTGGGGTCAGTTAGTCACTTCCCCTCTAAGGTGGTTGTTCTCCCTCTACCTTCAAGGGGGAAGGACGTGTTCCCTGTCGTCCTATTGGCCTCACAATAGCTGGGGTGTTCTCACCCCTGTGGGCCACTAGGACGAGTGGAATTTTAATGATTTAAACTTGTAGCTCCTCCCACCCCTGTATATAGTGCCCCTCTACCTTCCACCTGTCAGTTTTTATTTTTCGTCCCTTTGGGTACGGGGGGCGAGTGGTTAGCTCTGGTCCTGGATGTCCGGGGCCGGAGGTAGCTCCGCTTTTTGCCTTCGGGCATTCGGCGGCGGTCCGGCATCTTGTGGTGTCCTGGGCCGCTGTAGATCGAAGCGGTCTCCATACTGGAGGCCGCCATCTTTGCGGAGCCCGGGATCCGGAAGTGTCTCTGACGCACTTCCGGTTTCGGAGCGCGATGCACCCGTTAAGCTCCGGAGCTCCACAGATCGGCGAAAGACGCGGTTAGGATAGTCGGGAGGCCGGCGGCGCCTTCCTAAGGTACAGGCTCATTACCTTTTCTGATCTGAGGTCTGTGTTCTGGCCTATTCTTCAGCTCCGCCCCAAAGGGGCGTAAGGGGGCGGGGCTTGTAACCCTTGGCGCCAGTTTGGCGTTTTTAAACCCCACCTGCACTCAAAGCTTTACCAGTGTGTCTGGATCTCTCTAGCTGGTGGATGTGCTTAGACAGCGGTGTCGCCTATAGCCTTCACAGTCTAAAGTAAGTGTTGCGCTTAGCTCATTTATGGTTTTCTATGAATACTTGTTACTCATTTTAATGTATGATAGATGTCTTCTAAGGAGGGTTCTGAGAGGAGAGCCTCTGATGGTCGAAAAACACTGTCTAAGAGAAAACATTTCTCATGTGTCGACTGTGATAGAGACCTTCCTGATGGATGGGAATATTTGAAATGCCATGAGTGTCGTGTTACAGCCTCAAGTGACGAACCTACCATACATGATGTGGTAGGTTAACCCCTTCCTAACATTCTGTTTATCCATTTAAGTCCATAAGTGGTACTTATATATATATATACCTATTCCCACAGGTGGTGTGGGTAAAGCAGTCTCTGACGGGTATCCAGGACTCTGTGTCTGAATTGAAGGAATATCTTCCAGAGTTCTAAGAAGTCAAGAAGGGATGAACGCCCTAAGTGTGTCTCGCCATCTGGACGGGAGTATAAGATTGTGGATGAGATTGGCTCATCCTCTGATGATGATGACGATATTGAGACTATAAGAACATATTTTCCTGTTGAGAAAATGCAAAAATTCATTAGAGTGGTCAAACAACAGAACGAGCCACAGTATGATGATGAGGATAGACCATCCACATCTAGAAGAGCCTTTGATGTGGATGATACGTCTATGCTCATGTTAAAAAACGAATGGCGCAAGCCTGAAAAGGCTGCGGTTATAAGCCGTAGATTTAAGGCTATGTTTCCACTGATGGAAGACAAAGCTAAAGATTGGCTCTCACCTCCTAAGGTTGATGTAGCCGTAGCTAAATTATCTAGACGTACCATGGTTCCAGCTGAGGATGGGTCCAGTTTAAAGGACCCCATGGACAGACGCCTAGAGGTATCTCTTAAAAGAGCCTACTCTGTGGCCTCTGCTCAGGGGGCTGTGTCTATTTCAGCCTTCGAGGTAGGGAAGGCCTTGAGGAAGTGGCTTATGAAGACACAGGATGACATAGAATCAGGAGTAGGAAGAGATGAGATACTTACTGCCTTTAAAAAGATTAATCTTGGAATAGATTATCTTTGTGATACGGCCTCCCAACAGGTCAGGCTCGCCGCCAGATCTATGTCTCTCTCCACTGCGAGCCGTAGGGCTCTGTGGTTGAGGCCCTGGTCAAGCGACTGTTCCTCCAAGTACTATCTGTGCAACTTGGAATATAGTCCCGGGAGGCTATTTGGCACTGAATTGGACCAATTAATGCTTGATCTCTCTGATAAAAAAGGGAAGAGTCTCCCTTATGAGCAGAGGAAAAATCGCCGTCAGTTTCGTAGAGAGAGAACTCCCCAAAGAATGCGACAGTGGCGATATTCCACAAAGGGTAGAGGTGGCTATGCCAGTAAAAGAGGTGGACAGCAGTCCAAAGGAAACAAAAAGCCAGATTTCTGACTATCCCCAGCAAGTAGGGGGACGTTTAAGTTTTTTTGTAAAAATTTGGGAATCCAGAATAAAAGATCCATGGGTTCTCAAGATCATTCGGGAGGGTTACTCCCTTCCTCTGGAGTCTCCCCCTCCAGAGAAATTCTTAATTTCAAATCCTCCTCCTTCCCCAAGGAAAGAAATTTTGGAGAAGGAAATAAGGCTACTGCTCTCCAAAGCAGCCTTGGAAGAGGTCCCCCCTTTAGAGAGGCGACAGGGAATATATTCGCCAATTTTTTTTGTGCCAAAGCCTTCTGGAAAGTGGAGAGTTATCATAGATCTCAGATTCCTAAATCAATTCATAATAAAGAAAAAATTCAGAATGGAAACGATAAGGTCTGTTCCATTTATCCTTTCACAGGGGGATTTTCTAGCGTCTCTGGATCTGCAAGACGCGTATTTTCATATCCCGATTCATTCACAGTTCAGACGGTTCCTGAGGATTGCGGTGTATCTCGAGGGTCAGCTCAAGCATCTACAATTCAAGGTACTTCCATTTGGCATAACCACAGCACCCTTTGTTTTTACCAAGGTGGTTTCCGCGGTGGTAGTGGAACTCAGGCTTCAGGGAATGAGAGTCATCCCTTATTTGGACGACTGGCTAATCATAGCACAGTCTGCAGAACTCCTAGACGCCCAGGTTCGTATAATTCTCCAATTCCTACAGGAATTAGGTTGGATTATCAACGAAGACAAGTCGGACTTTCTCCCAGCAACATCAAAAATCTTCAGGGGTGTGCTTTCCTTGCAGTGCCAAGACAGGTATCGTTGAGGACACTAATGAGATTTCTAGGTCTACTTACCTCCTAGGCAGATGCAGTTCCCTGGGCCTTGTGGCATATTCGAGTTCTTCAGATGGAAGTCCTCCAGGCGTGGGACAGAGATCAGACTACGCTGGACAGGAAGATAGTATTATCTTCTCGAAGCAGACAGTCCCTGTCGTGGTGGAAAAATCTAAAGGAAGGGAAGAGTCTAGAGGAGCCCTGTTGGACCATAATTACCACAGATGCTTCAGGCACCGGTTGGGGAGCACACCTACAAGAACAACAGGTATCAGGAGTCTGGACCAGGGAGGAGGCAGAGCTTTCCTCCAATACCAGGGAACTGAAGGCAATATTTTATTCCCTCAGACATTTCTCTTCACAGATCGGACAGAAAGCGATCCGTATACGGACGGACAACATGGCGTCGGTTTGTTACATCAACAAACAGGGAGGCACGAGATCCCAGTCCCTTCTGGAAGAAGTGGGAAGGATCTTCAACTGGGCGGAAGGAAGGATAACCAGGTTATCAGCATCCCACATCAAAGGAGAGCAGAATGTACTAGCAGATCGTCTCAGCAGGGGTTTGACAGTGCCAGGAGAATGGAGCCTCAATCAGGAGATATTCTCAGAGATTGTAAAAAGGTTCGGAATTCCCCAGATAGATCTGATGGCAACAAGACAAAATACAAAACTCCAGAAATTCTGCTCCCTTTACCCCGCAGACAAACCAGTGGTGATAGATGCCATGACCATACCTTGGAAATACGACCTGGCCTACATTTTTCCACCAGTCTCAATGATACCGCGTGTATTGTTGAAAGTCAGGCAGGATCAAGCAGCTGTCATCACGGTGATTCCATTCTGGCCAAAGAGATCGTGGTTTCCTCTCCTTCTGCAGATGAGTCAGGGGAAATTTTGGAGACTCCCGCTGAGACCAGACCTTCTTCTACAGGGGTCTCATCTATGCAAGAATCTGAAATCCTTCAACCTAACTGCCTGGCTTCTGGTAGGTCCCTATTGAGAACCGAGGGTCTCTCAGAAAGGGTGTTGGCTACGCTTTCTCACTCAAGGAGTGAGGCGACCAACAAATCATATACAAGAATTCAAAAAATTTTTCAAACTTGGGCAACCTCTAGACAAGTGGATGCTCAAAATCCATCAATCCCACAGATTATGGAATTTCTTCAAGATGGATTCGATAGGGGGTAAAGACCTAACTCTTTAAGAGTTTAGGTAGCAGCCATGTCAGTCTTTTTGAACAGAAAACTGTTGCAAATACAGGAAGTAAGAGACTTTTGCAGAGCGGCAGACAGATTAAGACCTCCAGTGGTAAAATCAGTTTCACCCTGGAACCTAGTTTTAGTCCTCAAAAGTTTATGTGCAGCTCCGTTTGAGCCTCTTCAGGAAGTGGACTTAAAATACTTAACTTTGAAAACAGTTTTTCTTCTAGCTATTTCTTCAGCCAAACGCGTTGGAGAACTTCAAGCCTTGGGCTCTAAAGAACCATATGTCCTATTTCTCAACAACAGAGTGGTGCTCAAACTGTTGCCTTCCTTCAGGCCGAAAGTTGCTTCCTTTTCTAACCTTAACCAGTCCATATCTCTTCCAGTATATTCTCCTGCGCCTAGTGAAGACGGTATGGATTTTTCTTCCCTGGATGTAGTGCGATGTCTGAAAATCTATCTGCAGAGAACAGCCCAGTTTCGCAAGGACGAAAACCTCCTAGTCCTTTTCCAGGGAAGATACAGAGGTAAGAAGGCTTCCAAACCCTCCATCTCTAGATGGATATGTGATTGTATAAAAATCGGTTATAACATGTCGGAAACTCCAGTTCCGGAATTTCTGAGGGCACATTCTACCAGGTCTGTCTCTACCTCATGGGCAGAAAGAAGTTCTATTCCCATGGAGAACATCTGCATGGCTGCTACATGGTCTACCCCCATCACATTTCTAAAACATTATCGGATTGATTACTTGCTTTCAGCTAATACCGGATTTGCAAAATCGGTTCTCAGTTCTGTGTCTGATGTCCCACCCTAGGGGATTTGTTGTTTACTTGCTAATTCCCCAGCTATTGTGAGGCCAATAGGACGACAGGGAAGTTAACATTTATTATGTTAAATTGTTTTCCCTTAGTCCTATTGGCATCACAAGAGTCCCTCCCTTTGAATAAAGTTGACTTGTTAATAAACTGACAGGTGGAAGGTAGAGGGGCACTATATACAGGGGTGGGAGGAGCTACAAGTTTAAATCATTAAAATTCCACTCGTCCTAGTGGCCCACAGGGGTGAGAACACCCCAGCTATTGTGATGCCAATAGGACTAAGGGAAAACAATTTAACATAATAAATGTTAACTTCTCTGCTGCTCTTCAGAGAGAAGGCCGTGACTCTCAACTACTTCTGAGATGTATTCCAGTCCAGTCCAGACCAGTCTCATCTTCAAGATTCTTACTTCTAGTCAAGATCTGGGTACATCCTCAAGTCGCTACCCTCAGTTCATCGCTAACAGCAAGTATTCTTCTCATTATCGCTATACTCAGCATCCTTCTCAGAAAACTACTACTCTTATCCTCCGTTAAGATTTCTTCTAACCAAAGTGACACTATCACACTACGGCCTGTTGCAACATCACCCATCTCCTCAGTTGTATTTAAGTCTGCCTATCACTGGTTGCATCCAGAGACTGTTGCTATTGGCATCCACTGTGTTAATAAACGCACAACTCCCGTTGTTTCTGAACCCTGGCATTGGTCTAGTTATTGGTGCCTTGACTAGGGGCAAAGAAGAATTGTCCTGGGGTCCCGCTTGCTCAAGTTCCCGTGGTCTAGCCCTGCACCCTCGTGCCAACACCGTGACCATAGCATCTGACAGTGGCAGCCCGGGTACCGCTAACATCTACCTCCCCAGTGGGTTACACAACCCCGATAAAATGTACAGTAGAAAAGAGCGACACGTTTCAACGCCAATCTGGTGTGTTTATCAAGCTCATAAAAACTTCTGCTGTTTTCCACATCCTTATATATATCCATTAAAAGGTTGTAGCTAAAAACTGGCATAAGATCACAATCAAAATCCGGCATGGATCAAACACTATTCATAAAATTGCTAAAAATCAACAAACATACATATATTACAGCTGGTCAGACCTTCCCAAGTACTGTATCATAACGAGAGCTCCCCCGTGGCTCAAATGGATATTACCATAGTAGCTTTGTTTGCTGTCACTGAATGAAAACCCCCTGTGAATGGGAGCACCCAGTAGCCTTGTTTGCTGTCACTGAATGGAAACAAGATATGTGATGAGCTACTAGATATCCATTTCCTATATATTATCTATCTATCTATCTATCTATCTATCTATCTATCTATCTATCTATCTATCTATCCATCTATCTCTCTCTCTCTCTCTCTCTCTCTCTCTCTCTCTCTCTCTCTCTATCACATTACAGGAGGAGATATAAGAGGACAATAATCACATGTCCTTCATGCACCAGCATCTTCTCAGCCCCGCCCCCTCATGACATCACCACAGGTCCTTCATCCACAAGAATCCTCTCTAGTTCTCAGCCCCGCCCCCTTATGACGTCACCACAGGTCCTTCCTCATCGCTCTGCAGGCTGTCTGCAAAAGAAATAGCTTTTGCAGACAGCATTAAGCCTCTGAGACCACAGTGGGCCCCTGCCAGTGTGGGCCCAGGAGCCACTGCCCCCCTTGCACCCCCCAAATTTCGCTTATGCCTAGAGCTTACAGCTAATCTCAGCATTGCAGCAACTGAAAATGTTGCAATAAATTTTGTGCCAGGGAACTTTTCTTAGGGTGTGTTTATACGGGCAGATTTTCCATTGTAATTATTAAGGCCAAAGCCAGGAAAAGACTATTAATAGAGAACAGGTCATGAAGGAAAGACTGAGATTTCTCCTCTTTTCAAATCCATTCCTGGTTTTGTTGTCACCAATTGCAACTAAAAATCTGTATGTGTGAACACTTAATCAAAAAGGGATTCTTAAAGGCAAGCAAGCTCCTGAATATGTACATCCTATGGACAAAGGTATTTGGGTACCTACAGAAGCTGTTAGGATACACTATCCCAAATCCATATGCATTGATATAGGGTTTGTCCCCTCCTTTACAGTTATACCAGCTTCCATTCTTCGGAAAAGCCTTTCTACTCGATTTTGGAGGTATCTGTGGGAATTTTTGCCCATACATCAAGAAAAGCAATTGAGAGAACAAATACTAATGTTGGACAGGAGGGCCTGTCTCACAGTAAGATGTTCAATGGGGTTAAGGTCTACGCTCTGTTTTAGCCAGTCAAGTCTACCACATCAAAATACCCAACAATGTCTTTATGTATCTTTCTTTGTGGGCACAAAGATACTGGAACAGAAAAGGGCTCTGATTTCTTTTGAAGCCCTGGTAAATGTATCAATCCTTGTCATTTCACAACAGTATTTATTATTCTGAATAATTTTGGCCCTAGGTAATGTTTCTATACTTTCAAAGGTGTGAAAATGTGGGCCATGGTTTGTCAAACCATTCTCCACTCTCCTTGCAGCCCTTGCGTAAACGGTATATTTTACCTATCCACGTTTCAGGGCTGCTGCGGTCCGCTTCTCCCTGGGTCCTGCTCGCTCTAGCTTCAGAGTGGCCTGCCGCGGCGGTCCCAGCCTGTGACTGGCTGAGCGGCCTGTCAGCTCAGACAGGACGCTCTGAAGCTAGAGCGTCAGTGCCTGACAATTATAGGTTCTAACCTATATCACTGATCAGCCGATGACAACGATCATCGGCTGATCGTTGCCTTTTTTATTTATTTTTTAAATTCAATAATTTTTATTAAAGATTAATAATTAAGAACAATGTGACACTGATTAAATAGAAATGGACATATCATTTTGAGTATACATTTAACCCTTTGGCGAACCTGGACGTACCCGTACGTCCAGGGCCGCCTCCATGCGTTCAGAGCGGGGCTGCGCGGCGGCCGCGCTCTGAACCGCCGTGGTCCCGGGCTGCCGTTCGTAGCCCGGGACCGCGGCTATTAGCGGGCACGGTTCGATCGCCGTGCCCGGTAATACAGTAATCGGATGCAGCCGTTCCCTGGTGTCTAGTGGGGAGGATCGCTCCTCCGGAACGTTGTCTCGGAGGAGCAATCCACACATCTTACCCCGTCCCGGCTCGGCACTCGATTGCTTCCAGCTACAGCAGCCGGAAGAAATCAATGTGCCTATCTTATCGATCTATGCTGCATATCTATGCAGCATAGATCTGTATGAGAGATCAGTGCACTTATACTAGAAGTCCCCCAGGGGGGCTTCTAGTATAAGTGTAAAAGTACAAATAAAAGTGTTGTTATTAGTAAAAATCCCCCTCCCCTAATAAAAGTTTGAATCACCACCCTTTTCCCATGTTATAAATAAAAATAAATAAACATGGTATCGCCGCGTTAAATAAACATGGTTTGGTATCGCCGCGTGCATAATCGCCCGAACTATTAATTAATCACATTCCTGATCTTGCACGGTAAATGGCGTAAGCACAAAAAAATCCTAAAGTGCAAAATTGCGCATTTTTTGTCGCATCAAATCCAGAAAAATTGTAATAAAAAGCGATCAAAAAGTTGCATATCAAGGTACCGCTAGAAAGAACACTTCATGGCGCAAAAAATGACACCTGACACAGCCCCATAGACCAAAGGATAAAAGCGCTATAAGCCTGGGAATGGAGCGATTTTTAGGAACATATATTTGTTAACAATGGTTTGAATTTTTTCCAGGCCATCAGATACAATGAAACTTATACATGTTACATATCGTTGTAATCATAACAAATTGAGCAACATATATAATAAGTCACTTTTACCCCAGGGCGAACGGCGTAAAAAAATAAAAATAAAAAAAAAAATAAAAGAAATGCGTTTTTTTTTTTCAATTTTACCACACTTTGAATTTTTTTTCTGGTTTTGCAGTGTACTTTATGAAAAAATTCAGCCTGTCATTGCAAAGTACAATTAGTGGCACAAAAAATAAGGGCTCATATGGTTCTCTAGGTGAAAAAATGCAAGTGCTATGGCCTTTTAAGCACAAGGAGGAAAAAACGAAACCACAAAAATTAAAGGGTTAAGTTGTACATTAGAGATACCCGACAAATCCAAAAGCGTATCCCCTATTCTAGATCATAGGAACTAAACATAGTGCTTTCCTTGCTTAGATATGAGCATTATATCCAACATTATATCCAACAAGACAAAAGAAACCCCCACCCTCCCCAATAGGTACACTTTAAGGCTATGTTCACAATACGTATAGAAACCTACTACTGCAGTATCGGCCGGATGAACTTTCGGCCGCAGGGTTCTGATGCAGGCGCATTAGCCCGCGCCCGCATCAGAACTTCCCCCTGCACACAATGAAGCAAACGTCCGGAGCCACTCGCTTTATTATGTGAATTGACAGGGTTTCCTATGGCCGCAATTCACTGAATTGTGGCCGCAGAAAACTGAAATGTCAGTTTTTTGTGGCCCCGTGCCAGATCCCGACCAGAGCGCCTACTAAGTGTAAACGCTCCGTCTGGGATCCCATAGAACAATAGGCATTGTTCATCCGTACAAAGTGCGTTCACACTACGGCCGTTTTTTGCACAAATATGGCCGTTTTTTAAGTATTGTGAATATAGCCTAAAGTGTCATTGTCATTATAACTTTTAAAATTAATGTGTGATGTGAATAAAAGCATGTTTGCAATTTACATTTATTATTTTTTTTTTTATTATCATAGGAAACAGGGGACTTCCTGTGTTTAGACACTTTGAAAAAAAGAGACTAAAGACAAGAAGTCCCGGTCTTTTGCACACTTGCAGAGAACACGGTCATGTGATTGATGGACACATAGAGCTGTAACACTCTGTACAGGTCAGACTTTATGGGGAACATGTATTGTAAGTGGTGCACAGGGCATTCTCTGGCGTAAAGAGCCCATGTGCGCATAAATCTATTCGCAACCGCTTGTTTTGCAAATAATTTATTTGCAAGTAGTGGTCTCTCTGCGTCACTTGCGCCAGAGGGGCGGGGGCGTTCCGACGGAGTACGGCAGCACACAGAGGGGGCGCGCCTCTGCATGCGCCGCATTTACTATTTTTCAGGTGTAAAAATGATAGTGAAACCTACGCCAGCTCTGAGCCACGCCAGCTTTTTTTCAACCAACACAAGTGAGAAAATCTGCCTTTAGGGGACTGGACCTGGATTTCTGGTAAGTTCATCTTTGTTTTACAGCATGATAACAACAAAAAAATTATGAATGTAAATTGCAAACTTGCTATCACATCTACTATTATATCACATCTACTGTTGATTTAGATTTTAACACTTTAAGGCTTCATTCCAGGAACAGCAGTGGATTTAAAAGGATTGGGAAATATAATAACTGTCTGCTTTATGCTGGATCCACCTCTGGCTTTGGCTCAAAAACTGTAGTGGCAGTTTTAAAAAATAAAATAAAACTGCAGTGTGTGATAGCAACCTTATCTTTCCTGGGTGAGTCTTCTCCAAAAGATGAAGACACTTGCATTTCTCATCAATAACTTTGTCTGGACAGAGTGCTCAAAGTTTGGTCAACTTCATCAAAGTGGATCTGTCAAAATATTTGGGTTCGGCGACTTTATCTGTATCCATGTTTTCCAGGACTCACTAGGGCAGCATCCAATTTCTGCAGCTGTAAGGAATAAAACACAGAACATGATCCACTCAACACTATTTATGTCGACATTTCAGTAGAAAGATTGCAGAGTTCTCCAGTAGTCAGAGACTTTGAAGACATGAATTTCCTCATCCATACGGACTAGAATAGCTTCTTTGAGAGGTATTCCGTTTTGTTTTTGCTTTTAACTGGGTCAGGTTTAGAATCTTGTTATGCCAATATAACTGTTTCATTTGTTGGGCTATGAACAAGATTTTTGTGACTTTTGCCAGTACAAGTGAAGGTTTCTTTTTTTTTACATTTTTATAGGCATAATTTTCTTTTTTTTTTTAGACTGTGTATGGTTCAATCAAATTTTATAAGCATATATAAACAGCATCTTACATTTAAAGACTGTGCACTATTATAAGGAAACATTTACATTCAAGGACCAAACCTTATAACTTTTAAAGAGACAGTCCCCATGTGTTTCTAAACAAGCACCAAAAACCGGGGATGACTACAGTGACATAGTAAAAAAATGCACCTACTTTGCCAGCCAATTTTGAAGAAATAGACTAGTTTCACCAGGCACCGTATCTTCCATTCTTTGTATATTAGAAAACTGTTTTTAGAAGTTTAGGCTAGGCTAACACACCGTCATCATTTTGCCATTTGATGGGCGTCTTTTTGGACATTTTGAGGCCAAATAATGTGCGTTGTTTTGAAATTACGTCGGTGATTTTAAAATAACGGACATTACTTTTCCTCAAAATGATGGACGCCAAAAAGACGGCCGTCGAATGGCCAAAAAATGGTGTGTTAACCTAGTCAGAGGCTTATAGCTTTACTTATAGTTTATAGTTTTTTGGTAATCATACAGCACAGAGGGCATCATTTCTGTGTGGTGGCTTTATTTCTGTAGAGGGCGGAGAGGCGCTTAATTACTTGTTGGGGCATTATTAATGAGTGGGTGTACTGTTAGGTCATTGTGATCACAGGAGATAGTGGAGGCATAGCTGGGGCATTGTTGAACATAGTGGAGTGAGTTGTTGAACATTTGGGTCAGTTATAGAAAGTGAGGGGCCCAGTGGACACCTTATTAGTGAAGACATTATTACTGTATATTATATTAAGGGGGGCACCAATACTATGCAGAGACAAGTTGCATTTGGGAGAAGTCATCATGGGTTTCTAAAATGTATGGAGAAGGTAATGGGAAAGTGAATGACTCTGATCAAAGAAGATATCACGTGTGCGTCGCTGGATGTAACTGTATAACTGTGTCACTTATAAGGGCCACAGAGCTCCGACAAATATAATACTAGTATCTACCGCTTTATGGTGACTGTACGGGTTGTAATATTGGTCGTTGCGGTGTATACTATATATGTAGTCATGGTGTAAAGGGATTGTTTGGCCCCTGTATAGTGCTGTCAGTAACTAGGCTATGTTCACACAACGTCTTTTCTGCTCTGTTTCAAATAACGTCTATTATTTTAAGTCTAAAATAATGGACTTCATTTAATTGCATAGCCTTCCCCTAGTGCAATGACGGCAGCTGGTACATTATTCTAGTTTGGGTTACTAATTGTCCTTTGGGTGTGTCTTAATTGAAAAGTCCATTGAATTTATTAGTAAAAATGGAGAAAAAACTGAAAAAAAACAGTGTGAACAACTAATAAAAAACATCCGCTGTTTGCAAAAGATGTCCGAAAATGATCATGTTCATTATTTTGACGTCCGCGGTAAAAACGTCCGTTATTCAATACAATGTGTGAATTGCCTTAGATCTTTACTGTAACACCCCTGGGAAACTGAATGTAACCATAGCATTTGTAACCCTTCAACAATATCAATAAAACTTTAATTAGAGATATGAACAAAGAACTACTCCTTCTAAATAGCAATTAGATAGGATGGTTCTGAATGAAATACAAAACATTAAAATTCTCTGGGCACAGAGCCAGGTTTTTATCAATTGTGCTTTTATTTATTGGTACGTGACAAACTTAACACTGGATAAATAGCCAGTAATTTCTATTGTTTTGGCTCATGGATACAGTTTTAGAATGTAATGCAATAGATGTATACAAGCTCACCCCACCAAGACAGCAATGTCTCCATGTGATATATTTCTATGAATTGGTGACTTCTGCTGATGTAAGTTGCCTGCGATTCTTATAGTCACATAATGTTTGCCAACAAAGTTACAATTATTTTTGTATACGGAATGCCATTGGCACCAGGACATAGCAACGACAACAACTACTGATATCACTAATTAAACCAATGTGTGATATATATTTCAGCTGGAACCTTCTCAGCTATATATTCATATACTGTAATTCAGTATGATGATCAGCCCCTCAGCTGCTATTACCAGTAAAGTCACTTCTAGCCAGACATTTCCCCTGCATTTGTTGCTGCAGGTGAAACGTACTGTATCATTATATAGTGCTTATTTAAATGAATGGGACTTCATAAAATCCCCATATACAGTATATGACTGACAGTAAGGTGTAAAACTGAAGGTAATGTTACTATTTCCTCATACTTTTCATACCGTGTGTAACACCCCTGTTTCCTCATAAGCCCTCTTGTAAGCAGTTCTCTCACTCTCCTTGACACAATCATTAATTAGTTTGGTATTATTAATTTCCTGTTCCTGATTATTATATGGTAGCATACCCATGGGATGTACTTCCCCTTATACAATTAAAAGAGAACGGGTTAAGGATGTTTTCACACATTCTGAATATTACTATTAAATACAAAGGCAGGAATAGATGTAAAAAGAGTCATCTTTAGTTTGTCCTTTATGTATGCTTATACACAGTAAAACCAGCTGTTTTTTAAACGTAAAATGGCCTTAAAATAGTCTGTGGCCCAAAAGCGCTAACTTGTTAGCCACTTATTGCATCTTATATTGCTTAAGAGTGGGTTCACGTGTAACTGCAGCAGAGTTCATGCTGCGAGTTCTGTCCAGACAGCCCAAAGGATAACTGCAAGCCAGGGAGTGAAATGCGCTTTCCTGCACTTTTTCTGTATTGTTCTCCAAATTAAATGGGAAACGTTTTTTTCATGTTGGCAGTTTAAAGAAGCATTTCGCAAAAAGTTTTCTTTGCCCCGTAACCCCCCCCCCCCCCCCCCACACACACACACACACGTATACTTACCAGCGATGATCGGTGTCCCGAAGCTTAGCTTAGTTCCAATGCTTTAGTTCCAAATCCTGTGCGCGTTCATGTCCGTTTTTCTGTCTCCATTTCGATTAAAGGCAGGAAGTCACATTCTCCTCCCATGCGACTTCCAGCCTTCAATCGACATGGATGCAGAAAAGGCGCCAGAAGAGCGGTGACGTGAACGCGCATAGGATTTGAACTGCTGCTTTGCTGCAAATCCTTTGTCATTTAATTTTCAACAGAAAAGGTTACCCAGGTCTAAAAAATTGCCAGGGAAAGACTGCTGTCACACACAGCAGATAATAAGGAGTACTAGTTCCGATTTCAACCATAAACTAAATGTGGATTCGAAAGAAATGGGAAACATAAAGGAGCGACTTATACATCTGCGTCCTGCTGGAGCCACCCTTGGCTCAAAAACTGTGGTGGAAGCTTTCACAAAAGAACACTTTGTGTGATGGCAGCTTTAAAGTTTATCTCTAGTTATTTTTGAAAATTTACATTTGTACATCACTAGAGATGATTTTATAGTGCTAATGACTATGCCACAGTGATGAACAAGCCCAATAAGAAATTCTAAGAAGCTTTCACAATTGCCAAGCCTGGTGTACGATTCCAGCCTATGTCAGTAGAAGGCAGATTGCCATTTCACAATCAAGACAGTACACAGAATATAACTGATTACCAAGACAAATGCTGACTTTAGCAGACAAAACTAATTAGTGGTAGAGATGGGCACCACCTGAGCATGCTTGGGTTCATGTTTTTATGGACTTCCTAGTCTTTTGGTATTTAAATGCTCATAATCGAGTTACACTCATCTCTAATTAGTGGAACAGCTCAGAAAACTAACACAGAATTATAAGTGAGGTAGAGTTTGGGCCCTATTACACGTACCAATGTCTATTTAACAAGCGTTGATCCTGTAGAAAGGTCCAGCGAAGGTTTGCTTGGAAAGAGCCACATGAACAATCACTGAATCATTTGTGCAGCCATTTGCTTCCATCATGTGTTGGCTGCACATACAATTTGACACAGGAAGATATGCAACCAACAAAAAAATAACTTTTTTGGCCTAGTGGCTGCCCATAGAGACATGTTTTTGTGATGAAAAGCAGCAACATTTTTGTTGAATGAGTACAAACTGTATGAAAAAAACCCCTGAAATAATATAGTTTTCAATCTAGTCACTAGTACACTAAGAAGAGATAGGCTTCCTGTTGTCAGTAGCTTATTTTCTCAGTTTTCACCTGTGCAGTGCGGGATGGGCTCTGTTATCAGAACCAACTTCTTATCATTAGAGGGAGCGGTTACAATGATAGATGACAGGTCAATTGTACATGGTTTGTGTTAAAGGGCTATATAAGGATCAAGAGGGAATTTTTTTTATATAAATATCTTTTTATTCAAAAAAAAATTTCACAAATATATATCCCCTATATTTGAGTCAAATATAAACAAAGAATAACAACAAGAATAAGAAATATAACAAAGAATAAACAAAGATAGGAATAGACCACTAAATAGTTCAAATCAACTATAATTCTAATACATCCAACATACATAGGATCTTCTGAGGACTTGCCTGATCCAACCCGACACTATAGTTATCCTATATCTGTAGTCCTCCCCCTTATTATGGGGTACATCCCATCCTTTACTTTCGTTCTTTATCCTCTCTCTATTTAATTGAATGTCCCTCTCTTTGTCTTTATACTTTAACCCCTTCCCCCAATATGACGTCCAGGGACGTCATGAAAAGCAGTGGCAGAACGCATCATGACGTCCCTGGACGTCATGCTTTCCCTGCCTCTCCCCTCTGTCCCTAGGTGAGATCGGGCAGCAGGAGGAGGCTGTGTCACACAGCCTCCTCCTGCTGCCACTGCCTGGAGGGGAGCCGCGCTCCCCCCCCCGGGCAGTTAACCCCATAAACGCCGCGGTCAATGCTCGTTATTATCGTTCAGCCCGGGTCCCATGACCCCATTGTTCTCCAATCCCTCCTTTCCACCCGGCCTCACTAGCCAAACCTTCCTATTATGGAAAAGGGAGGACATCCCTAGACTTGGCCAACTTGGAGTGGCCTCAGCTATCCCCTCACTGCCCGATCTGCAGGCTCAGTGCCTGGACAGAGTGCTGTCGTGGTTTGCATACAACCAATTTTGCTCTTTTGTGCATGCCTCCCGGATGGGAGCTTCATCGAGCCCTGACATGACAGAATTTGACCACTGGCTTTTGTCTGACGGGGGAGTTCGGGGACATTGTCACGAATGTACGCTCTACTTTTGTCTATCTGTAACTCCGTGAGAGCACCTTTCTTTGCGGCGTAGGAAAGAGATCTTAATGTCACTTTCTCAGCAGAGGAACTTTTTAAAATATGTACCTTCTCCCATGGCCTGTCCCTGGACTCCCACTCGAAAGAGAAGAGCTATAAAATACTGTCTAGGTGGTACAGATGCCCCACACTCTTACACCGCATCTACCCTGAGGTGACTGATAGGTGCTGGCGCTGCAACGTAGAGGAGGGCTCCCTCCTGCACATTTGGTGGGGGTGCGACAGACTGAGACCTTTCTGGGAAGGGGTCCTGAATGTATATGAGGCTTATTCGGGTAGAACACTGGCAAACACTCCACAGGTTGTGCTGTTATCTTTATTACCCGGTACACTGGCAGGCCAGAAGAAGGGCATGCTGAGACATTTCCTGGCGGCAGCCCGCACAGTGATTCCAAGGCATACCCATATCCCTTCACTACCTGAATGGTATAGCGAGCTCAAAAATATCCAAAGGGCTGAGGAACTGGTGGCTGAGGCACAGGACCGCTCCGGAAAATACTCGCAGGTATGGAATCCCTGGATCTTGTTTGCAGGCTCACCTAATTTTACCAACTTGATTCATTGAGCTCACCTTTCTACCCGCACCTGACACTCCTGGAGGAGTACCCTGTACAATTAGACAAGATTCTCTCCTCTATTGCCCCCCTCCCCCCTTCTCTTTCTACCCCCCTCTCCGTTATACAGTCACACCAATTCAGCTCTAGCCGTTGTGTATAATTCCCCAGTGTGTCTCGTCTTATGTGGATGTGTTGTGTGTTCTGTTGGTCCCATCCACTTTGGAGGGGCTCCAGATCTGTGTTTATCAGTTACTGATAGTGCCTTGCGATGCGTCCTGTACATCAATGTGCTTGTATTTGGTTTATCTTTTTTAGGACGGACGTTGATAGTCCTTTCCCTAACGCGCTCTCAAGAAGTGATGTTGTGTATTTTTGTTACAACCATATGCTTGTCTTCTAATTTGTATTGCGAATGTATTGGAGATCTTGTTTGTGTCTTTGTGTTAAAACTTTTGGAAAATCTCTAATAAACTCAGAGTTAACATAAAAAGTTATATAGATGTGTCTATACAATGTATTACCATATCTGTACGGTTCTGACACACTGGTAGCTGATAGACATCCAGGAAGTGAAAAAAACTGGCCTCTGTGCCAATCCACATTGTCTCCTGCTCCAACTGCTCTCCCACCATAGGAGACAAAAATTCCACGCCTCTGTCTCACATTGAGTGTGTTTGCTGAGCACAGGCTGATGATGCAGACGGGGCAGAGCGTGATGTCACAGGGGGCTTGGCTGGATCCCCCAATCCCCTGAGTAATTCACCATCTCTTACCAGCCAGAAGCAGGTGCTGTAACTTTGCTGATTGTGCAAATTCTGTGCAGTGAAATTAGGACTATGTTCACACGTGTTGGAGGTTCATTGCAGTACTGCAGTGTCTTCACAAAAATGATGTCGTAACACGATTACATGATGCTAAACGGCAGGGAGGATCAGAAACACTGCCAATCTCACCTGGACAAAAAAGAATGGCATAAACAGTATATCCCATGTATATTCAAAGGTTTTTTACTTTATTCCAATATCAGCATTACAGGTAGAGAATACAGTGTGCTGTGTGGTGTTACAGGTAGAGAATACAGCGTGCTGTGTGGTGTTACCGGTAGAGAATACAGTGTGCTGTGTGGTGTTACAGGTAGAGAATACAGTGTGCTGTGTGGTGTTACAGGTAGAGAATACAGCGTGCTGTGTGGTGTTACAGGTAGAGAATACAGTGTGCTGTGTGGTGTTATAGGTAGAGAATACAGCGTGCTGTGTGGTGTTACCGGTAGAGAATACAGTGTGCTGTGTGGTGTTACAGGTAGAGAATACAGTGTGCTGTGTGGTGTTACAGGTAGAGAATACAGCGTGCTGTGTGGTGTTACACGTAGAGAATACAGTGTGCTGTGTGGTGTTACACGTAGAGAATACAGCATGCTGTGTGGTGTTACAGATAGAGAATACAGTGTGCTGTGTGGTGCTACAGGTAGAGAATACAGCATGTTGTGTGGTGTTACAGGTAGAGAATACAGTGTGCTGTGTGGTGTTACAGGTAGAGAATACAGCGTGCTGTGTGGTGTTACAGGTAGAGAATACAGCGTGCTGTGTGGTGTTACAGGTAGAGAATACAGCGTGCTGTGTGGTGTTACAGGTAGAGAATACTTTGCACTGTGTGGGTGGGATTACAATGAAATGATAAAGTACTGAAAATAATTTAGTAACACAATGAAACTGCAATGAGCTGCGGGAGGGGGAGCCCATAGGAGATAGCTGTGGAGCCCATAGAAGAAACCGTCGTTATCGTAATTTTTTTCAACATGTTGAAAGACCAGGCATGTCGGCTAATCGTTGCCTTTTTAATACTAGCTATTACACCAAGCCATTATCAGCCTTAACAGCAGATAATCTGCCAAATACTGCCAATAATAAGAAAGCTTCATCCGAGGAGCTATTTCTCTTGTCCCGTAGGTATTGATCCACGGGTATTAAGGTAAAAAGCCATCTAGAAAGACTAACATCATTTTATCATTGTGGAAACATAGTCTTATAATGGTACTGTCATACCTTTGGTCCTCTTTTATCCCAGAACAACATGTTCCAGAATCCTCCTTCCCTCGTTTTTATGTCATGTGTTACACATTCAGGCTTCTTCCCTCTTATGTATCTGTGCGCTCTATTTATGCACCGCTTACCCAATAATGGCCTTCCTAACTTTAGCACAGTCAAAGCCACACCATACACGCTGAACTCTCGGTATCTCTACTGGGTACAGGTGACAATGGATTTAACATCTCCTCCCTGGCCAACAAGTATTTATTGTCATATTGTCATCTAGTGCACTTATTGTATTTTACCTACTTACACCATTTTACCTATTTTCATCTACATACATCATTCTATTTTGTTTCTTTCACATTTCTTTTTTCTCATAAATCCTTTACTCCACCTAGCATTAAACTATACCTGCACTTTGGCTTGTGTAATTGCTTTAATACTATATATAGGCCCACATATTAACCTGCTCTGTCTACACTCCTTTCAGCTATGAATTGCCATGTTAAATCTATGTCTTATGACTATGACATCATGGGACCACATTTGCCTGTGACATCCAGCCACTTCTGACAACCTGATCAGTAACCTCTCCTCAAGCACTCCCATACATGCTGTCTTGTGACTACGCACATGATATACTTGACATACCTCCCACTTATGTCCTTGACCTTTTCTTTCAGCTTCCTAGAGAGAGCTATCTATCAGCAATATTCTACTTGTAACTCCAAAATATGTTGTAATAAAATCCTCAACAAAGGTTTAAAGGGAATGTGTCACCTAAATTGTCTTTTGTCAAGTCAGATGCAAAATCTGTTTCTATTTTCTGACTTAACCCCTAGACGACCCTGCGCGTACCCGTACGTCCAGGATCGTCTATGGGGTAAGCACCATAATGATGCTGATCCCGGCTCGGCACTCGATTGCTTTCGGCTGCAGCAGCCGAAAGCATTCCAGTGCCTATCTCATTGATCTATGCAGTATAGCTATACTGCATAGATCTCAATGAGAGATCAGTGTGCTTATACTAGAAGTCCCCAAAGGGGGCTTCTAATATAAGTGAAATAAAAAAAGTGTTGTTGTTTATAACAACACTTAAAAGTCAGAATCACCCCCCTTTCCCCATGTTATAAATAAAAATAAATAAATAAACGTGTTTGGTATCGCTGCGTACATAATCGACCAAAATATTAATTTATTTCATTCCTGATCTCACACGGTAAACAGCGCAAGCACACAAAAATCCCAGAGTCCAAAATTGTGCATTTTTGGACGCATCAATCCAGAAAAATTGTAATAAAAAGGTACTGATAGAAAGAACGTATCATGGCGTAAAAAATGGACACCTCAAACAGCCCCATAGACCAAAGGATAAAAGCGCTATAAGCCTGGGAATAGAGCGATTTTAAGGAACATATATTTGTTAACAATGGTTTGAATTTTTTACAAGCCATCTCATAATATAAAAGTTATACGTTACATATCGTTGTAATCGTAACAACTTGAGAAACATATATAACAAGTCAGTTTTACCCCAGGGCGAACGGCGTAAAAGCAAATACCCCCTAAGTAAAAGAAATGCGTTTATTTTTTTCAATTTCACCACACATTAAATTTTTCTGGTTTCGCAGTGTACTTTATGAAAAAATACAGCCTGTCATTGCAAAGTACAATTAGTGGCGCAAAAAGGGGGCTCATGTGAGTTTCTAGGTGAATAAATGCAAGTGCTATGGCCTTTTAAGCACAAGGAGGGAAAAACGAAAATGCATTGAAAAAAAATATTGAAATTGGCCCGTTCCTCTAAGGGTTAATTTTTTTTTTAATTTTACTCTTTGTACATTGTTATAGGGGCTGCCATCTTGCCTGGGCTGTCCTTAACAGTATCTAGTGACATGCTTAACTCTTATAATGCCGCGCTACAGAGGGGAGTAGTAGAACAGCCACAGAGCTGCAAATCCGCCCTACACTACAGGGACACAAAAAAAATTGATACAGACTGAGGACCTGCACCACCTACTCAAAAGACAATCGGCGGTCACCAAGGGTTTCATGGACAGACTTTCATGATGTTGCTAAATTATGTCCTTTGTCTATTGTACAACAATTTAGATATTATCCTTTTGCTGTAAAATCCAAGCATGCATTACTTCTGTACCGTTACTGCTTTGTGGTACTAATATAATCAGCTTTTCACATTTGTCACTTACTGCTAAAAACCAATATGGAGTAAGGACTATTAAAAGCTTTACTATGAGGCTGCATGTTTTTTTTTCTGTTTTGTTCTGTTCTTTTTTTGGCATAAAAACTTAAAGGAGAAAAAAAAAATTACAAGCAGGCAGGGGGTTGTTGGGTTGTTACCCATCCCTGTGCCCCCCTAGTACTGCCTTAATGAGAGCTTACAGATGCTGGCCTACAGCGGTTTCTGCAACGTCACATACCTCATTAATGAATTGCCTGCTCAGCCAATTAGTGACTGGGGTGGGACACTGATGCAGTCAATGAATGGCTAAGCAGGTAGTCCTTCAGCAGGGTTGTGGCATTCCAGCAGCAGGACTGAGGGGGGTCAACTGCCATAGTGACAACCAACAGGGGGATACCTACATTGGGGCGGGCTACCTACAGGGGAACTACCTACATGGTGGATACGCTTTACTGGGAGCTAACTACTAGTGGGATACTACCTACTTAGGGCACATTCTCTAGTTTGCCTTGGGCTGCAGAGTGGCTTGACTTACCTATGAATGAAAGCAGTAAGTTTTTAGTCCAATCAAATCCTGCTAAGTTAACAGACACCAGATGGAAACCTGAAAGACACCATTAAAGTCAAAGAGAACTCTTGGGTATCCGTTTTTTCCCCCAGTTAATATCCATTATTGAATGGACCACGTGGCTACCTTTTGTTGTGCCAAACAGACTGTCTGACAGAGGTTCTGAACAGCAGAGCCCAAGCAGAAATTTGAACCTAGCCTTACTCTATAAAGTAGTTCTGTTCCATCCAAACTAACTTGTCTAACTACATTGTTCTTGTCTTTCAGATTTTAGCTCACAAATGAACGTCATACACACATAAATAGCTATAACACCAGTGGTGTAAATTGCACTTATAGGTAATTTTGTTTCCCAAACCACGACAGCAGCATAGGGTGAGCGACCCCATGGACAAGAAATTCTATCTCCTATGCTTAAATTCAGTATTGAGAGCTACAACAGTCTTCATTGCAAGTCTAGATCATATATAACATGCAATCAAAAACTATATCAACAAAACTAAATTTAACACAGAAACACACTATAGGGGTGATTTACTAAGACTGTTGTCTTTTTAAAAGCCAGGCTGTCAAGTTAAGACTCTTGACCTGAGGGTTCAATATTGGCCTCTGGCAACAAGTCGTCCTGTTCTGATAAAACCCATGGATCTGTCACTGACATGGTCTTCCTTCAGACTCTCCTGTCCTCCCTTTTTTAAACTTTGGGAACTAAGGCAAGCAGGGACAAGGAATACGTCAGGTCTCAGCCACTGGATTCAGATGTCACTCCTCTGTTGATGTCTTTGGCTTCTTAGGAAGTTGACCTGCACATTTCTTTTACATGGATTGACAAATGAGAAAATATGTTATTTTCCATGTATTCAGATCCCATAATCCCTAAAAGTTTAAATTCTCAAAGTGGGCTCCCCAACCCTAAAGGCCCTATTACACGAAGCTATTATCGACATGCAACATGTTGGCTGATCGATGTCTTTCAGCATGTTGAAAGACCAATGATGCAGATAGCAATGATCTGCTGCTTGCCACTCGTGTAATAAGCGCAGACCGCTACTAACTCCTATGGGCTGCCTTGACGTTAGAATGATCACCCGGGCAGCCCCCCCTGTAGCTCCCTGTGCCCTCCCTGCCAGGGCCGGCCTTAGGGTAAATGACGCCCTGTGCGAAACCTCTTTTTGGCGCCCCCCCCCCCCCCCCTTAAGGTAACATAAAGCTCCTTCAGCCTCCCATGCCTCCAGACAACACCCATCACCCGACACCCCCCCATACACACAACTACCTCCCAGCCATTCACACAACTACCATCCCCAGCCCCCCCAAACAACTAACACCCCAGCCCCCACCCAACTACAGCTCCCCAAACAACTACCACCCCCAGCCCTCCCCCACACATCTATCACTCCCACACAACCATCACCCCTGCCAGGGGTGTAACTATAAAACTTTTTAACGGGGCCCTCCTCTCGGCTACTAGGGAAGAAATGGATGCATGGTTTCGGCCACATGCATTGTGTGAATGTTTTTTTCTACCTGGTTTTTAACTGCTTAAAATATAAACAAGGTTGCATATTAAATTCTGCATACCAGCCCTGAACAATACCACCATACTATGACTGGATAACACCACCATACCAGAGCTGATACCGCCATACTGTGACTGGATAACACCATCCTTCCGGACCTGAATAATACCCCTATACCAAGACTGAATAACACCGCCATACCAGACCTGCTTGCCTACCTACCAGTCTGCTACTGCATGTACATATATATATATATATATATATATATATATATACACACACACATACAGCCTGCTACTGCATGTAGTATCTATCTATCCAGTCTGGCACTGCATATATATATATATATATATATATATATATATATATATATAGAATATATATCCAGTCTAGCACTGCAAGGTAAAATGGGACAATTCTAATTATTCTAACACTGTATGAGGGGTGACTATTATGCGTAAGGAGGAGTTTGTTTAGTCCTACAGGAGCTGCAGAGGACAGCTTTCTATATAGACTGTGTGGGACTACAACTCCCAGTGTGATCTGTCTGTGTGTTTGAGGGGGGGCACAGACAGCAGACAGACCACATTGGGAGTTGTAGTCCTATAATGTCAAAGCTCCTGTAGAAATAAAAAAAAACACACACTTCTGCTTCTTTGTAAGCTAGCAGCCAGCATATCCCCCTCCCCCACACTATCAGTGCTAGTGTGTACTTACAGGAGGAAGGAGCTGTCCCTGTCTCTCTGCAGGTCCCGGTGGGAGAGAGCTGGAGGTCAGAGGTCATCCAACCTGGCAGGATGCTCCCCCGTACAGGCAGCTGACAGGCCAGACAGCAGAGCGGCCTCTAGCTGCTGCAGGAGGAGAGGAGGCTCCAGGCAGTGACAGAGGGAAAGGGGGCAGCCATGCTTTACCTCCCCCTTTCTCTCTCTCTCTGCACACTCTGATGCCGCCCCCTGCTGGTGGGTGTTCCCCGGCATTTCCACAAACATCTGTTCTCCCCTGGCTAGCTAGTGTCAGGACAAATGTCCTGCACAGCTAACCAGGGGACATCACACAGTCCCTACTTGATGAGCCAGACACCCGCCGAGAGTTCTCTTACCTGAGCGCCGGGGCAGTGGCGTAACTACCAGGGTCGCAGCAGTCGCCGCTGCGACCCGGCCCGCCACAAGGGGGGGCCGGGGGGCCCGCGGGGCCCGCTGGGCCCCTGAGGCCCCCCCTCATCAATCACTCTTGTGACCGCAAGCATTGTGTTGCTTGCGGTCACAAGAGACGCTCCCTGTGCTGGAGGTCCCAGCATAGGGAACTCTATGATGCGCGCGCTGCCGGGGAGAGGACGCGACACCCCCGGCAGCAGCGCATGATCCGGGGCAGACGGAGGCTGAAGAAGAAGAGGATCAGCGGGGGAGCGCGTTGTTAGGTGAGTTGTGTGTGTTTTTTTTATTTGTTTTAATAAAGGAAAGAGGGGGCTATCTATAGGAGGGAAGGGGCCATTTATAAAGGAGGGGGGAGAGGTGGCCATCTATAAAGGGGGGCAAGAGAGGGGGACCTTCTAGAGGGGGGGTATCTATAAGGGGGGGGGAGGGGGACCATCTATAGGGAGGGGGGGAGGAGACCATCTATAAGGGGGGGAAGAGTGGGACCATCTATAGGGGGGGAGGGGACCATCTATAAGGGGGGGAAGAGGGGGACTATCTATAAGGGGGGGAGAGGGAACCATCTATAAGGGGGGGAAGAGGGGGATCATCTATAAGGGGGGGAAGAGGGGGGACCATCTATAAGGGGGGGAAGAGGGGGACTATCTATAAGGGGGGGAGAGGGAACCATCTATAAGGGGGGAAGAGGGGGATCATCTATAAGGGGGGAAATAGGGGGATCATCTATAAGGGGGGGAAGAGGGGGATCATCTATAAGGGGGGGAAGAGGGGGGCCATCTATAAGGGGGGGGGGGGGAGAGGGGGACCATCTATAAGGGGGAGAGAGGACCATCTATAAGGGGGGGGAGAGAGGGGACCATCTATATAAGGAGAGGGGAGAGGGGGCCATCTATAAGGGGGGGGAAGGGGCCATCTATAGCAGAGGGGGCCATCTATAAGGGGGGGAAGGGGCCATCTATAGGAGAGGGGGCCATCTATAGGAGGGTGGGAGAGGGGGCTATCTATAAGGGGGCAATATATAAGAGGGGAAGGGGCCATCTATAAGGGGGGGCATCTATAAGGGGGGCAACATAGGGGGAGAGGGGGCTTTCTATAAGAGGGGGTATACAGAGGGGGCATCTATAAGGAGGCTACATAGTAGGAGGCATATACTAGAAGGGGGGATACACAGAGTGGGGACCATCTATAAGGAGGCTACATATAGGGCATACACTATAAGGAGGTCACATAGTGTCAGGGTTACCCACTAAATGAGGCCAATACAAATGTGCAGTTTGTAGAGAGATTACGATGGTGTCAGAGTGAGGAGTCTAATATGTCTGTCTGGCAGATTCTGTGGATTCGTGGCTCGGAGAAGTTCTCATAATGGCCGAGAGCAGATGGAGAAGAAGATGAAGAGGGAAGAACTCCGATCAGAGAAGACGTCCCCTGTGAGTCACCTGATGTAACTGCACTGTAATGTATATGGTGTCTAGAGCCTGTGTGGAGCTGCGTCCACCTCTATATGACTGGATGCGGTGATACGTGTACAGTGGATGTTATTCAGTAGCAGCGGTGGTGTTAGTAGGTGGTGGTGTTAGTAGCACAGTTGGTGTTAGTCAGTATGTGGTGGTGTTAGTCAGTATGTGGTGGTGTTAGTCAGTAGCAGTGGTGGTGTTAGTCAGTATGTGGTGGAATTATTTGTTACTTGCTATCTGGTACTATGTTTTATTGGTCTTAGTATACAGGATTTGGTCAGTAACAATATGGCGGTAATATGTGTGGTGATAATATTTTCTCTTCCTATCTTAAGATCGTTATTCGTAAAATATCTGTCTTGGTGTATATATATATATATAATATACACATATACCAATAGCATCACTTGGTCGAGGAAGGGGGGGGGGCCCAAGTTGACCTCTCGCACCAGGGCCCAGGAGTCATTAGTTACGCCCTTGCGCCGGGGCATGACTGCACACAGACCGCACGTCCCCTTACTGATTGGCTTGACGTGCTGTCCGGGTGACGTTATGCTCCAGCGCCGCGCAGGGGAGGAGAGAAGCTGAGTGCTGCGGGAGGAGGGGGGCCGGGGGCGCTCCGGCAGGCAGAGGGCTGCTCTGCATATCTAACTACAAATAGAAGTTAGATGTGCTGTGTTTCTGCCGGAGGGCGGGGGAGGGGGCGCTCTGGCAGAAACACAGCACATCTAACTTCTATTTGTAGTTAGATATGCAGAGCAGCCCTCTGCCTGCCGGAGCGCCCCCTAGCTGGCCGGGAGTGAGGCGCCCTGTGCAAGTGCACAGGTCGCACACCCCAAAGGCCGGCCCTGCAACCTGCTCACTGTGTGTAATAACGCCGTCATCGAGTGTGGAATGAGGAGCAAGTGAGCACTATTCTGACATATTGGACTCACTTGCTCCTCTGAATCTGCCAGTGTAGTAGGGGCTTAAGGGTTCTATGCTCAGAATGGCAGAATATTCTGTTTTCGAGCCCCTTCTTGAGATTTTTCTGACATTTTCACCAAACTACGGAAACTATAACTTTTGGGGACAATTGGATTATCTTGTCCAATATGCCAGAAAACTGTCTTCTTGAGGTTTGGCATTAATCTGGGCCCAAACTACTGCAGCGATTTCAGCCATAAACAGGCCCAGCATGTAGACGACCTTTCGAATTGACAGAATTGGTTTCATAAAGATCATTACAGAAATTATCCTCGTAATATTTTTTTCTGAAAGATAGGATTCAGGATTGAATACTCAATGCCTTTAAAATAGAGACAAAACAAATGACAAACAAATGAGCTGTAACAGGAGTCAATGTTTCTGACAGTACTGTAAGAAAATTGGCTGACATGGGATTTACACAAAGAATATACAAATAAAAGTGAGAGCTAATGCCTAAACAGAATAAAACAAGGTTACATTAAGTGAAGGAGAACATCAGCGTTTCCATAAAAAGATAAAATGCACAACAAGCATATATGGGCACTTAACAATCCCCCTCTTTTTTTTTTTTTCTAACATTATAACTTTATTTTGTTAAATACAATATAATACTGATAAAACATAAAACACTATAAACAAAAGAAATTTACTTCTTTAAACTTTAAATTTTTATTCAAAAATTTTTCAAAATAAATTTTTGTCTGACAACTTTCCCACTTGTTTATGCTGCTCTAAGCCCCTGATTTAAACTTTTATAAATTATTTCAGTTTATATAATGAGGCCCCTGTCTTGTAGTATATGGCTACCGCTGGCTTGATCTGCTTGTGCTTTGCAAAGTAAACACAGTATCTATCTATCTAGATTACAGAAAAAGAGATGGAACACCAGTGTCTCCTTTCCCCTATACTACTTAGTAGAGGCTGTTGTTTCCCCGTCCTTGGCCAGGTTATCACTGTGTGATGTCAGTGATGGGTGGAATTACAGTTGAGATGTTACAGCTTGCCTGGCAACAGGAGAGACAGAAATCATGTGACCTCTGTCTCATAAAGGACAGAGGATTTGAGACAGAGTACACCAGGAAGCAGGGCCGTTTCTAGGTAGTTTTGACTACAGGGCGAATCTTGCTAAAAGCGCCCCCCCCCCCCCCCCCATCCCCACTCAAGTGATGTCGGGGAGGGGGGGAGGGCGTTATTGCTATGAAGAAGCAGTGTGTGTATTATGGCATTGAGCAGTGTTATTTAACCATTTTCAACTGAAACAAAAAAAAGTCGGTGACTCACAGGTGACATCTTCTTTGATCTGAGGCGTCATTTTCCTTTCCCTCTCCATCTGGCCCAGGCCTCCATGATGATTTCTTGCAGCTACAATTCGTCTCTTCTGAACCTGCCAGACAAACATCTTAGGCTCCGCACTTTTACAACAACTTTCCCTTTTTATGACGTCTGTGCTCTGCCCCATAGTAATAACCCCCCTCCCGTGCTGTCCCTATAATAATAGTATCCCCTGTGCTGCCTCTATAGAAATAATCTTCCCTGTGGTCTGCCCCATAGTAATAATTCCCCCCGTGCTCTTCTCATAGTAATAATCCCCCCTGTGCTCTGTCCCCATAGTAATAATCCCCCCAGTGCTGCCCTCATAGTAATAATCCCCACTGTGCTCTGTCCCCATAGTAATAACCCCCCTGTGTTCTACCCATAGTAATAACCCTCCTGTGCTTTGCCCAATAGTCAAAATCCCCCCCATGTTCTGCCCCATAGTAATAATCCCACCTTTCATGTTCTGCCCCATAGTAATTATCCCCCTACAATGTTGTGCCCCATAGTAAACCCCCCATGTTCTGCCCATAGCATTAATTCCCCCTCCCATGTTCTGCCCCATAGTAACCCCCCCATGTTCTGCCCCATAGTATTAATTCCCCCCCATGTTCTGCCCCATAGTAATAATCCCCCCTCCTATGTTCTGCCATATAATAAATAATCCCCCCTCCCATATTCTGCTGTATTATAATAATAATCCCCCTCCCATGTCTTGCCATATAGTAATAATCTCCCCCCCCCCCTCCCCCCATGTTCTGCTCCTTAGTGACACCCTTCATTGCCGATCACAACACAAAAAAAAAAAAAACATTATACTCACCTTATTGCATACAGCGGGTCCCTCCCTCTCTCATCAGATCTTCTCTTCTGGCCTGCGAGGAGCCACTCCTGCCTCCCCGCCCGCCGGCCACATTATCTGCCTCCCCCGCCCAGCGGCCGCAAGATCTACCTCCCCCGCCCCACCGCAGCTCCTGCCTCCCCGCCCGCCGGCCACATTATCAGCCTCCCCCGCCCGACCGCAGCTCCTGCCTCTCCGCGCGCCGGCCGCATGATCTGTGCAGATCGCCGGACTGCAGCTCCTCCCCGGCCCAGCACCTGACAGCAGGCCGCCGCCCCCGAACACATCTTCTCTATCCTCCAGCAGGTGAATGACGTCTTATCACGGCGCCTGCTGGAGGATAGAGAAGATGTGTTCGGGGCGGCGGCCTGCTGTCAGGTGATGGGCCAGGGAGGAGCTGAAGTCCGGCGATCTGTGCAGATCATGCGGCCGGCGCGCGGAGAGGCAGGAGCTGCGGGCGGGGGAGGCTGATAATGTGGCGGGCGGGGGAGGCAGATAATGTGGCAGGCAGAGGCAGGAGCTGCGGTCGGGCGGGGGAGGCTGATAATGTGGTGGGCGGGGGAGGCTGATAATGTGGCGGGCGGGGGCGGAGGCAGGAGCTGCGGTCGGGTGGGGGAGACAGATCTTGCGGCCGCTGGGCGGGGGAGGCAGATAATGTGGCCGGCGGGAGGGCTGGCAGTCGTCGGGGGCGTGCGCAGCTAGGTGAGGTCTGGGAAGGTGCCACCAGCGCCCCCTAGATGTCGGCGCCCCGTGCGGTCGCTCGCCGCAAGAAACGGCCCTGCCAGGAAGTAAGGAAGTCCTTCAGCTTCAGGGTTTGGGTCAGGATGTGGTGCAGACAAACAGACCAATTCATATAATATAAGCCTATTACGAACAAGCTTACTTTATGACTGGGGATTGAACAGGGTTAAATCTTTCTTCACCGGAGTACCCCTTTAAGAGAAGAAATCATGGATTGTAGAGGATTGCATGAAAGTGAAATTCAGTGATGCCATGGGTAAAGGACTTTTGTGCCGTAATGAAACATTAAGGATAAGGGGTATGACAACAAATAATGCAACTGTCAATGCACAGTAAGACATAGTAATTTCTGAATACCTTTCTTCACTTAGCTGATATGAAAATAGGCTGGTGGGTGACTCTACCAGAGCTGCTATCTACATGTAAGTAACTCCAAGATTTTAAAGAGTTTGCCAGCACAGCCACTGCTGGAACAGTGGCAAAGTCGACTCTTGTTGAATGAATGCGACTGCCATTGCAAGTGGTTAAAGGGTGGCAGCTCCATCTGTCACTCCCATTAGTTGCCATTGTAGTCTAGCAATAGCCCACAAGTCTCCCACAAGTGTAGATGTGTAGACCAGAGTCTGGCCCTAACTGTTTTTCCAAAGCATGCACAATACACACATGCACAATACAATGTAATGTAAAACAGAAAAGCAATCAGCAAGAGGATTTTTTTTTCTTCAAAAAATAAATAAAAAGTGATGTGATCGAAAACACTGAATGCAGGGCCGGCCTTTGGGGTGTGTGAATCACTCCTGGGCAGCTTGGGGTGGGGCACTTCAGTAGACAGCTGCACACCTAACTTAGAAATAGAAGTTAGATTTGCTGTCTGTCTGCCAGAGCGCCCCCACCGGCCGCCTGCCTGCCCTCCTCCCGTGGTGGTTTGTTTGGGGTACTCCAGCAGACAGACAGCACATCTAACTTCTATTTCTAAGTTAGGTGTGCAGCTCTCTGGCCTTCCTCCTCCCACATTGGTTAGTCCCTCTTCTCCACTCTCCTGCGAACATGGAACGCAGGTCCATCCAATCAGCGGTCTGGGTGACGTCATGCCATAGCTGGCGCTCTGAAAAAAACTCAGCGGGGGCTGGGGGCAGTAGTCTTGGGGGGGCACTTGTTTGTATGATCGGGGGTACTTGTTTGTATTGTGGGGGGTAGTTGTTTGTATGACTGGGGGTGAGGGGGTAGTTGTTTGTATGGCTGGGGGCTGAGGGGGTAGTTGTTTGTATGGCTGGGGGCTGAGGGGGTACATGTTTGTGTGGCTGGGGGGGTACATGTGTGTATTGCTGGGGGGATAGTTGCGTGTATGGCTGGAGGGGGAATTAGTAGTTGCGTGAATGGCTGGGGGGGTAGTTTTGTGTATGGCTTGGGGGTCGAATGATGGGTATTGGATGTTGTCTGGAGGGGTGGAAGACTGAAGGAGCTTTATGTTACCATTTACCCTATGGCCGGCCCTGATAAGGAGTTTTGGTGCCCTAGGTAGAGAAGGCAAATGGTGCCCCCCCCCCATAAAAAAGACATATATTCACATAGTTTACAGCTCCCACATATTGCATAGCCCACCATATCACAACCCCACAGTGACTAAATATTACCACTACACAATGGAAAGATAATATCTTGAACACACTGCTTATTGACTGAACAATACAAGTACCACTGTGTGGAGTCCAGCATTACCTCTCCCCCCCCCCCCCCCACACACACACACACACACTCAGTGACAGTATAGTGGTCAGGGTGCAGTTACATCCAATGACTCACAGGTGATGTCTTCTCTCATCAGAGCCGTTCACTTGTTCTTTTCTTCTCCATTCAGATCCGGCTCCATTATGAAGACTTCTGTTAGCCATGACTTGTCCCCGCAGCATCTATCGGACAGACATTTTAGGCTCCACAATTTACCAACACTCTCCTCACCCCTATACCATACCTCATCCATAGAGCCCCAGCATAAACAGTTCCCCCTATCTGACACCTACACAGTAACTAGCCCATTCTCTTCTCTATGCTGTAAATACTTCCATTTTGCCCTGACACTTTATGAGATCCCTTCTACACATCCACACTATTAAATGCCCCCCCCCCCATGTCCCCTAATGGAGTCATAATCCCCCCATCCTGTGCCCCCATGTAGTCATAATCCCTATCCTGTCTCCTCATGTAGTCATAATCCCCCCATCCTGTGCCCCCCCATGTACTAATAATCCCCCCCATCCTGTGCCCAGTGGTTGTCATAATCCCTCCTGTAGTTCCCCTCCTGTGTCCTCATAATCCCTCTGCTGTGTCCCTCTCCTCTGCCCTCATAATCCCACTGTAGTCCCCCTACTGTGTCCCCCTCCTCTGTCCTCATAATCCCCCTGTAGTCCCCCTACTGTGTCCCCCTCCTCTGTCCTCATAATCCCCCTGTGGCCCCCCTGCTTTGTCCCCCTTCTCTGCCCTCATAATCCCCCTGTAGTCCCCCTACTGTGTCCCCCTCCTCTGTCCTAATAATCCCCGTGGCCCCCCTGCTTTGTCCCCCTCCTCTGTCCTCATAATCCCCCTGTAGTTCCTCTGCTGTGTCCCCCTGCAGTCCCCCTCCTCTTCCCTCATAATCCCACTGTAGTCCCCCTACTGTGTCCCCCTCCTCTAACCTCATAATCCCCCTGTAGTTCTTCTGCTGTGTCACCCTGTAGTCCCTCTTGTCTGTCCTCATAATCCCCACTGTAGTCCCTCTCCTCTGTCCTCATAATCCCCCTCCAATGTCCCCCTGTAGTCCCCCACTTCCTGGATAAGTAAACAAAGAAGCCAGCTACTCACCTCATCAATCGTTCACACGCTGCTATGTCCCTCTGGATGCTTTCTGGTCAGGCTGCACACAGATCTCATGGAGCAGCCTGACCAGGAAGACATCACTGGAAGCTCCAGATCACTTCTAGATCGCAGCCCTAACACAGCCTGAATGGCACAGAGCAGAGAGCTGATGTCTTATAAGGACAAACACACAGCTGACAGCAGTGGCACCCGTACAGTGCAGAAGCAGGGAGTGCGGTGTCAGACTGGAGTCCCTGCTTCTGCAAATATATCTTGGAATATACATACAGTCAGTCGTCAGACTTCAGTCTCTGCTCCTGTAGAGAGTGGCCATGCATTTAATATAATGCAAGGCCACTCTCTGTGTGGACACTCACTGCTCCCCCTATCAGTCACCACCAGATGGCGCCCTAGGCTATCGCCTACCCCTGCCTACCCTTTGTCCTGGCTCTGATCAAGGGCCAACCTGCGCCAGCCCCTGACAAGGGGAAGGGGAAACCTAACCAAACGAAACAAGGGAAAGGATCAAACCAAAGGGGGAGAAGACACAAGATAATTGGATCAAAGGAGTTTGGGAGCTCTGGTTTGCACTAGCCCTACAGGTCGATTCACCTCATGCTCCCGGGTTGTAACTTGAGCATAAATCGCCACCAGCCGCCTTCCGCAGACCCAGGCACCCACTTGGCCACGAACAATGCCTATTCGCTGGATAACACAACACGAAACTTCGCTGAAACTGGACCCACCAGTCACTGTAACATACATGACCCACCGACCGCTGCCAGACACACATCCACGAAGCAAGTAGACACAGAACTTTGCTATGTTGGGACCCACCGGCTGTGGTCATACACTTGACCCACCAGCCGCTGCCAGACACCCAAACACAACATACAAACACAACTTTGCTGCCACCACCCTATCTGTTCCGTTACTGGGGAGATAGGGAACCCCAAGAGTGTTCCACTCGCAAGCAGACACACCCATGCGTTAGAGTAAGCCAACCGGTCATACACATGCACTCTTCACGGAGCTAACTAGGTTCGTTTAGGGTACAAAAGAAACCATCAAACTTTGAAAATATCAAACATGATGTACCCCCAGACACTCAGAAGGTGAGATACCCCTAATGTAATGATGAGGACAGGTAGACAGGCCATCTTTGGACTCCCTGCGATGTCCTCATCATAACCAACGCTAGGAAATTGGTTCCGTGGCTCTATGTTTTATTTGTTCCAAGTCATGGAATATTTCATGTTCCTTTTCTTAAAGAGCATCCATCCCCTGCTGGCATGGAGTCAGTGAGCCTGCCTCAGAGGTGCGATTTCAGCACTCTAGCCACAATCTAGTCCACCATCTCCTTTACAGCTCCGTGCTTATTGCCCCATGCAATGGGGGCAGGGCTGTCAATATTCCTTACAACCTTTATTAGACACTGGTCGCACAGGGAAAATAGGATGCAGAAGTAGTCAGAGGCACATAATGAATTTTATGAAAACCTTTGAAATTCACTTGCTCTCTGAGCATTGCTAGAAAGTTTTTTTTGTAAGGTAGTTGCAATAACTTCCTTTTAAGAAGTTATTCGTAACCTATGTTATAACAAATGGTTGAAAATAAAAAACTGGGTAGGAGGTAAAAAACCTAAATATGAAAGCAATTCAAAAAATGGTCTTAATGGTAAAGTAGTGCTAAAATGTCACTGAAGCAGTATATGGCATGATCAGAATAACGTGAAAAACATGCAATGCTTATAGTTTTCCACAGTACCTCAGTAAAAGGAAGCGATTACAGTAAACTTTTGTGACACGTGTTATCTTAAGAATGGGTGTAGATGGCAAAAGAATGTCCTGTTTAAAGTACCTTGCTTTGTTTAGAAACCAGTTTTGTTTCATTTTTATGCTACAGGTTTGCCAAAAGGTGTGGTACTTACAGGCAGACAGTATTTCCTTCTTAAAGAAAAGACAAATGCATTTGGAAATGGCTCAAAGTGGCAATAAACTCAGTTGCCCTGTATAAAATATTCTATATAAATTAGTGGAATGCTTTAAGCTCCTGAAGTCCAGTGTATCTGCAGGATAGACAGAGTTAAGTCCTTAAAGGGGTAGTGCGGCGCTAAACATTTATTCACAAAATAACACACATTACAAAGTTATACAAGTTATACAAAGTTACCATCTCATATAAAACTCAGTGTAATGCGTTCTAAACGCCATTCTCAGCTCACTCACTGTGTTGTATACACTACTCTCTGATTGTCTGCTTGCTTGCAGGCATGCTGCGATTTAGATTAGTGAGATAGGTAGTTAGTGGGTGTTTAGCAAGCTTAGGGGAAAGCTTACAGTCGTGGCCAAAAGTTTTGAGAATGAAACAAATATTAATTTTTACAAAGTCTACTGCTTCAGTTTTTAAAATGGCACTTTGCATATACTCCAGAATGTTATAAAGATCAACTTAACAGCAATTACTTGCAAAGTCAATATTTGGCTAGAAAATGAACTTTATCCCCCAAAACACATTTCAACACCATTGCAGCCCAGCCTTAAAAGGACCAGCTAACATTTTTTCAGTGATTGCTCCATTAACACAGGTGTGGGTGTTGATGAGGACAGGGCTGGAGATCAATCTGTCATGATTAAGTAAGAATGACACCCCTGGACACTTTAAAAGGAGGCTGGTGGTTGGCATCATTGTTTTTCTTCTGTTAACCATGGGTATCTCTAAAGAAACACCTGCAGTCATCATTGCACTGCACTAAAATGGCCTAACAGGGAAGAGTATCGCAGCTAGAAAGATTGCACCTCAGTCAACAATCTATCTATCGCATCATCAAGAGCTTCAAGGAGAGAGGTTCCATTGTGGGTATCGGACCCTGAATCAAGCAGTTTGACCTCCTCTTCCTCTCAGTCACAGCCATAAATGTCATCATCATCATCAGTCCAACTGGAAGCAAACATGGGTAGAATGTCCCTACCCAATATACAGACCAGTGTAAATAATCCAGATTCTAAAGAGCTTTTTGACCACACAATGCAGTTGGGGTCAGAAGGCAGTTCAAAAGATCAAGAGGCCAAAGAGAATGATTAGTTTAGTCTGCTCTGATGCCCTCAGATGAGGATCAGGAAGCTGGTCTGTTGTCAGAAATACTGAGCAGTCAGCAATGCCTGAAAGTGCCTGTGGCTTCTAGCCCGCAGCTTGAGGATGTAGATTGTCATATAGAGGAAGCTACCTGTGATGATGATGATGATGACATTGCGGATCCAACGTGGTCTTTGGAGCGACAGCCGCCGAGGGCTTCATCAGTTAAGGATGAGGAGGATAGGGTAGTTACAGTGCGGGTCCGACCTCAGAGAGGGAGAGGGCGGTCGCACAATTCCGCTGATATTACTCCACCAGCCTTGGTCTGTGGTACTAGGTTTTCGCCATCTAAGAGGTCCCAAACCTGTGAAGCCTGGGCCTTTTTGATCAAGTTTCTGAGTCTCCGACTGAGGTCATAAGCCATAAATGCATCAGTAGAGGAAAAAATGAGAAGTGTTTAAAGGGGAACTTCATTTTTCTATTAAAGGTACATTAAAAGTTACATAGATGTGTCTATATAATGTATTACCATATCTGAATGGTTCTGCCACACTGGTAGAAATCCAGGAAGTGAAGAAAAATGGCCTCTGTGCCAATTCACATTGTCTTCTGCTCCCTCTGCTCCCCCCCCCCCCCCTCCTTAGGAGACAAATATTCCATGCTTCTGTCTGACATTGTATGTGTTTGCTAGGCACAGGCTGGTGATGCAGACAGGGGGTAGGGCATGATGTCACAGAAGGCTTGACTGGATCCCCCAATCCCCTAAGTGATTCACCATCTCTCACTAGCCACAAGCAGGTGCAGCAACTTCTCTGATTGTGCAGAAGTGTGCAGTGAAATTAGGGCTGTGTTCTTCACACATGTTGGAGATTCATTGCAGTACTGCAGCGTCTTCACAAAAATGATGCAGTAACACAAGTAAATGATGCTAAACGGCAGAGAGGACTGTCAATCCCATCTGGATAAAAAAACAAGGCATAAACAGTATATCCCATATAAGATAATATGGGATAAACTTCTTATTGTGGGGCTCAACCTCAAAGATAAAAGATGCTTGATCATAATATGTGTGTGGAGATAAAAAGCAAAAAAAGTTCTTTACTTTATTCCAATGTCAGCAATTCAGGTAGAGAATACAGGGTGCTGTGTGGGGTTACAGGTAGTAACTGTGTGTTGTGTGGATGGGACCATAATGAAATGATGAAGTACTGCAAATAATTCAGTAACACAATGAAACTGCAATGTGTGAACACAGCCTAGATGTTCTGCAACAGAATACGGACTGGGAGAAAAAGGAGCGTTGCACCTCACACCTATGGCCGACACTAATGCCACTTGGCTACATTTAAAAACCAACACCAGGATGTTGGTATATAATTTGATAAAACCATATTGCCCTATGTACCAAGTGCAGGTCCCCTGGTTCACATGGGTCCCTACACTAACTCGCCACCGTGTCGGTCAGCGACCACCCACCCCTCCAAGCATGCACAAACAGGGAAGGGAGGCCATAGGACGGCCCTGCAACCCTACTGCTACAGGATTAATCCCCAAGGGCCCCCCCGTAACCCAGCAGGCGCCGCTGGCGGAGAAGGCTGCCGCCAAGCAACACAAGTGTGAACAAGGTCTAAAACACTCACTATACTTCTGCAGGCAGAATGGGAAAAACAGGAGGGATAGGTCATGTGTGCCCAGGTGTCTCCTGCTGATTGCGGTCATGTGGGTCTTACTAGGAGGAGTGCACACACTGAGAAAAGAGAGAAACGTAAAATACGGACCGGGAGAAAAAGGAGCGTTGCACCTCACACCTATGGCTGACACTAATGCCACTTGGCTACATTTAAAAACCAACGCCAGGATGTTGGTATATAATTTGATCAAACCATATTGCCCCATGTACCACGTGCAGGTCCCCTGGTTTTAGAGTTGCGCAAACTTTCAGCATTTGATTAGTGGTGGCTGCTGAAGTTGGATAAAGCCCTAAGGCTATGTGGAAAACAGGGATATAGTCATTGGCTGTATCCATGTTTTCCAGACAACCTTAGAGCTTTATCCAACTTCAGCAGCCCCCGCTAATCAAATGCTGATTGTTCGGTTTGGATGGACTCGAACCCGAACCCGGTTCGCTTATCTCTACCTGGTTTACATGGTTGTTTGATCAAATTATATACTAACCTCTGATGTTGGTTTTTAAATGTAGCTGAACAAGCTTTCGTGTCAATCATGGGTGCAATGTGCAGCCATTTCTGTCTTTTTGGCTTGTGTTCTGCAACAGATTTGGGCGGGGAATGGGCATGGTGGGGAACTGTGATGAACAGCTGAGGGAAAGCAACCAGGAAGTACAGAAACACAATACAGACCAAAACCCTGCAAAACAAATCGATTTTTTTGTAGTTTCAAAACTGGGATAAATAGGTAAGTAATGCTATATGCTTCTGCAGAAGTTTCATTTTTTTAACCTCTACCTGGAGTTCCTCTTTAAGTACCACGAGCATGTACAAGCGCATGCAGGGAAAGCATGAATTGCTGTGGAATAGTTGTTTGGAGAAAAACCAGGGTGACATCTTCTGCCTCCTTTTCCCCTTCCAAGCTAAAGCAGCCCTCTGCTGCCGATGTGCCAGTGCAGCATTAGCAAGCACATCCCCAGTCCCAGATCCTGTTAGTTGCTTCCCACCACGAGCAACACAGCTCATACCTTCTTATACCACCAGTGTGACCTGCACGCCATACAGCAGGCAGTCCGGCAGCCAGCCTTCTGTGTACCAGGTGTGGCAGCATAAGAAACGATTTCACCCCAACCATCCCACAGCAAAAAAAATCAATGTTGGCATTGCCAGGCTGTTTGCTTTGGAAATGTTGCCTTTTCGCCTGGTGGACACAGATGTCTTCCGCCACGTAATGGACCTGGGATGCCGCAGTATCAGATGCCTAGCAGGCATTTCTTTGCAAGAAAAGCTGTCCCTACCCTGGCCCAGCACGTTGCAGAAAATATATCAAGCGCATTGGCAGCATCTGTGTCCCCCAATGTTCATCTGACTACAGACACATGGACCAAGGTCAAGGTCATTATATATCCCTGACTGCTCACTGGGTGACTTTGGTGGATGACACTGTCTCTGGTGCCTTTGGGTCTCCGTTTACAGTCTCCAAAACTGCTGGGATGGTGCACAGCCAGGATCCCCAACCTCGACAGGTAGAATCACGTGCTAATAGAAACCAGGCCGTTCCTAAATTAATTTGTCTACACACAACAGAAAGGTCAAGAGCTTTGGAGGGCTCTGCGCCATCAGACCGACCACTGGCTGGGTGCTAGGAACCTGGCACCAGGTAAGGTGGTGTGCGACAGTGGGAGCAATCTCCTTGTTGGCCTTAAGATCGGCAGACTTATGCACATTCCTTGTCTGGCACACGTCATGAACCTGGTTGTGCAGAAATTTCTTAAGTGCTGCCTGGGTCTTGACTATCTCCTGAAGAAAGCTTGAGGTCTTAGCTCCCACTTCCAGCGTTCGCACCCTGCTTCAGCGCGACTGGCAACGTTATCTGGGCCTCCCCGTCAACCGTCTCATATGTGATGTGGCCACACGCTGGAATTCCACTCTCCACATGCTCCAACGGTTTTGGCAGCAGCGTAATGCTATTATGAAGTAGGAAATGTCACATGGCCTGACTAGCAGTGGTGCAGACCTCGAGGTGTTCACTTATAGAGGGTGGAGACAGGTGAAGGATCTGTGCACCATCCTTGCCAATTTTGAAGAGGCCACCAAAATGGTCAGTCAAGACGATGCCCTGTTAGTGTTACGGCTGAATGTATTTTGGAAAAATACACTGGTATAAACTTCATGTGCACTGCATACACCTCTAACTCCTCGTCCTTTTTGTTATTGTTATTTTTTAAATGCCTCCACCTTTCCTTCCAATTTAGTTGAACCGCAACCTCCAGCTTCCCTGCTGGGATCTTCTCACTGACACCAATGGTACCAATTGATCCTGAGTGGGCAAAAGCTAATTTTTGTCAGTTTGCATTGCTGAATAATTTAAAAAAAAAAAAAATCTCTACATCTGTTATATGAAGCAATCCTTCGTACATGGAAGTTGGTTGTCAAATGTAAATGAACTAGAGGTGGTAAGCGAGCAACAACAAGCGTCGGGAGATAGAAAAAGTGGAGATGGAGTTGTCTCCCAATGGTACGACCATCTAATCTACTCCAGCCTGCAGAGGCTGCTACCACTACACCCCCTAGAGCTACGCCACTGCTTGCCAGCTGTCCTCATCTTTTCAGTTATCCATTGAAACAAATGCAGTATTTTACCCTCTTAATTTTTTTTTTGGTCATTCTTAGAACCAAATTTTCTTTTTAAAGTTGTTCCATGGTTCCTGTTTACTCTTCTGGATGGTAACTCCAGCTTCTCCTATCATATATATATACAGTATATACAGTGTGTGTATATATATATATATATATATATATATATATATATACACGTATAAAAATTAACCCAAACTTCTCCTATTCACTTTTAATGGGGTTCGAGTTACAGTTTGAGTCAAACCTTTAACCGAACGCACCTACTGTTCGAGGTTCGACTCAAACATTTTACTGTTCGCTCATCACTACTGCAGAGTGGAACTCACCACTGATACGGAAGCCACCCTGATTACAGGTATACTGTAAACGGCATTCAGGTGTAGAACAAGGAACATTAGGTAGTCTTAGGGCCCATTTACACAGAAAAATTATCTGACAGATTATCTGCCAAAGATTTGAAGCCAAAGCCAAAAATGGATTGGAAAAGAGGAGAAATCTCAGGCTTTCCTTAATGACCTGTTCCCTGTTTATAGTCTGTTCCTGGCTTTGGCTTCAAATCTTTGGTAGATAATCTTTGTGTAAATGGACCCTAAATGAAGATGTTAACATCTGTATTGCTTGTGCCCTAGGCTAAAGGATGGTTAAAGTCAAAATCCCTGTTAAGCTAGAGACAGAGGTTGAATGTAAGGATCCTTGGTGGTCTAGACTAGAGCAATCTGGATTACGTTGAAATAAGGAACCTGGACGTGCGTAGTGTGTAAATCGCTTTCGATATGTCTGGAATTGTGATAAGGGTATGTTGGGAGAGGTGGTCACGGGCCAAAATAATTTACATCCAGTGACTGACAGGTGATGTCTTCTCTGATTGGAATTGCTCTCATTTGGTTCAGACTGCCATGCGGACATCTTCCAGCTATGTCCCAACTACTGCTACATTCTGTGCTCCCACATGCAATACTACCACATGTTGTGTCTTAAACTGAACATTTATGCCCCCTTAAATAAATGCTGATACTTTTCCTCCTCAAAGAATTCATCATCCCAATGTACCCATAATCTCTGCACTGTCACCCCTAAGAATAATCACTTGTCCTGGCCTCCTATAGTCAGGCCTGACAAGTGTTCCTTGCTCCTGCCAAATTTAAGTTATTCAATTGTAGGGGCATCTGAAAGACACCAATACAGTTGAATCCTGGGTCTGCAGATGCCTCTGTACAGGCTGTAGTTGGTGGAGGCCATCTTGCAAATGCAATCATTGCAACCCCTATAGTTATATCACTGTTTACTGTACATTACTACATTTGGGCTTAGGTCATTCTTGCTTTGTGACACAACAGATTTCCTTTTTTTTCTTCTTGAAGAGCTGATGTAACACTCTACATCCACAAAGGAAGAGAAATGTAGTTTACTTTAAAACTCTAGTGACTGATGTAGAACAGAAAACCTTAAGAAATTGCCCATGTCTTCTTGTAAAAGGGGTTGAAAGTGTGTGGAGGCCTTGTACTGTAAGTAATCCCTAAGACCCGTTAATGGGTTGATAGTAGTAATGTAAGGGCCCTTTGCTTGTAAATTCTGGAAAAGTTTAAAGGAAAACTAAGAGCAAGTTTGAAATCTCTGCCCCCATAGGACCAAGAATGCTTAGGATAAATGGCTATTGCACCGATTCCTTCCAATAGCTTGCCTACACGCTGTGCAGAGCACAAATAACACTGATCAATGCTATGGCATAGCAAAGATCAGTGTATGCAATCTATTGACGGCATGTAAAAGTCCCCCGGGGCAACTTAAATGTAAAAAAAGTACAAATGTATTCAAAAATACTGCAAAGCCCCTCCCCCAATAAAAATTAAAATCACCCCTAACCAATTGTACAAATAAAAATGTGTAAAAATAATTAAACATTTTAAATCAGACATTTTTGCACGCTACAGATATATCACAATAGTGTTCCTGTACAGCAAACGCTGTAAAAAAAAAAAAGAGGGGGAAAAAAACGCCAGTATTGCTTTTTTTTTTTTTTTTGCTACTACACCTAAAAATAATAATAAAAAAAGTGATCAAAATGTCTGTTCTGCACAAAAAACTAGAGACCGTGGCGCCAAAAAAGACTATGTGAAAAATTACAGTCAGTATCCTCCTCCACTCCAAGGCGGGTAAAACAGGCGCAGGTCCAAGGGTTAATAGTGATATAAAATATCATAAAATTTATTAAAAGAATTATGCCAGCGGCACAATGCACTTCGAGACCGGTCCGGTCTCTTTATCAAGTGTCTAAAAGGAAAAAAATGAAGCAGGTATAGGAGTTAACAAAAAAAGGCATTTTTCCCCAATTTCACCAATCCCCCCCATAAATAATATTTTGGGGGTTCCATCATACGTCATGGTAGATTGAAAGGTAAAATATGCAAAAAAGGAGTCCGTGAAGCCTCAGTTGTGAGTCTCAAAACATGGGAATAGCCAGATATCCCTAGCCTGTTGCCACGGGGTGCCCCCGGGGTGCCTCCAGGGAGAGCACCATACCACCCTGATAGGTAGCCCCTTAAAGAGTCACTGTCGTATTTTTTTTTTTTGCAGAAATCAATAGTCCAGGCGATTTTAAGAAACTTTGTAATTGGGTTTATTAGCCAAGTCTGCCATTATCTGCATGTAAAAAGCCTTTTTACATGCAGATAATGGCAGACTTGGCTAATAAACCCAATTACAAAGTTGGGTTCCTCTTCCTCTTTTTCATCCACTCTGAAAAATCTGAAAATTGTGACTTGTTGCATGAGTCGTACCCTGTCTGTTCTAGGGAGAGGGGAGGGGGGAGGAGGAAGGAGGGAGTTAGCCGGCAGCAGAAAGCAGATAACAGAGGATTACAGGCACAGAGCTGGGTGACAGCTGTAATCCGAGCTCAGACAGGTCACTGGTGACTGTCCAAGAAGATAAGGGTGAGATATTTGTAGATTAACTCTTTGGTGTCCTGTTTTGGTCTTTTGTTTAGCTCTCTCCATAGGAGAACAATGAAGACAGGGGGGAGAGCTTCAAACAGCTTTTTCATGATAAAAATGCATTTTTCTGATAATAAACCCAATTACAAAGTTTCTTAAAATCGCCTGGACTATTGATTTCTGCAAAAAAAAATTTCACGACAGTGACACTTTAAAGCGACTCTGTACCCACAATCTGACCCCCCCCAAACAGCTTGTACCGTCCGATAGCTGCTTTTAATCCAAGATCTGTCCAGCGGTCCGTTTGGCAGGTGATGCAGTTATTGTGCTACAAAACAACTTTTAAACTGGCAGCCCCATGCCCAACGGGAGTGTCCTAGAGTGTGTATGCATTAGGCTGGCACAACCTCTCTGTACCTCCTCCCCGCCCTCCTCATCATTAGGAATGCTCCAGGCAGATTGCCTACTATTCGTCAGCTGTGTCAGCCGGGCACATAGGCTGGATTGTTAAAACACCTTTGCAAATGTTCAGCACGGAGAAAATGTTCCAGCGGCATTCCTAATGATGAAGAGGGTGGGGAGGAGGGACGGAGGGGTGGTACAAAGTTATGGCACAGATACTACCGTTGGGCACAGAGCTGCCAGTTTAAAAGTTGTTTTTGGACAATAACTGCATCACCTGCCAAACGGACCGCAGGACAGACCTTGGATTAAAAGCAGCTGAGGGTACAAGTGGTTTAGGGGGGTCAGATTGTAGGTACAGAGTCGCTTTAAGTCCCACTCGGTTAAAAGGTACCATTACAAAGTACATTTGCTCCTGAAAAAAAAAAAAATAAGCCCTTACATGGCCCTGTAGATAGAAAAATGAAAGCGCCTTAGAAGCTTTTAGAAGGAAAAAACAAAAATGCAAACATGAAAACTGGCGGTGTAATTTAGGTCATTTTGACCTTGGTCAACAAGGGTTTAAAGAAAAACCCTTGTAACACAACTATGCAACTGTCCTCTAACATTCAATGAGCGAAATTGTGGCTCAATTTAAAGCGCCCCCCCCCCCCCCCCACGACAAGAATATTCAAATTATCCTCCCTGCAGGTCCACCCTACCTAGCTCTCCCTGCAGCGCCCTCCTCTCCCTACACTAACCAGCAGCAGAATGGTGGCAAGATGCGTCACATATCCTGCCTGATCAATCCCAACCTTTTTTTTTTTAATTTTTAATTTTTTTTATTTTTTTTCCAATATATCAGTAAAAAACAGAACCTTACCAGACAAAACAGTCAACAAATCAATTGACATTTTCTACCCATCCCCTCCCACCCCACCCATATCCCTTCACCCCCCACCCTCAGAGACTAGAGAAAGAGAGAGAAAGAAAAAAAAAAAAAAAAAACACCTCTTCCTCAATTGTGATAATACCTTTCAAAAGTTCTCATACAACCCTCCCATTCATGGTATGAGGGAGCATTAGGTGACATCCACTTTCTTGTTATAACCAATCGCCCATAAAACAGGAACCTACTAACTTTCTTCCGTATTATTTTAGATGACTCTATTGAGGACACCTCCCCCAATATTGTTACTACCGGGCTACTGGGAATCTCCATCCCCATTGTATTTTTTATATTTAACAGGATTGCCTCCCAGAACCCCCCCAACTCCTGACATGACCACACCATGTGTAGGAACCCCACCTCCCTCCTCCCACACCTGGGGCAGCTATTGATATTTACATGTCTAATTTTTGCCAAGAATAGGGGGGTGCAGTACAACCTTTGTACAATGTTATACTGTACAATTCTATGATTAAATGATTTCGAGACATCCCTTATATTCCGCAGTATTCTCATCCATTGTAATTCAGACAGTTCCCCAATTTCTTCCTCCCATTTATCCTTACTTTTAGAACTACCCTCTGATACACCAATAAGGTATCTATAAATATAGGAGATTCCCACTAGCCCGGAGCCGGAGTCCCTAATACTCTCAATCATTCGCTCACTCTGTACCTTAGCCCCATCCTTTCTCATTCCCCCCTTTATCCCCATATATATCTGGGTATATGTATACCAACAACTTCCCATATTCCTGTCTAACCTCCTCCCACTTTTTAAGTCTATTATCCACCATTATATCCAACAAAACCCTTATACCCTTTTCGTATAACTCCTCTCCTATCCTAATATCCTGAGTCCCCAAATAATAATTATACCACAGTGAAGTAAATGGAAAATGTCCCCTTACTCTCAGCAATTTTTTAATAGCCTTCCATACACTAACCAGAGATTTTACCATTAAATTATTCTTCCATCTCTCCTGATCCAACATCCCTGCCTCTATTTTCTGTATCGGGTCAAGACCCAACACTTTAGCTGTTTGACCAATCCAATCAAAAAAAACCCTATTGAGCGGCTTCTGGAACCAGACCAACTGCGATGCCAAATAATAAGTCTTAAAATTGGGTACCCCTAACCCACCCCTATCCATAGGGAGCGCAAGATTTTCTAATTTAATACGCACTCTCCTTCTCCCCCATATTAAATCATTTGCTAATTTCCGGATTCTCCTAAAAAATTTATCCCCTATCCAAATAGGTGCTACTGCAAAAATAAAAAGCAATTTTGGCAAACAAATAGATCTTAGTAGTACTATCCTGTCAGCTTTACTTAACTGTAACCTTACCCAGATGTTTACCTTCCCTTCCAACTCTTTCAGGACCTTCCCTAAGTTCAATCTATTAAAGTCAGCGATCTGCCTTGACACATATACTCCCAAATACCGAAATTCCCCCCCCTCTTCCAAAGATCTCACTGGGAATACTCCAACACTTCTCCTTTCTTTTAGAGGCATCAAAATAGACTTTCCCCAGTTCACTAGCAGACCCGAAAACCTTCCATTCTCCTCAATCAACTCCATTACCCTAGGAAAAGAAACAGTAGGTTCTTTCAGGAACAGCAAAATATCATCTGCATATAGCGTCACCCTGTCTCCTCCACCCCTCGCCCCAAAACCTTCAATCAAAGAATCCTGTCTGATCAACTCCGCCAATGGCTCCAAACTCAGGGCAAAGAGTAGAGGAGAGAGGGGACACCCCTGCTTAGTACCTCTTTCTACTATAAACCCCTCCGAGAGCCTATCATTAACTCTTACAAACATTTTAGGTGATTTGTACATTAATTTAACCATTCCAATGAACCGGGGACCGAACCCGAATCTCTCTAAAATCTCCCATAAGTAGTCCCACTCCACCCTATCAAATGCTTTTGTCGCATCCAAGGACAGGATGGAGTGGGACCCCGGGGATTCAGTCATCTGGATATTTTCATATACCCGCCTTATATTATATTTGGCCATACGCCCTGGAATAAAACCCATCTGATCTTCGTGTACTAAACCGGGCATAACTTCCTTCAAACGATTTGCTAGAATTCTAGAGAAAATCTTCACATCAGTATTAATAAGACTTATTGGTCTATATGATTCTAACTCCGTCAATCCCAACCTTGTCCCTACGTGATATAGCTGGGATTGCCAGGGCAACGGTGACCTGTACAAGGCTGCTGAGACATCAGCTCAGGAGCCTTTCAACAAACTTTATTTCAGAACGAACAGACGGGTTACTGTTCAAGTATCAGTTTGTGTGCATAAACTAACTTGGCAGTTCCAGTTTGCTCATCCCTAATCAGGAATGGTCTCTGCAATCACAGCTTGTCATGGCCCAGCATTTATGCTGCTTGACATGGTCTTAAATGCTCTAAGAGGCCTCTCTCTTACACAACATTGCCCCAGTGATGATTTGTCACACATACCAAGAGTGCTCCATTTTCTCTTCTCCCAGTCTGGTCACTTTTAAAGAATCAGACAATCCTTGTAAACTGAATGCAACTAATTAAACAGGTTTTCACACGCTAGTCATTAATAAAATTCCAGGATATATGCATCTCCAATTGAATCTGCCACTGTCTGTGCAAATTTACACTACCAGTGTCCAGACTCAGAGCTAGTGTTGGATTCCGCTATAGTTCACGCCAGGTACTGATGTGAACCAGTAAAACTGCTGGGCTGCGGATGTATTGGCACTGTTTACAATAATAATAATAATAATTACTTATTTTAAAGTAACAAGGACTTGGTAAACCAGGCAGAAGTTTCTGCACAGCAAGAACTGTGGCAGAAAAATAGAACCATGTGCTTACACTTTACGGAGATGAAGTATATGCAAAAGAAGGGTCCGTGGAGTCTCAGTTACGAGTCTCAAAACACGGGAATAGCCAGATATCCCTCCAGGGGAGGGAAGCCTATTGCCAAGGGGGTGCCTCCCAGTGGGGAGATCACCAAACCACCCCGATACGTAGCCCCTTAAGTCCCAGTCGGTTGCGAGTATTGGAACATAAATAGGGACCCCTTTTACGTCAAAGTCTAACTCTGTGGCGATTATTGCAACATGACAAGGGTTTACCAAGGCAGGCATCCATCCACAGACGATCGTTTCAGAGTAGTTGCCCCTCGTCAGTGTGGAGTAGGATTCTGGCTAAATCCAGAATCCTACTCCACACTAACAAGGGGCAACTACCCCGAAACGGCCGTCTGTGGATGGATGCCTGCCTTGGTAAACCCTTGTCATGTTGCAATAATCGCCACAGAGTTAGACTTTAACGTAAAAGGGGCCACCCTTGTATTTCCCCATTTATGTTCCAATACTCGCAACCGAGTGGGACTTAAGGGGCTACGTATCAGGGTGGTTTGGTGATCTCCCCACTGGGAGGCACCCCCTTGGCAATAGGCTTCCCTCCCCTGGAGGGAAATCTGGCTATTCCCGTGTTTTGAGACTCGTAACTGAGACTCCACGGACCCTTCTTTTGCATATTTAAATTTATAGGGGGCAATGCATCAGTGGAGACTCTTCAGTGAGTACTCCATTTGATTTTTTTTGTCGCTGGTCTCCCTGAGCTCAGCGATTGCTGTGTTTTGGAGATGAAGTATAGCATTAATGACAGTTCAGTCAATCACGTCTCATCAATAAATTAATTTTGCATTCAACATCAAGAATCTTAAGACATCTCCATTTATGAATATATAAGTTATGTTTATTTAACATTTTAAGCAATATCACAAACATTTCACAGAAATGTTTTAAAAAGTACAGTCCAAATAGATATATCACAACATATTAACTTCTCAATAAACTCAACCCGTTTTACAAGAACAAAATGTAGATGGCATAATCTTAACAAAATTACATTTTTTGAACTCTATAATAAATCGCTATTGACTGAAATCCATAAAGGAGCAAGATCTCTACAAAACAGAACCCCACAGCAAAACATTGAAATCAACATTGTAAATGTTGTGATGGATTATTTGCTATTGACCTATTAGCAGGGCACAGATCAGTGCACACTACTTAGTGGCCCAAAATTGCCCTTTGTTGATTTCCAGACAGTAAACATATGAAGTTTAAAAAACAAACAAACAAAAAACAAGTTTTTATACAAAATAAACATGAAATATAATTACATTTATACTATTATCTGGTTGGTGTCAAAAAATGCAGGCTGACATTTACTGCACCATATTGAATATGTGGAAAATAGAAGAACTAGCATTTTTCTGTTAGTAAACACTTCCCGATTCCTGTGCAAAGAGGTTCAAGACACGCAGTGTCTTATGGGAAAAAATGTCTATCCTAGGTTAATATACTGTAAAGGGGTAGCATAAAAACTAATTCCACATTGGACAGTGTCATGTGTAGTGTGTTGTTGGTATTACAGTGCTCAATTTATAGTTTCTGGAAGAAAAAAAAACAATCAAACAAAGCAAGCAAGCCCTTAGGGTATGTTCACACTGTGCAAATCAGGTGGAATCCCACAGACAAGTGGGATTCCGCCTTATTTACTAGGTGTGAACATACCCTTAAACATCATACCTGGAGGAAAAAACACAACCTATTTTCTTTACATACTTTGTGTGAATCATTGGTTTAAAATTTGTGTTGTCTAAAATGCTCTTTGATTGTTATGTAAATCAATGGTCTTCAACTAGTGGCTACAGAGGAGCTACAGCTCCCATCAATGATTTAAATAAGGTTCTATTCTAGAAAGTGAAAATGTTTTCATCCTCACAGTATGAAATCTGGTTCCAAGTAAAGTTGCAGCACTACAAAACAAAGTTTTTTTTTGTTTGAAAGATAGAAAACTTTATAAATAATACAAAGGAGGAGTGCTTTTTAAACTATTCCCGGAAGATGTGCAAAATAGTCACAGCGAAATGTTGTGAGGCTTCATTCTCAATATCAGAAGCAAGGAATGTAAGGAGATAACCTTTATATTTTTTTGCTACACTTAGAAATAAAAGGCAATAACGGTAACATTCCTGAGACGAGGCTTCTATATAAAAGTTCATTAAAGCTAGGCTTTCTGTATAACTCTGTCCAGCAGAGATGGATCCAAGGTGTAGAAGACTCTTTGTGTTCTAATTGTCTTCTTCCAGAAGCTTCTGCAGATTTCGTTGAATCTGTAATAAAAAGAGGATAAAAGAATTTACATATTCTAAATGAGGCTTCAGAATAAAATGAAACCCAAAAAACAATATTATGACTGAGCAGGATTGGTCTATGGGGGATTTTGCAATGTCCAACCCTCTCCACTTCCAGTGGGGATGCACAGTGGCCAGTGGCGGATTATAATATGGGCGGTTTTGGCGGCCGCTCGGGGCCCAAGGCTCCGGGGGGGGGGGGGGGGGTTACATAGGATTGTCTGGGCAGCGCCTCCTGCTGCTCACCCCACTCCCCAATGTCTTTGCAGGTAATAGCCCGGACAGCAAGAGGGGAATGAGGTGCAAGGGAGCACTGGCTTGACAGGCCGGCGTTCGCTTGCGTCTTAGTATTGGCCATGTTATAGGGTCCAAATGAGGAACCATCATCATTATGTCTGTTTAGCAAATAGTGTTTTTACCAGGTATCAATACTAGAGCACCTGTTTTAAAACTCTGCTGTTCCTCTGTTATTCTTCCAGGAAATTAATGGATGCATTACCAACTGGGCATTATTTCCCTTGTCAAGAGGAACAGTGTTTTGCAGAGTACTAAAAATAAATGCAAATTCTGACATAATGAACAAGTATTTAGACAGACAACAGATGTTCTCCTAAGGGATGAGGCAGTATTTGAAAATTAAAGCAAATACCTGATCTAGTTTAGCTAGATTTGCTGTTAACTCCTCACAGATCGCATTAGCATTTATTTGCCAACTCCCCACACCTGGTTCTACAGACCATCTGAAAAAAATACAAATGAAAACAGCCATTGAAAGCCAAGTTTAAAAACACCATAGTCGAAGCAGTCATGTATGCAGCACCTGCATTCCAAGCAGGCATAAGTGGAATGTAAATGACTTTTTTTAATGGCAAAAAGACATTGCACAGCTCTCTAAATACAGTACATAGGACTGTGCTATACCTTAACGCACACATACTAAAACACATGGAAGTTTTATTAATTTCTCAAAAATTAATGTGAAATTCTTACAGATTCTTAAAGGGAACAAAATCAACACGATTGTGCTGATCTGGTTCCCTGCAGAAGTGTATAGAGCTACTATGCAGCTCACAGCACATACCTGCCGTGTAAGGTCAGGAGAGGAGCGGCAACTAGTCATCTGGGAAGGGAGCTAGTCACCGCTCTCTCCCAGTTAGCGTGCAGTGGGGGATGATTGACAGGCAGAGGGGCCACTAACACAACCTGTGTGGTACCATACAGACCTTACAGAGGACCTGTGGCTTTCTCAACTGTTTTCTTTATCAAAACAAGCATTTCCTATAAAATAGCAATTTTGGAACATCTTTTCTTATAGCTCTTTAGAAAGTGCCAGACTTTGCAATCAAAGCTTAAAAGTGCCAGAGTGTATGGACATGCCCCAACTGATAATACCCATTTGGCTATTTGTATATGCATTTCTATAATGAATATCAATATTAAGCATAACATAGGCATAAGAATTGCTATATTATGGGAAATACAAGTATTAAGTCAGATTAGGAGTGATGATAGGTCTATGTCTAAACTTTAAAAATGTTTTGGATGCAGTTTGGCAAATATATACAGAACACATTCAGAAAAATTCCCTGAGGAGGCCTGAAGAGGGAGGACATGCTTGTGCAGGAGCTCTGGGGCTGCTCTCCCTCTTCTCCTGCACTGGACTTATGGTAGTATAAAGTGTATGAGGGGTGACTCAGAGGTCCTGCACAGTGGCATCCTCCCTCCCCAGGCCGCTGGCATGTCTCCTATGCAGTTAAGCGTGCTGACCACTTGAAAAGGGAGAACACTGTGCAGGAGCTTGGGGGTCACCATTTGCCGAAGAAACCTTTAAAATGAGTGGGGATTTCTTTCATTATGAAGGGAATCTCTGCTCCTTTACAGTAAGCAGACCTGCACCTGACCTATGAAGTGTAAAAAACTATTAAAAACACATTTACATTGTTCCCTTTGGGAACACACAGCTCAGTTCTCGAACTGTTTGTTCTTCAACACAATCTGTCCTGGAAGGCTGTTCCAGAATCAGAGGTATTACTGTAGATTATAAATTATATAGTTTGTCCTAATGGGCACTTTTTATTAAAAAAACTGCCAGCTGCAATTCACTATCCAAACTGCTGAGATAGGGGTTAGGTCAAGGAGACACAGGTTACTTTTCATATTGCCATTTGTGTCTCCAGAATGTAGAAAAATGCCTTTATTCTCTAGCGTGGAATGTTAGAGAGGCTTTTCCCAGCTCCTGATCTGTTGCAAGCTGTGAGGAAGCGTTCATACTACGGAATTCTTGCGGATAAGATTCCACCACTCACCCCCACTTGTCTCTCCACCCGTGCCACAGACTCCATTCTATGCTCGGCAGATTCCACCATCTGCCCAAAGAATTATCATGTCAATTCTTTAGGTGGATGGCGGAATCTGCACTGGAGAATATTGATTGGAAGTTCTCCTGATTACTAGGAATGGTAACCCCACCACCACACACACAAAATATAATAATGGTACATAAAGTGACAAACCAATCACCCCATCAGCAAAATGACTAATTCATGCAATAGCAAAACAGAAAGCAAAGTTACCCATGAGGGCAGATCCTAACAGCCAAAAGAAGCGACCTAAAGAGACCAGCTTTGTGTTTTAATTCATCATAAAACCTTGTGGAGATATACTAACCACAGTTGTATTAAAGATGAGTTACTCACTCACTATACTGTGCTGTAAGAATAGAAAGAGAGCGTAATAGTGTAGTTAAAGATCCAACATTGATGACTAGTGCATGAGGGACAAGCCACTGAAATATAAGGAAGCTGTATTTATATAAAGACCATATATGGCTCAAACTAAACAGTTAAAGCTTCATACATTGTAATAGATGAGTAATTTTTCAGATGAGTTAATAAAGCCATGCCTAAAAATGTCAACAATTTAGTATCCATTTGCAGAAGTACACATTGAGTAGGATGCAAATCAAGAAAGCAAAATAAAAATCAGAGTCTGAAATGGTTTACTAGATTCATAAATAAGGAACCTATTCAATAATTCAAGGTGGTAACCCCCTTGGTGCCACCCAGCATATCACCACCAGCTGATCACTTACAGCTGACACTGCTTCAATGGTTGACACTGGAGATAATTTTAATCCCTAATAAAGACTCCCACATCTGCCATCTCAGTATACCCTACAGTAAAAGTCACATGGTAAGGACCCTATATAATATATTACATATATTAAAAAGAAAAATGCTCAAACACACTAAAAACAAACATGTTTATAAATAAAACTAAACATTAATTTAAAAAACCCCACAAAAAACAGAAACACACGTGGGTTCACATCTGCATTTATGTATAATCTATTTAAATCCCTTCACACTGACTTCAACAGAAAATGTGTACCTGTGTCTATTTATTATAGATCCATAATCTGATCTGTAATGAACAGGGGCCAAAGACGCAGATGTTAAAGGGGTTATCCAGCGCTACAAAAACATGGCCACTTTCCCCCCATTGTGGTCTCCAGTTTGGGTGGGGTTTTAAAACTCAAGCTCCATTTACTTCAATGGAATTAATTGCAAACCACACCTGAACTGGAGACAACAGTAGAGGGGAAAAGTGGCCATGTTTTTGTAGCGCTGGATAACCCCTTTAACAAGCCCTAATGAGTATCTACGTTTCCACAACAATCTTAACTAAAAAAAATTTCATTTATCCCAGACTGACAAAAGGTGGCTGTTTTTTTTTGTTTTTTTGTGTGCGGTTTACACCTTGCTGGGTTCACACTCCACTACTGCATGTCATATAGCAGAATACATTTTTAGCATCAGTTAATGTATACAATTTTATCCTTTTCAAGTGTAAAAAATGTACATTAGAAATGCAAATGCAGTGTGAACTTAGCCTAAGTACTGATAAAAAGGTACCAATTAAAAACTACAGCTTCCCCTCAAAAAACAAGGCTTGAAACAAACGGCAGTTTTTGGAAAAAAGTGCCCAAACCAGAAGAGGATCCCATAGAAAAGAGAAGTCCTCCCTTTATATTCCCCATCCCATTTGAATCCACTTCAGGTGCAAAAACTGCAGGGTGCGTTTCCAGCCTCATGGCTCTTGAAATGTAGGGTTTACCCAAAACAGTACCAAGGTTTTAAAATACATTACAACTAACATCAAAGCAACCTACACATGCCAAACATAGATAGACTAAAGAATTGTGCATTACATGAGCCCCCCAAAAAACTAGATAACCACATATGATATTGCCTGTATATTCATAGCTCATAAAGTGCAATTTATGTACTGTATTTCCCTAACAGCGGTTGCCCATACTGTATTTCCCTAACAGCGGTTGCCCATGGGCATTTTTGAGCTCCCCCACCATATGCAGCAACCATACCCAGCTTATAAGACGACCCCTGACTTTTCAGACAATTTTTCAGGGTTAAAAAGTAGTCTTATATGCTGGAAAATACTGTAAATTTAAACTGAACTCAAATTATGGTTTGGTCCATAACACTGGGGAGAGAGATACCAGCGCCTAAGGAGGGAAGAATTAAGACACACCATCCAAGTTTTGGGCAATAAACCTGGACATTAATAGATTTTTTTCTTCATTTGCTGTGAATGCAAATTTAACTTATTGTTTTTAATAAAAGAAACAAACTATTCTTGTGGCTAAGATACCTCATAACGGCTAGCTGAAATAAATTTAGATAGCAATCTTGTTAGACAACTTAGGCCCTGAGGCTCTTAACAAGTACATTCAGTATTTAGATATACACAAAGGAACAGGAGAAGAGTGGCTTGATAAATGGATAAATGGTAAGTTCACATGTGGCAGATTTGTAGCAAAATGTCTGACTGTCCCATTGATAAGAATAAGGCCCATTTCCTGCAGAAACAACCCTATCCAGATGTATTGACCATCATACATTTGTATTCACAGACTGGTTTGAACAAACACCTGAGCGTGCTCATCTCTATGATCAAGACAAAGGAAGCTGGATTTGATTACCAGTGGCTGAAGTTGGATGCAGCCTTAGGGCTTATTCCCATGTTCTGTATAACACAGAACCTACGGACGGGGTAGGTTCCATCTTATATAGGACATGGGAATAGGTCCTTAGGGAGTCCTGGAAAACATGGATACGACTTTCCTTGCTACAAAAAAAATAAATAAATCTTGATCCACAATGTATGTAAATGTATATTTCCGTCTTGGCAAAGAGAAATGTAGAGCAAATAATAGAGACCCCAATAAAATTATTTAGTTTGTAAATTTGTTGCAAGTTTGGGAATTTATGGTCATCAGTTCTCTGAACCAGTATCAATTTATTGACCACACAACTGCTATTCTGTGAAGGACTAAAACTTTACATTAATCTTTGCTGACTTTTACCTACTGGAAGATGAGTTGGCCCGTTGGATTTCAATATAGCCTATTTTGTTCTCAGGGTTAATAATCTGTCCCTATAGGTGTATTAGGGTATGGTGTTGGAGAAATGGCTGCCAGCCAAAAGCCATCTAATGTATATGGCCAGTCCCGCTCTCCAAGCTCCTACTATTGTTCAATTTATTATAAAACTCCCCCGTTCTGGTATATAGTTATTGGTTTCCTCAAAGACCTAAGTGGCCTTTAGAATGTCATTTACAGTATCATTTGGTCTCTCACTAAAAACTACTAAATAAATTAAATAGGTACAAAACAACTAAAATAACTTAAACGTGCTGGATACATCTATATCATCCTCCTACTGCGGATTTAATGATTGAAGCACTGCAGATACAATCCAACAGTTTTTGTTTCACACATTGATACATCTGACTGTTTTAAACACAAGCATATCCCACAAAATTACCCACAGAGAAAAATCTACAACAAATCAAAGGTAAATTTCACTTCTACAGTGACTCTTCTACATGTGGCCATGCTGTAAGGCTTTTGAATATTTCTTTTTACTAGAGCACATAAGAACATTCTTACTCTTTGAAAGCAGTTTCTCTTGCAGCACCCAGATAAGAGAGGCGGTCCTCGAGGTATTGAATTCTTGACTGCATATAGAAGGTTGAGAATATCAAGATGCACACTCTGTGAATACAAAAACACCAACTTTAGTAACATTTAGATTACACACAAACAAAATGTAGCAAAAGTGAAAGGCCGTAAAAGGCAGGTTAAAAAAAAAAAAAAAAAAAAAAAACGCACAGGTTTAGATTTTTCTCTAGAATCCAAACCACACCATTCCTGTCTATGAGATGTGCTAAAACGCAACTGAATGCACGTGAATTGAGCCAGCTGCAAAACCAGACAGCCCATAGACAAGTGACACGTATAATGAATTCAGTGAATTCTAACCTTTCAAATTTTGTACAATCCTTTAAAAGCAAACTCAGCAATGTATAAGGATGTATCTTACCTTGTGAATGTGACTAGCTGTCACTAGAAGACCTATAATCTTAAATAGGGTTGTGTAAACCCGAACATAGCAAGAGAATTTTACACCCTCCGATCAGAGGATTAGCCTAAAAAACTACACATGAAATGTGTTTGGTGCAATATTGCCAAATGAAGTTAACTATATATATAAAGTGTCCTTAAAAAAAAATAAAAATAAATAATATGGTATATCAGTGCAATTCACTCCCTGCAGCAGTTCAGTGCTAAGTGTAGACACTTTCCTTGCTGTGATCCTGCTGCTGTCATTTCAGCTCACAAAGCACCTTGCAAACCTAATGCATCCGTAACTAGTGATTAGCAAACTTGTCAAACAATTGGGTTCAGCAAGTTTGCTAATAACTATCAGTAACACCTTCTACTAGTCACATGACTAGTATTGTACTGTGTAAATCATCAGCCCAGCACAGTGTCAGCCTGTTCAGTCTAGGGCACTTCCTCCAGCACCAGGTTATGTGATAGCAGAAGAAAGTATTTTGTGCTGTGATTGGCTAGAGAAGGGAGTGTGTATAGACTATTGGCAAACAACCCAGCTCTGGTCTGCCCCCCTAAGTGGAGCGAATAAGAAATAGTTGTGCACCATGAAGGGGACTGTCAGGGCTTCAATAACAGCAGAGAAAGCACTAAAAACCAGTGTCACCACTCTGAAGGGTTAATCTTTCAAAACCACAAACCATTAAGAAAATAGAAGTGACAGGCACGCTTTAAAGCGACTCCATACCCACAATCTGACCACCCCAAATCGCTTGTACCTTCAGATAGTTGCTTTTAATCCAAGATTTGTCCTGGGGTTTGTTCGGCAGGTAATGCAGTTATTGTCCTAACAAACAACTTTCAAACTGGCAGCCCTGTGCCCAACGGACAGCTAGCACAACCTCTCCGTCCCTCCTTATCATTAGGAATGCTCCAGGCAGATTGTCTCCTATTCATCCGCTGTGTGAATACTGAACATGGGCTGGATCGTTAAGACAGGAGAAAATGTTCCTGTGGCATTCCTAATGATGAAGAGGGTGGGGAGGAGGGACAAAGGGTGGTGCAAAGTTAGGGCACAGATACTACAAGCCCCATCCGTTGGGCACGGGGCTGCAGGTTTAAAAGTTGTTTAGGACAATAACTGCATCACCTGCTGAACGGACCCCAGGACAGAACTTTTATTAAAAGCAGCTATCCGAAGGTATAAGGGGTTTGGGGGGATGGGGGTCAGATTGTGGGTACAGAGTCACTTTAACTTGAATTTTCTAGTGCTGAATGCAGGTCAGATATAACAGTTGCTGCTAATAAAATAATCTTAACAAAACTGCAAGGACATTTTCTGGTATGAACTCCTCACTTATGCCACACAACAGGTTTTACTATTTGCCTATACCAAAAAATACAGACTTACAGAAATGCATAGAAGAAAAGCAAACCATTCAAAGAGGCAACTTGCTGAATGTCCACTCTTCGAAAAAAACTTCTGTGTACTATAAAATAAAAAATATAGTTATCTTTTTCTGCTCATGGTATAGTCTTTATTTTCACTATACTTTATAATTAAATATATTACCAATACTTCCTTCAGACAATTTCATTTCAGGGACCTTCAATTGCTTTTCAGGAATTCTAGGAGTAGGAGACTGTGAAATGATATTCTTCTCTGGTTCCTGGAATTCTGAAAGTGAAAAAGAAAACTGTTTCTAGGGGCATACAAAAAAAAGTTTAGAACACAGAACAAATCTGTTCTTCAAACCAGGGGTTATAAAATTCGAATTTCAAGCTGAAACTAACAGAAAAATGAGAAAACCAGAAGAGGTTTTAATTTGATTATCTATTTTTTTTTCTAAATAAAGTTAATGTAATTGATAAATGTTGGATTGCTAGTATAAGGGTCCTGTGTCAAAGTTTAAGCAAATGTATCACTAGTCAGTCAATAAAGATTTCCATAGAACCAGATTGGCGCTGCTGCACACATTGTAACAATGCCGGCTATTCCCCATACAGCCGTCCAGTTCCAAAGATCTCCAAGTTTGTATACATACAATTGTGCTATTTTGGTGGACTGGAGGAGGGCCCAGTGCACAGATATCTCCTCTCCTCAGTGACACGCCACCTTCAGAATGTCTGTCTCTGACCTGGCGTGCCCCAGAAGGGAGGATATAATCTGTGTCCTGGGCCGCCTCTAAACTAGCAAATTTGCAGGTGTACGAAGGAGATCTGGCGGCACCATTACAATGTGCATGGCGAGGCCGACTTAATCTTTATCGATTTTGTCTAATTGGACATTTTCTTTAAGCATATTAGGCTGCCCAAGATCAAGTATATCCTCAACTAAGGCTGGGTTCATCTGCATTTGGCTCTCCTTCTCAATTCTGTTGGGGAACAGAAAAAATTAAAACAAACTGATCAGTTTAAGTTCTCATTTACTTCTGATCAGTTTGCTTCAGCTGTGCCCAGTTTTCATCTGGTCCATATGTGGTTCGTATTTTGAATGAACAAAAAAAAAAAAAAACGTGAATTTTTTTTTTCCTTTTCATTAAAGTCAATGATAACATATGTAAACAGAAGCTTACATATCAGTTTGCAAGTCATCCATTTATTTGTTTCTCTGTTTTCTAAGCAGAGTTGAGGCAGAGTCACAGATGTGAACCTAGCTTAAGTTCTCAAACCTGAGAACATTATGATTTATTGCTAATAGAGACCCCCCAAAAATATTAAAAATGTATTCTAATTAATGCAGTGGCCCTATAGTAGTAGTTGCTGTTATTATAGGAACACAGCAGTCCATCAATTGCTGCTGTCATGGAGAAATTCAGCACCCACTCAGAGGAAAATGTTAAGTTTGCCACCCTAGCTTTGTATCCATGAACCCAGGACAATTCATCAGACTGGCATGAATGGTACCTTCCCCTTCACATTTGGCACATAGTCCAAAGAACTCCTACACCCCCCACCCAGCCCCGAAATCACCTAATATCCAAACAGCACAGTAAATGGAAAGTGTCCACAGAGACATGTCTTGAATAAGCCAGAAGAAGCACTTGGTTAGGTGCTTCTCTCCCTGTATCGCTGCAGGAGACACTCTATAGACTTTCTATACAGCAGCAAAACAGGAACGGAAAAGCTTCGCTGAGCACTTACGGATTTGTTCTAGTGATCAGTGTGGGCCTAAGTTGCTAGATCCTGACTACTCAACACTTCACTTTTTTTTTACAGAGATTCTTTTAATGTTATTAAATTAAGCACATACATGAATACAATTACATCTACATTAGACTAACCTTGAGAATTTTCAGACTCTGGGGTCTGAGAGCCAGTGCTGCTGTATTCTTCTAAATCCTTTCTTCGCTGTTGCACCAAACCATCTATTTCTGAAAAGTCTACACTGAAGTCCTGTGAAAACACACCGGCCAAAACATGCATCACTTACTATGAAAATAAATAACCCTTCTGCACTGGTAAAGGTTACACTATTAGGGCCAGAGTAAAAATCGGGGGAACCCCACTTGCCTCAGTGTGACACTGTCTATGGGAGGGCTTGCATGCCTCCGCTTTTGTTCTCCGCTTTTGCTCTCCGTGCAAACAATTGTAAATTTTTTGAGCGGTGAGCCTCAGAGAGCGGAGGCACGCAAACCCTCCCATAGAGAAACAGTGTCACACTGATGCAGCAGGGATTCCGTGGCGGAGAGAGTTCTGCTGCCGAATTCTGCTGATTTTACTCTGTGTGAACTGGCCCTTAAACAAGTCACAGGATTACAGGAAAGTCACAGCATTATGTAGTGTTGATAAAATCTCACTTACAAGGGGAAATGATGCAGGGCGCTCGCCTCTGTAACTGTGTTCTGAGGAAGGATTTGGGCTGTTTCCAGTGCTAAGATTCTATTAAACAAAAGAAAATATAATTTTGTCAATAACATGCTCAAAAAGGGTAAAAAACAAAACAAAACAAAACACAAGACACTTAAAAGGACTTCAAGAACATAAGGCAGGGGCTGTTATTGTTTCTGCCATGCATCTGACCGGAATCCTATGGTGAGCTTTAAAGAGTCACTGTCGTATTTTTTTATTTTTTTTGCAGAAATCAATAGTCCAGGTGATTTTAAGAAACTTTGTAATTGGGTTTATTAGGCAAATATGCCATTATCTGCATTCAAAAAGACACAACCTGTCTGTTCTATAGAGAGGGGAGGGGGGAGGAGCGAGATAAGTCGGCAGAAGAGAGCAGAGAACAATGCATTACACAGCCTGGAGCTCCATGAAAGCTATATTCAAAGGTTAGAGAGGTCAGTGCTGCCTGTCAGAGGAGATAGCTGGTGATGTAGCTGTCAATTAACTCTTTGTTGTCCTGGTGTGGAGTCTCCTCTCCCTCCACCCCTCCCCTCTCCATACACAATGATGAAGACAGGGGGGAGGGCTTCAAACTGCTTTCTCGTGATAAAAATGCATTTCAAGTTTCTTAAAATCACCTGTACTATTGATTTCTGCAAAAAAAATTTAAACGACAGTGACACTAACGCCTTCATTACCAAAGAATCCTTCCGAATTCTAGATATCTGTGATTGTTCTTCTAAGTATGTAATTTATCTCCCCAGTTGTCCTTGTTCTCTTCAGTATGTGGGCAGCACAGTACAGACACTGTGGTGCCCCATGAAGAAGCACTGGGATAATATCAAGAATAACTGTCAAACATAGTCTATCTAGATATTATATGGTTAAACATGGCAGTGACCCTAGTAGTCTTAAGCTTACAGATCTTGAACAAATCCCAAATAGATAAAAGGCTTTTAATCAACCATGAAACCTTTTGGATATTCAGTTAGCTCCGCTGGTTCCCAATGGGCGTAATTAAACCATTGAATGTATTAAATGAGGGTCCTTTTCTTTTTGTGGAGTTTCATATTATTGTATGTATGGTTCTATGTATTGTATTTTGTGGTTTACTGTCCCTTTAAGGTGATGTCAGATTTTGCTGTTTAATCATTTCCTGTTTCTGCATTTAAATATGATGTTGAACATCTCTAACCATGCACCTGATGAAGCCATCACTCCGGCCTGGAAACATGTTGTGCTGTGTTTTATTGTTTTAATATACCTTTTAAAAATTATTTTTTTTTTATAGGCTATATACCCAAGCATTCTATTGGAGTTGGCCATGCCTGTTGAACCTGTCTTTCTTTAGGAGTGGAGATCTGCATCTGTCTATTTGCCCTGGCATGGGTATACAGGAAAGACTGCCTCAGTCTTGCACAACCACATGAGGTGACAGAATCCACTGTTAAACTTTCCTATTTGATCCACCTCTGTTTTTATGATCCTGCACCAGGAAGCGTTGTCTTCTCTGTGTTTTCTGTATGAATTACAGTAGCTAGTTCTTTGGAGGCCAGGATTATCTAAGCATGGTATGGAACAAGCTACCACCATGCAACAGGGTCTGTAGCAACCCTAGGTACAGTACAGTTTAAAGCGACTCTGTACCCACAATCTGACCCCCCCCAAACCACTTATACCTTCGGATAGCTGCTTTTAATTCAAGATCTGTCCTGCGGTCCATTCGGCAGGTGATGCAGTTATTGTCCTAAAAAAATACTTTAAAACTTGAAGCCCCGTGCCAAACGGCAGTATCTGTGCCCTAACTTTGCACCACCCCTCCGTCCTTCCTCCCCACCCTCTTCATCATTAGGAATGCTCCAGGTAGATTGCTTCCTATTCCCCACCTGTGGCAGCCCGGCACATGGGCTGGATCATTAAGGACCTGTGCAATGTTCAGCATGGAGAAAATGTTTCAGTGGCATTCCTAATGCTGAAAAGGGTGGGGAGGAGGGACGGAGGGGTGGTGCAAAGTTAGGGCAGAGATACTGCTGTTTGGCATGGGCTTCAAATTTAAAAGTATTTTTTTTTAGGACAATAACTGCATCACCTGCCGAACGGACCACAGGACAGACCTTGGATTAAAAGCAGCTATCCGAAGGTACAAGTGGTTTGGGGGGGTCAGATTGTGGGTACAGAGTCGCTTTAAAGGGACTTAACACCTATAAACCCATCCGATATGCAAATAAACAAAAAATATCAAATGAATTGGTACAAGAAAACTTTATTGGGAAATATCGCAACAATATAAGGGACAAGAAAAAATATATAAAAACAAACAAAAGACCTGGGAGGTGGGAGACCAAACATGAGGAAAGGTATATGTTTACAAGAATAAAGTGCAGGTGCATCTTGGATACTCTATGATATGCTTATAACCAGGCTGTATATGGCAAATTTATGAGTATCCAAGATGCACCTGCACTTTATTCTTGTAAACATATACCTTTCCTCATGTTTGGTCTCCCACCTCCCAGGTCTTTTGTTTGTTTTTATATATTTTTTCTTGTCCCTTATATTGTTGCGATATTTCCCAATAAAGTTTTCTTGTACCAATTCATTTGATATTTTTTGTTTATTTGCATATCGGATGGGTTTATAGGTGTTAAGTTCTATTATAGTACCATTCGGTTATTTCTTTCCTCCCCCTATCTCTTTTTCTTTGGGGGTATAGGACGTTTATTACAGAATCCAGAATCTATAGGTGTTTTCTATTGCTTTAAAGGGAATCTGTCAGCACCTTTAGAGGGATAGTGGCGATGGCTCCGTGACGCACTTTGGCCTGCTTCACCACTACCTTCTCCTAGCTTGTATTGAATATTTATGGCACCCATCCCCCGGCCTCCAAGCGACATCATCTGTAGCTTCCCAGTTCAGTGTAGTGCGCGCACGCTCCCGTGGCGTGATTCGCGCATGCGCCGTAGTGTGTCGGAGCGGCGCAGGCGCACTGAGGGCCACAGCCTATGTCCTCAATGGCTTTGCTCAGTGCCGCTCCAACGCACTACGGCGCATGCGCGAATCACGCCGCGGGAGCGTGCGCACACTACACTGAACCAGGAAGCTACAGATGCAGTCGCCAGGAGGCCGGGGGACGGGCGCCATGAATATTCAATACAAGCTAGGAGGAGGAAGTGGTGAGGCGGGCACTAAGCCATCACCACTCCCCCTCCATAGGTGCTGACAGATTACCTTTAAATACAGCCTAGGCAAGCTATATCAATCATTGTCCAGGGCGACCCACTGGACTTCTTAAACCAGTATGAGCAGGGATTGACATGAATAAATGACAAGTTGTATTGTGTTTTTCCTTCTGTCCTATAACAAGATATCTGTAGATAAAACATTGTTTTTATGATAACTAACCCCCTTTAAAGGTTTACCTGAACAAATATGTAAAACCAAATTTACATCCTGTGAAAGAAAATACCAGGGTATGTACACCATTACATACACTGATTGCTAAATAAGCAGTTTTGGGATTCAAGCAATCCCTTAAATGGGTAGTTTTTTTTTAATTTGAAATCTTTCAAATCAACTGGTGCCAGAAAGTGGCAAAGATTTGTAATTTACTTGACAGTTCCTGAATGGACAGAAGTGGCAGTAGAGAACACTGTGCCACACTGAAAAGAATACACCACTTCCTGCACAACATACAGCAGCTGATAAGAACTAAAAGACTTGAGATGTTTTAATAGAAATAAATTACAAACATCTGGCACTTTCTGGTAGCCGTTGATTCATAAGAAATATTTTTTGGGGGTAAACTACCTTTTTAAACCTTAGTACCCAAGAAGGGTGATGGGCAACAAGCTTCTGGTAGGGCACACATATGTGAGGTCACAGGGTCAATTTTAGGCACATAATGTAAACTTGGATGAGCAGACAAGCCTGGGATATTGTTGTTTAGTTGGCCATTATGAGTAGACATGCATACAATTGCTATGGGATACAAGGGAAGAGAGCTGAATATAACAGTATTAAAGCTCCTCTAAAAATCAGCCCATTTAGTCTCTAGTTGGCTGAGCATATATAGACTCAACAGATAAACTGGGCATGCGATTCATATACTTACATCTAAATGGCTGCACACAGATCTTAATAACTTGTAGGTAGAATCTCGAGACAACAAAGACACAAAGATGAACTGAAAATAAAGGAAAATTTAAAGTTATTTTATCAACTGAAAAAAAAAAAAATAATAAATATGTATATTTGACATCAGTAGTAAGGACATGGTGTACTGCTTACCCTATCAGTTACTGTAGAAACAACCAAGGCATTTGGCACAAGAAGTGCAGTTTTTGTTTTCTTGATCATGGTGACAGCAAGAGCTGGAATGGCGATCTGAGGGGGGGGGGGGGGGACCAAAAAAAACAGTTTCACATGAGCTTTTTGGTAAACTTCTAAAATATGGACATAAAACTGAACACAAAAACAAGGGGGCATAAAGATATCAGAGAAAAAAAAAACAAAAAAAAACAAAAAAACACACCCTTTGAAGTGTCGCAGAAACAAGTCAAAAGTCAGTCATTAACTTCCCAGCTCCCTGCAATCTTCCCATCTCACTGAACAAAACATGCTCCAATTATAAGTCTATGGAGATCACCTTGTGCAGTGGTGCAGAAAGGCAGTGCCCTCGGGAGTGAAGAGCATAGCCACATGCTTCTTCTGGGACTGATGGGGGTCTGAATACTTAGATTAAAACTTTGTACTCTGCTTCATGTCAAAAGTTTTTTTTATCAAATGACTAATTGACACTTTAACCTCTCAATAGCCTTAAAGATATTGCATGCAGTAGTGCATGCTGCGTTTACAAGTGTATTTTATATGTTTGTCCATGTGACGGGTCTCCGATTACTATTTGGTCTGCAAAAGCAAGTGAAATATGCTGTTTTAACCCTTTGAGGACCAGGCCCAAAATGACCCAGTGGACCGCGCAAATTTTGATCTTTGTGCTTTCGTTTTTCCCTCCTCCCCTTCTAAGAGATCTAGCACTTTCAGTTTTCTATGTACAAGGCCATGTAATGGCTTGTTTGGTACAAGAATAGTTGTACTTTGTAATGGAGCCTCATATTTTACCATAACATGTATGACGGAATCCCAAATATATTATTTATGAAGATATAAATAGGTGAAATTGTAAAAAAGAATGCTATATGGTAACTTTTGGGGGTTCCTGTGTCTACGTAATGCACTATATGGTAAAAGCGACATGATACTAATACTCTATCGGTCAGTCCGAACACAACCATAGGCAGGTTTACACAGATTCTCTAATGTTTATATATATATATATATATATATATATATATATATATATATATATATATATATATTTTTTTTTTTTTTTTAACCCCTAGACGACCCTGGACGTAGGGTTACGTCATGGAAGTCTGTCCCCAGACGACCCATGACGTAACCTTACGTCATGGGTGTTATTCCCGCTATGAAGCGCGCTCCGGAGCGGAGCGCGCTTCATAGGAGGTGGGGGCCGGCTGCAGTGAGCAGCCGGGACCTCACTGGTAATGACACGCTGCAGCGATCACGCTGCCGCGTGTCATTAACCCCTTAAACGCCGCGACCGCAGCGTTTGAGTGTAAGTGACAGGGGGAGTCCCCTGTCACTTACCGATCGGGACCCCCGCAGTGTGACTGCGGGGGTCCCGATCGTTGAAACGGACTGCTGGAGGTCTCTTACCTGCCTCCATGCGGTCCGATCGGCGATCTGCTACACTGAGCCTGCACAGGCAGGCTCAATGAGCAGAGCGCCGATAACACTGATCAATGCTATGCCTATGGCATAGCATTCATCAGTGTATAAATCAAAGTAATGTATGTACAAGTCCCCCAAAGGGACTTCAAAAGTGTAAAAAAAAAAAAAAGTTCAAAACACTAACACACTACCCCAAAACCCCTCCCCCAATAAAAGTCTAAATCACCCCCCTTTCCCATTATATAAATAAAACATATAAAAATGAATAAATAGATAAACATATAATATACCATAGCGTGCGTAATTGTCCGATCTATTAAAATATAACAAGCGTCATTGCGACCGGTAAACGGCGTACACGAAAAGAGGGGAAAAAGTGCGCAGATTACCGATTTTATGTTACATTATATATAAAAAAAAAATCAATAAAAAGTGATCAAAACGTCCGATCTTCACAAATATGGTATTAATAAAAACTAGAGATCATGGCGGAAAAAATGACACCCCATACAGCCCCATAGGTGAAAAAATAAAACCGTTATAAGCGTCACAATAGGCCCATTTTATTAATATTTAATTGCCAAAAAAAAGGATTTCATAAAAAAAAATATATATAACATTAGAGAATCTGTGTAACCTGCATATGGTTGTGTTCGGACTGACCTATAGAATAATAGTGTCATGTCGCTGTTACCATATAGTTCATTGCGTAGACACAGGAACCCCCCAAACGTTACCATATTGCATTCTTTCTTACGATTTCACCTATTTATATCTTCATAAATAATATATTTGGAATTCCATCATACATGTTATGGTAAAATGAATGACGCCATTACAAAGTACAACTATTCCTGTAAAAAACAAGCACTTACATGGCTTGTAGATAGAAAACTGAGAGTGCTAGAGCTCTTAGAAGGGGAGGAGGGAAAAACGAAAACACTAAGATCAAAATTTGCGCGGTCCACTGGGTCATTTTGGGCCTGGTCCTCAAAGGGTTAAAGAAATCCTCTTTTTTGGCAATTAATTATGAATAAAATGGGCCTATTGTGACGCTTATAACAGTTTTATTTTTAGTTTTTATTAATACCATATTTGTGAAGATCGGAGGTTTTGATCACTTTTTATTATTTTTTTTATATATATATATATAACATAAAATTAGTAATCCCCGCACTTTTTTCCCCTCTTCGTCTACGCCATTCACAATGACGCTTGTTATATTTTAATAGATCAGACCATTACGCACGCTACGGTATATTATATGTTTATTTATTTTTATATGTTTTATTTATATAATAGGAAAGGGGGTGATTTAAAATTTTATTGGGGGAGGGGTTTTGGGGTAGTGTGTTAGTGATTTTAATTTTTTTATACATTTTAAGTCCCTTTGGGGGACTTGTACATACATTACTTTCATTTCATACACTGATTATTGCTATGCCATAGGCATAGCATTGATCAGTGTTATCGACGCTCTGCTCATTGAGCCTGCCTGTGCAGGCTCAGTGAACAGATCGCCGATCGGACCACGCAGAGGCAGGTGAGAGACCTCCGGCGGTCTGTTTTAACGATCGGGATCAGTTAGTGACAGGGGATCGTGGCGTTTAAAGGAGTTATTGGCACGCTGCAGCGTGTCATAAACGGTGAGGTGCCGGCTGCTGATTGCAGCCGGCCCCCACCTGCTATAAAGCGCTCCGCTCCGGTACGTCCTGGGCACAGACTTCCAGGACGTACCAGTACGTCCTAGGTCGTCTAGGGGTTAAAAGTGGCCCAAAAGCATATTTGCCTAGGATATTTGCAGAGTTGTTTCTGAGTACATGATTCACATGTGACATAAAATGTGTACAAAACCTACTAACCTTCGTGTCTTTCCCAAAAACCTTTGAATGGAAACATATCCAATTGTCTGAAATGTATAACTTTCCTTGATACAAGATTTCCTTTTGCAATGCACAGGTAAAACCTAGAGAAGAGGGAAAAAATGTAGGCATAACACAAGCCTGTTGATATATTAAGATTTGTAATTTACTTTTAGCAAAAAATCTCAAGTCTTCCAGTGCTTTTCAGCTGCTGTATGTCCTACATATCTATGTCTATATATCATACAACAGCTGATAAGTAATGGAAGACTGATAGAAGTAAATAACAAATCTCTGCCACTTTCTGACATCATTATTTGAACGAAGATAAAATTTAGCTGGAGTTGCCCTTTTAGACTGGGTTCACACTACATATATTTCAGTCAGTATTGTGGTCCTCATATTGCAACCAAAACCAGGAGTGGATTAAAAACACAGAACGGATCTGTTCACACAATGGTGAAATTGAGTGATTGCCGCCATATAACAGTAAATAACTGCCATTATTTCAATATAACAGCAGTTTTAAAATAACAGCAAATATTTGCCATTAAATGGCGGCCATCCACTCAATTTCAACATTGTGTGAACAGAGCCTTTCTGTGTTTTCAATCCACTCCTGGTTTTGATTGCAATATGAGGACCACAATACTGACTAAAATATACGTAGTGTGAACCCAGCCTAAATATTTCTGCACTGATAGGCAGGAAACTGGACAATGCTTTACATCTGTATGTCATCAGTTTTCATCAATATAGCACCAGACTTCAAAAGGGGATTAAATACAATACACATTCATATTTTTCTCCTTCTCCTCAGAAATTAATGCATTTAATTTGAAATGGGAATACCTCTTAATACAGTTCTAATGATAAATGTGTAGGGCTCAACAAAATTAAATTTTTTAGCAAATTCGTTCATTTGGCAAACATGCGTCCTTCTCCTGATATGCTGCTGTTCTCCCATTGCTGATCTGGTTGTCTAGCTTACCAACTACCACTCTGCTCTAAAAGCAGTGGTCTGGCTGAGTAAAATATATATATATCCATATAATTTATTCACTCGACTGCTTTTAGAGCAGAGCGGTGGTCAATAAGCTAAACAACCAGCTGTCAATATAAGAGCAGGTATATCAGAAGGAGGCATGTTTCCTGAAATGGGAATACTCCTTTTTTTAAATGGTACAGTAACAATTTTCCTTATTGACTACTATACTACTACTATAATTTTGAACACTACTCTACAGTCAACAAAATATGTACAAAAATATTCCAATAAAATAATTTGGTAGAAAAGATACAATAGATTTTCCCATTTACTCTGCATGCAGTTTGCACAGCTGATTATTAACAAGAAAATGTTGGCTATAAATCTGTGTACCACTGTAGTTCATTCAAACCATGTACCTTTAGTTACCTGATCCCTGATTCTAGAAAGGTCAAAAAATCTGCATGCCCAAGGCCTCTCCATTTGTTTTATTTTAACTTAAAAGTATTTTATCTTCATACTTACTTTCTTTTAGCGTCTCTTCCTTTTGTACATCCTTAAACAGCTTATGAAATTGTGTATTTGCCTTTGAAATCTAAGGGGAAAAAAATAATCAAAGGCTATACAATTCTTTTATAATATTTACAGCAATGCCACTTCAATCCCTGACACAAATTAACACAGCGTGCTTGTCATTTACTTTACTGACCAATGCAATATTACTTTAACAAATACTGCAATGTGCAAATGTAAGGTTTCTTTTTTTTTTCTTTTATTAAAGGCCTTACACTTTGTAAGAAGGTATGGGTTTATAACCATCATACTGAAAACTTTCTGAAGCTTAAGTGTTCTTCACCCTAGATTCCCACTAGTGGTGCATGTGTTCATGGAAGGCAGTGTGTATTTGTGGGTACTTGTATTGTATTCTCAATGTACTTTTAATATGCAGGACAGCATTATAATCACTATGGGGGACATTTACTGAGTCTAATGTGTGCAACTATTCTAATGAGGATTGGTGTGTATTTTGTTCCAATATTTTGCGACCAATTCATTAAAATGTAGTGAATGTATCCAAATTAAAAAGTCACAAAAAAAAAGTAGCAAGTTGCAAAAGTTGCGCAAGCATATTCACCTGGTATTGACCAGACGTAGGCCTGCACCTGTTTGTGGGACTTTTTAAAAAAGTCGCAAATGATAAATTAGACGCTAATCCCAGATTATGGGAACTTTGGGTGAATACTCAAAACAGGCAGATTAAATAAAAGTCGCATCTAAAAAATATTCACCCGTTAAATACTGGTCCAAAAATAGAACTTAGACCAAAAATGGGTGAAAAATCCAATTATTCACCAAAAATAGGTGCAAAGCCCTTGATAAAGTTCCCTGTTTGTGTATTGAATACTGGGCTTTTGCATTGTGGTCATTGAAGATCAGTCAGTCAGACACATTTTTTATGGTGTTCTAGGAAAGTCAGCTACAGGGGGCAGAGGCAGTTGCAGGCAGCAAGTTGTGCTGTTCTTCCCACCCAATGAATTTGGGCCAACTGCACTGTTAAGCCGAGAAGTGTATTAGGCTATTTAGTGCCAACAGTGATTTATATAGGAATTATGGCAACTGTATAATAAAAGCATAGTAAGGCATCCACATACAGTCTTAGATTTGATGCTTGGTTTAACTATGTGGACATTTTAATTTTCACTCCCAACGAAAAGCAAGTAGGATATTGTAAAAGAGTTATATTCTACTTTCTTCCCTCAGTTACACCAATATTTCACAATAAAATATGGCAAATATTTTGAACAGAAAGCCAGATTTTTACCTCTATAAGTCTCCTATTATTCTTTAACATTTATTACAATCAGCATACAATCATTTGTTACCAATACCTGAAGGCACGGGGCATGTGTTCATGGGTTATACACAACAGCTTGTAGAGACAACTACCCCCATGATATATGAAAAGTATGCATTGTAACCCAATAAAGTTCTCTTACCTGGCTTGAAGTAGATTTTTTCCTTTCAAGCTTCATCATGTCATTCTTCATGTCAAGGGTTAATGAGGAATCGTATGTCTTGGACCTTTAAAAAATGAAACATATAAAAGTATTACTAAATGTAGCATTCCACGGCCACATCATTCCATCTACAACCTTATTTATTATTTCTCTCCACACTTGCCAGTAGTCTTAGAGTAAACTTTCTTACTCACTACAAGTTAATAAAAAAAGATCCGTTTTGATGCACTGGACTGTATAGCCATATGTGAGCATAATGAAAAAAAAAACATCAAGAAATTTTTTCAGAAGTCCTAGTGCTTTAAAAGTATGCAGATATACATTATATATGCAATGTAGAATTTGTAATTTCCTTTCAGTTGTATAGAAAAGTTGTGTCAAATTACAAGCCCGGCTTTAATGCAAGAATTTTGCATACACAAACAAATACATTCAGTAAAAATATCACAAATGTATAAAATTCTTCTTGAATTTAGGACCATGAATCTTTGTTGCATTCCTTCTCAGCTAACCTTCTGGATGGGTTATCTAGGCTGGAAGAACAAGCTTTAACTTTGAAGCCATGAAGATACAACCGCTTCAATTACATATGTGTCTCTGAGTAGGAGTGTGCAGTATATATTCTTCTTTCTGGTTGGGAAAGGAGGAACTAAAGTAGCACCTGAACTTGGCAGTAAACATAACTCATAGTACTGTAACAAATCCACTCCAGTGTATGCGGTAGGGCAGGCTTTACTTGTTTTAGTTGCAACCTCTGATCTATTATTTTCACCTCAGACAGTGCCATTTCCTGAATACAAAGTAGAACACACAAAGTATATAAACCATAAAAATCGAACTCAAAAAAATGTTTGTTTTTTTATAGCCTCTGCTTATTGTATTTTCCCTGGAGAGAATAATGCGGCCATGGCTGAAGCCTTTGTATAACGCCGCATATAAATAGAGAACTGAGGACAGATCCTCTTGTCGCCACAGTCCATTTCACAGACCAAAAAAAAAAAAATCTCATGTTGGGTAAAATAATGAAAACATTCAGGATGGTGATGTGACCACATGTGGCATTGTGCTTACTTTAGATGGAATTTCATAAGAAAACTGCGCATGTTTGCAGATCCAAAAGGCAATATGTTGGTCTACCTATGTTGCTGTGATCTGCGGTAAATGGAAAAATGTCACGTGAATACGGCTAACACTGCTGTGTACTGAGGTCACTCCGGAACGCATTAGGATCAGCCATGAGCATAAGACATTCATTGGGGCAACATCACATTGACAATGAGTTATTGGAAGTGATTAAATTCAATTTGCAATAAAAAAAATAAATTTATGTAATAAGTTTCAGTGACTAAGTTTCACATTTTTTTCTACATTTGGACATGTATGATTGAAATGATTGTTTTCTTGTATATGATATGATTTGTGAATCACAATGTGAATATCCTGATTAATTCATACACAAGATCAGAGAAACAGAACTACCATTTACCTGGACAGAGGTAGTTTTTGCCGGGTTTCAGTCACATCTGCATCACTAATCACGACTTGAGGACTAGGATATGGCTTAGTAACCTTATTTTCATCAGGCCCATTTTCTGTTTCAGAGCTTTAAGAAAACAAAAAAGGGATATTATCCAGAAGATTATTCGTAGTCAATATTAAAACTTTATAAACGAGACAAATCAAATGCTGCAGTATGTAGAAATTATAAAGTAAGCAACGCTAGATGTAGAAAGTACTGTCCATAACAAAGTCAGTAAGGTTTCCTTAGTGACATATTTGAAAGTTTAACTGAAGAATTAGAATGCTAGTTTCCTAATCGTCAGGATATTCGGCTTTATAAGTATGTACACTCACGCCTGCTAACAAGATCCCTCTCTAGACTAAGACTACTCCTCATACTCTACCATTCTCTGTTTTATTGCAAATAAAATATACACATTAACCAGAGTTACCAAGAAACACTCACAACAACCTCCAACCTCATTGAAGCTAACTGCAACGTAAAACGTGACAATTGAATATTACCAGAAGTACCCACCGGGTGCTGGTGGAAGTCTATCAAAATTGTTCCACATTTGCTGCATGGAGAACTGTACTTCTAAGTACTGATGGCTGCTATGATCCACAGAACACCTACACAACAATGCTACAGGGTTTCAGGGGTTCTTTATTTCACCTATGGATAACCAATTTGTTCATTATAAAATATATCAACCAAACATAACACTAAGCACGCCTGTTCCCGCGTCCCCTCAAAAACATGATCATAAAAAATGTACAAATGTATCCAGTTAGGAAATAACCAGTTCAAAATACTTCATGTATTGCTGCAGAAGTTTCATTTGCAATAGCTATATGCTATCAGACAGTTACAGATAGATAATTTAGTGATATTCAGCTAGTAATAAACATTCATATAGATTTAGACAGCAAGATAGAATTATTCATATTCATAAAGACAGACAGACATGAGAAAAGCATGATTATATCTTCTCTCTATCCATTGCAGAGACACCTTAGAAGAAGGTCCAGGTTAAATGTGTACATAGAGCTTTCAGTCTATTCACCAGTAGTATAGTACTATGTAGTTGAGTAAAAGCCACACAGAGCCCGAGAGCTTACCTTCAGCACACCTGTCCACTTGGAAATGCTTCTACTACAGACTGAATCCTGCCTACTATATCTACCAGATGACATAAGAGGAAGTAGTCTTATAGAGCATGACTCACTCGATCCAAGCACCTTTTCTTTCCTCCTTCTATCTAACAAGCTCACGTGTTGACCAATCACCAGACAAAAATGCTTCTGGTACAGAGTGTAAGGCAGCATGTCACTTTTCTGTACAGTATGAACCCATGACAGAGCAGAGGCTCTCCAAGAAAAGAGAGTGTCTAGTACAGAATCAGGTGCACTGAGCGCTGCTGGTACATATAGCAGAAACACTACCACTGCTCTAGCTCTAAATAAAGTTATGAATCTGAATCAATGCTATACATACCCACTCACATAAAAATGAGATAGAACTGCTACATACTGTATGATAAATCGTCACACAGTAGTACAAATAGTAAGAAGAAAACCATTTTACAGTCAAAACATATTCAAATGTGTTCAAACCAAATTAATAAAAAACGCAAGGAATATGCTAGATGAGTGGTATAACAGAAGTCAGCTGCACAGCCAGGAAATCCAGCACTATTGTGCAAATTGTTAAGAGACATGACTGATGATGAAATTACAGAAGGCAAGTTTACATACGGTGTAACAAAAGTGTGAACGGACAGTTTTTCTTTTTTTTAACCAGATACCTATTTAACCCCTTCATGACCGATGTCATTGGTGACCAGCAATCCTGTTTTTTTTTTTTTTTTTTTAAACATTTACAGCATTCACCGTGCGGGAATAATAAGGCTATATTTTAATAAAACGGACTATTCCTCCTGCTGCGATATGTCACATCTTTAAATATATACATGTATTGCCCCCCCCCCCCCCGAAACAACAAAAAAAACAAAACAAAAACAAAAACAGCAAAACACACCACCACCACCACCTTGACACACCTTACTTAAAAGGTGTTTTTGCAAAACTGCCTAAATGCCCTAAAAAACAAAGTCACAACATGCTCTGCATTTGGGTTTTTTTTGTTAAAAAAAAAAAAAAAAAAAAAAAAGAAAGAAAGAAAGAAAGAAAGAAAGAAAGAAGCCATGTCTATATGCACGTTGACCCAATTCTACAATACATTTCCTGAAGTTACATTACTGCAGGAGATAAAAATAACAAAAAAAAAAAGTCTATGCACCAGAACTGGCCGGTGCTCAAGCACTGGAGGTAGACCGGCCCGCCCCCAGTGGGAGGGAATTCCCTCCCCTGTATGACGCGGCTCTCTTAGAATGAATGGAGCCGCATCACACAGGGGAGGGAATTTCCTCCCACTAGAGGCGGGCCGGCCTACCTCCAGTGCTTGAGCACTGGCCAGTTCCAGTGCATAGAACGGCGCCGTGCACATCGGCTTCCCCTTGCGGGCGCTGTTCGATCCGTGGGTTCAGGTTAAAGAGGATGTACCTGGTGGTAAATCCTCTTTAACATACTTAAGCGGCCGTCAATGGTACATTACTTAGGTTGAAGGTTTAGGTTGAATCATGGCCATGTTCAACCTATTTTTTAAAGGTCCATTCATTTTTGTTTAAAAGACCGAAAGGGTGTCAAAAAAAGAAAAAAAAATCTGCGAACTTAAAACAACATCATGCTGTTTGCCAAATAATGACCACCAAAAAGTGTCATTAACATTTATTACGGCCACTGCGAATGGATTGTGTTAAACTGTCTCCATAGATAACCAAGTAAAAGAAAGAATCATAGGGTATATGATTGAGGCGCACACATAGTAATATATAAAATAACGGCTACAGACATTAAAAACATTTAAAAATCACAAAAAACGGCAGCCTCCTAGGGTACAGGAGGCTGCTCACTGCTACGGACCCAAGCTAAATAAGCTGAAATGGGACTAGACAAAAAAGTTGCAAGACAGGAGAAGTAGTAAAATATAAATAACACAGTACAAAGACATGATAGCAATAATACTACCCCACAAATTAGTGTCCCAATGTAGCAGGAAATAAGATGTGTTATTTATATTTTTTTAATTTCTGTAGCCAGTGTCAATAAAGCTATTTTATAAATTACTATAGATGTGCGCCTCAATCATATACCCTATGGTTCTTTCTTTCTCTTGGTTATCTATGGTTTATTCATATGGCAGGGGGCAGCACCCTAATTTTGAACATATTATTTGCTCCATACATTTCTGTGGTGCCCACATTTTTCCATAATTGAATCTGTCTCCATAGACTTCAATGGACATAATTGAAGACTGAAAATAACTGCTGTAAGGATGGTGAAGGATACAGGAGACAGTTCATATCAATAGGCTATTTTGAGAACAGCAGGGTTAATCATGGTGAGTAGACTGTGCCCTCCTTTGCAATAGTAGTTATTAAAAAAAACCTCTGTAGAAATTTACAATGACTTATCATACAGATATGTTCCAAATAACATCCACACATGTGCTACAGTATGTATAGCAAATATAAGAGTTTATAGAAACTATTCCCTGATCTTTAGCAAGACAAAATATACACAGTTAAGAAAAGTAAAGCCATGCCATTTTAAAATTTAGATTTTCCTTATTAGGATATAGACTTATATAATATCAGGTTTTCTTGTTATATGAAGGACATTAAATAGATCATGACAAATGAATAAGTTATACCATTAAAAGGGTTTGTCTGGCTTCAATTAAAATAAATAATCTATCTCCCCACACAGTTCTTTGTTTTTCTGACTGTTCTATAGTACATAGAGAATTTCTACAGTTTTTCATCCTGCTGGTCACGGAAGAAGCAGAGCTCCTGTTATAGCATGACAATGAAGCGGAGAAGACTTCTTCTGCAGGCAATTTCTACAGTTTTTCATCCTGCTGGTCACGGAAGAAGCAGAGCTCCTGTTATAGCATGACAATGAAGCGGAGAAGACTTCTTCTGCAGGCAATCAACTACGATGGTGGTGGTGGTGGTGGACTGATTTTGTCCAAAGTTTATAGTCTGTTTTTGGCTTTGGCTTCAAATCTCTGTGTAAATGGACCCTTAGGAAGGCTCATTGCCGATAATTGGCCCATGTAAAAAGGGACTAAAGCCACCAATAGCGGCTACAGACACCTGTTTAAAGATGCACCCAATTTATCATACAGCATAAGGGCCGGTTCACACTGAGCAAACACGGCGCAATCCGCGGCAGAATCCCGCCGTGCTCAGTGTGCTGCTTTAAGCGAATGGGAGAGCGTGCGCGGAGCTCTCCGCTGCGGAATTGCGCCGTGTTTGCTCAGTGTGAACCGGCCCTTAGGGTGCATTTACACAGATTTCTCTCACAGATTTTTGAAGCCAAAGCTAAGAACAGACTATAAACAGAGAACAGGTCATAAAGGAAAGACAGATTTCTTCTCTTTTGCAATCCATTCCTGGCTTTGGCTTAAAAAAATCTGTCAGATAAATCTGTCTTTGTAAATGCACCCTGTAATGTACTTTTGCACTAAATATTTTACTCATCCACCCTGTCTTTTTATTTTAGGGAATATATGGTGCAGGAATTTTACTACACTCTTTTTATATCAACCAATATACAGTGGTACCTTGGTTTAAGAGTAACTTGGATTGAGAGAGTTTTGCAAAAAGAGCTCCCAATTTTTCAAAATTGTAACTTTGTTTAAGAGCATTGCTTTGGTTTAAAAGCTCCCTGTACTGGGTGGAAGGGAGAATGGAAAGAGGATTGTCTGCATAGCATGGTTTATAGCACTGTACTCAGGAAGTCTCCCTCACCTTCCAAATCATCTACATAGCTGTAACCCCTCTCTCCTGGACATAGAATGCTACATTTATGTGACCACATTTGACCTGCTCATTACTTCATGCTACCTGCAGTCTGTCAGCCCTTGTGTTTCCCATCCTCTTCATTCCTGCTATAATGTGCCTGCACTTACACTCAGCTATACACACTGCTGCTATAAAGGTGCCTGCACTCACACTCGGCCATTTATATTGCTGTATAGAAAAGTTTGTCACTGTCCTCCTGCACAGCTCTGTGATTCTCCCTTCCTGATTGGTCCATGCTGAACACATCCCCTTCCCCATTGCTGTCATGTGACCACACAGACCTCTGACAGCAGCCCTACTTCTCTATTCTAGCCTGTTATAATACGCTACTGCATTATGGTGATCTGCAGCTCCATCTTGTATCTACAAACTGCGACTGTATTTTTAGTTTTATGCACTTACTTTACATTATATTCCACATGCTGATTGCTATACTGTACAGTAACTTATATCACATACTTTGCTGTTTCTAAATGTTTGTTTCATTTGTTTTACATGGTTTTGGGGGTGTGCAAAGGGAAAATTACAAGCACAGTCCCGGAACTAATTATGCTCGTAATCCAAGGCACCACTGTACATACAGTAAATTTTTTTTGTAAAGTACCTCTTATAAAGCAAGAAGATAAAAGACCGAGATAATGTCACTATTTTACAATATGTAGTCCATAAAATTTTATAAAAGATTAACTTCTACACAAGTCTGACCACGCACACGCCAGGCACCATTGGTTTATATAAGCAGCGCAGTAATCTTTATTTTTATGGAAGAATTATTCAAGAGATGAACGAGGACACCTGTCTTGTGACTGCACAGCGATGGACATGAAGTCACGGGATGCAGAGTCAGGTGCTCTCTGTGTAACGTAACCATTTGTATATCGGCTTTTATGACCAGATGGAACAAAAATCACACAAGCCATTAGTAATCCATGTTACAAGATGTGCAATATATCACACCCCTACTTTGCTTATTCTCCCTAAAAATGAAAGAGTCAAAGCATTAAAATCAGCAGAAACGTAAGTGACAAAACCCCCACAGATTCATTCCAAAGATTGTTATTCACAATGAAAGAAAGGGGACACACCATTTGTTTCTTTGTCCAGATTTTGTGTAAAACTCTTTTAGTCACATTTAACTTCTTAAACGGCTTATCCAGCGCTACAAAAACATGGCCATTTTGCACCACTCTTGTCTCCAGTTTGGGTGGGGTTTTGAAACTCCGTTCTATTGAAGTTAATTGAGCTTAATTGCAAACCACACCTGAACTGGAGACAAGAGTAGGGGAAAAAAGCGGCCATGTTTTTGTAGCACTGGATAACCCCTTTAAGGGTGCGTTCACACGTACAGGATCTGCAACGTCATATCTGCGCCATCAGATCCTGTACATGTGAACGCACCCTTAGGCTGAGTTCACACTATGTATATTTCAGTCAGTATTGTGGTCCTCATATTGCAACCAAAACCAGGAGTGAATTAAAAACACAGAAAGGATCTGTTCACACAATGTTGAAATTGAGTGGATGGCCGCCATATAACAGTAAATAACTGCCATTATTTCAATATAACAGCCATTGTTCTAGAACAGCAGCAAATATTTGCCATTAAATGGCGGCCATCCACTCAATTTCAACATTGAATGAACAGAGCCTTTCTGTGTTTTCAATCCACTCCTGGTTTTGGTTGCAATATGAGGACCACAATACTGACTGAAATATACATAGTGTGAACCCAGCCTTAGGGTATATTCACACTGAAGAATAATTATTCTTGAAAATCACCTCTTCTTCAGCTCTGGTGGAATAGGCATGGAATTCGAGCGAAAGCGAAAATTCAAAGCCCCAATAACTTCTATGGTATTTTTCTAGTGGAATCTATGTCGAGACATTCTGCAGGTAAATTCTGCTGTGTGAACAACAGAGTAAAAATCCCATTGAACACGATGGGACATTGCTTTGTACATGTTTTACACACAGAATATCAAGCGGAATACAAACGTGGATTTAACTTGAAATTCCTCACGTATTTCTTACCGTGAACATACCCCTAGTGATTAAAAAAAAAAAAAAAAAAAAAAAAAAAAAAAAAGGCCAGGTAATTAATTTGTATATAGGAATCCAAAAATGCATAACATTTTCCCCATCCAGGTGTGAATTACCTCCTGCCACATATATGTTCTCCACTCCTTGGATGCAAGTTTAATGTATTGTAGGAAAAAAGTTGGGAGTTAGATTTTATCTATTTTAACCCCTTAGTGTCCCATGACATACCTCGTATGTTATAGTGGCCCGCTGGGACCCCACTCTGAACAGCACCACTCCCGGCTACTATCTGCAGCCAGGTAGCGCCTCTATTAGCAGACACTGGTCCCATTGCCGCGTCGGCTAATTAAGCATTTAAATGCAGCTGTCAAACCCGACAGCTAAGGTTCAATGCTTTGTATCTCATGTCACTGGTGGCTAGTTTGACGGATCTCGCATCACAGACGGACGGGGGGGGGGGGGGGGTTTGGGGCTAGGGAGGGAGATCCGTTCTTCTGGCCGGGCCTCAGCGTCACACTGACGCTGATCCTGGCTCGGCAATGTATCACTGATCTCATTGATCATTGCTGTGTATATACAAATAAAATTTTTATTAAAGAATTGTATTGCCCCCCCCCCAAAAAAAAAGTTATACAAATCACCAATATGAACTTACTACTGCATCAAGGCTTCACTTCCTGGATAAAATGGTGAGGTCATGACACGATTTCAAGAGCTGTTCGGGCTGTGGCTGCTGGAGAGGATAATGGCAGGGGACACTGAGGGACACAGGGCACTGGAGGGACACTGAGCATCCCTCTGGGAGTCAGGTCGTGACATCAACATTTTATCCAGTAAGTGAAGCCTTGATGCAGTGATCAGTGCAGGGATAAAAGCACTTTATAAGCATTTCCCATAATAAGTGTATATCGGTAATTTGTATAACTTTTGAGGGGGCAATAAAATCCAGAATAAATGTGACTTTTTGATCACTTTTTATTATTTATACGCAAAACAAGGTACCAATAGAAAGCAGAGCCCATGGTGGAAAAATATAACTCCTCACACAGGCCCATAGACCAAAAAATAAAAGCATTATAAGGATGGGAATAGAGTGATTTTAAACATGTTTTTTTTTTTTAAAAAGGTCTTAATTTTTTAAAAGCCGACAAAATAAAACAAGTTACATATCATTGTAATCATACTGAAGTAAGGAACATAGATTACACCGTCCCTATGGTAAAACTGACACGTTGACACAAAACTCTCTTAAATGAAAACAAAATGTTTTCCGGTTTCGCAGCATATTTTATGGGAAAATAAAGTCTGTCATTGCAAAGTACAATTGGTGTCGCATATGAGTCTCTGTTTAAAAGGCCATAGTACTTGCATTTTTTTCACCTAAAGTACAAAAGGCAAAAGCGCAAAAAGGAAAATTGGCTTTGACCTTAATGGTGCGCTTACACAGAAAGATTTATCTGACAGATTTTTTAAGCCAAAACCAGGAATAGACTATAAACAGGGAACAGGTCATAAAGAAAACACTGAGGATTTCTCCTCTTTTCTAATCCATTCCTGGCTTTGGCTTTAAAAATCTGTCAGATAAATCTGTCTGTGTAAACCCCGCATAAGGGGTACAATTTATTATTTATTTTATTCTGCTAGACTTTGGAGAATTTGACTGGCGTGCAACATAAATGGACATGTGCTATATGAAAACCACAAGTCACCTTGAAGTATGGGCACAGGAGCTGTGCAATCACTTGCTGCACCATACCATGAACAAAAAAAAAAAACAGACTTCATAGAGAAAAAAAAAGGTTTAGGATTCTGGAGTGCATATGCAAAAAGAAAAACAGAGGATCAGAAAGTTGAGATCATCAGAGACTGGAAAATAGAGCGTAAAGGAATGGCAATAGGAAGCTAATTTTTTTTACCCAGTCTGATAGGATAACAATTTTGACAGCCCCCATTTGAAGCCAGGCTTTTTGCGCTTCATGAGCAAGTATGCATTTTGTGAGTGATAAAAAAAAAAAAATAATAATAAAATTGAACATAGCACTATAGGGGCTTGTTTTGTGGCACAGCTTGTACATCTTAATGGCACCAAGTTGGGGCTCATAACACTGATTAACTTTTTTGAGGATGTAATCAAATAAGACTTTATTTTTAGCATCTTAGGGTGCCTTTACACAGATTTAACTGAGATTGTTGAAGCCAAAGCCATAAATGGATTTGAGAAGGAGAAATCTCAGTGTTTCTTTTATGCCCTGATCCCTGTTTAAAGTCTGTTTCTGGGTTTGGCTTCAAAAATCTGTCAGCTAAATCTCTATGTAAAGGCACTCTTACATTTATGCCATTCACTTTGCAGTGAAAACAATAACTTTATTCTCTAGATCAGTACCATTTACTACCAAGACTGTTTTCTTACATTTTATTAGCCCCACAAATGGACTATATGTCATCTCCTGATTGTGGATATAATACATTGTTTTACAGCAGAAATCCAAATACATCAGTCCTGATTTGATAACGGCATCTAAAGAGTTCTGGTTTGTACAGTCCTGGTATTTTGCTGAGCTGCTATCAAGTGCTCATTTGTTAATATACCATCCAATAGGATACTAGTTCACCCGATTTGCTCAGTTGGAAAGAAGTTTCATATTAGAAGAATGTGCTGTTTGTTGACATAAAATATTAAGATTAGTGGCTGACAGAAAGGCTTTACAAATCAGAGTATGCAAGAGTCCCTATTTACTTTGCTTCAGAGTAAAACATTTCAAAACTTATAAGAATGTTCTGAAGCCTATCCAGCCCAATCGCCATAACAAAGAACCTCCTTCAGAGATTCCCTGTAATGGCGCAGGGTGATCGCATGACTTAAATTATCATCTGTCCTGCTTCCACCAGACCACCATAGTATATACAATTCCCAACACAGCTGGGTCACTGTACAGCTTGTCCTGTTCAAACACTGTTACTAGTACATGGAGAGAAGCCATGTTGTGCTTGTAATGCAGGTGAATTCATTCATGACTCATTAATGTACAGCACATACCATTTTAATAACACTTATACAACAGACAGTTCACACACTTGATTGTATTAGATCTCATATTACAGACCAAGAGACTGGTGCTTTACCAGATCAAAGAAGAAAAAACCCCAAAAACAAACAAAACTATCATCCTTTGTTAGGATATACGTCATCTTTCCCCATGGTTGTAAGGACATTGCCTTACTAACATCAAATAGCCTCTCTGCTTACCATACAATTCCATTAAGCTGACTCTCCATTGTGTGGAATATTTACCAAGTTAGCAAAGCAAAATATAGTAACAGAAATAGAAGCTGGACTGGTACTGCATTGGAGAACATGACTATGTGGGATCCTATAGGAGAAGGTTTGGCTCATACCTGTATTGTACACTGTAAATAACTAAACAACAGTGCTCCTGAACAATTCTGAATATGTGATATACCACTGAAAACAGCAAGATAGGCATCATGATGAAACCAACAAATTCCCATTAGAGAGATGTATCTGCCAGGCTTTGAGACATGGTGCAGCAATGATGCCACCTGGATAAGGATGGGCTTATATTTAAATATTCCTTTCATTTACCTGTCCACATTCCCCCGGTGTCCTCCTGCCTGTTTCCTGCTCACCTTAGTGGCCGCCTCTGTCTCTGAAGTCTCTGAAGTGACAGGCCACTCAGCCACTGGCCGCTGTGGCCAGCGATTGGCTTAGCGGCCTGTCACTTTTGAGGCGCCTTCAGAAGACACTGCGGTGAGCAGAAAACAGATAGGACGACACAGGCAGACTATAGACAGGTAAGTATCTTTTTTTTTTTTTTTTTTTACAGTGTCATCAGCAGTTAGCTACACACCACTATAACACACAGCAATGTGCAGCCGATGATTTTTTTTAACCCTTTGAGGACCAGGCCCAAAATGACCCAGTGGACCGCGCAAATTTTGATCTTAGTGTTTTCGTTTTCCCCTCCTCCCCTTTTAAGAGCTCTAGCACTCTCAGTTTTCTATCTACAAGCCATGTATGTGCTTGTTTTTTACAGGAATAGTTGTACTTTGTAATGGCGTCATTCATTTTACCATAACATGTATGATGGAATTCCAAATATATTATTTATGAAGATATAAATTGGTGAAGTCGTAAAAAAGAATGCAATATGGTAACGTTTGGGGGGTTCCTGTGTCTATGTAATGCACTATATGGTAAAAGCGACATGATATTATTACTCTATAGGTCAGTCCGAACACAACCATATGCACGTTACACAGATTCTCTAATGTTATATATATATTTTTTTTATGAAATCCTTTTTTTTGGCAATTAAATATTAATAAAATAGCCCTATTGTGACACTTATAACAGTTTTATTTTTTCACCTACGGGGCTGTATGGGGTGTCACTTTTTCCACCATGATCTCTAGTTTTTATTAATACCATATTTGTGAAGATCGGACGTTTTGATCACTTTTTATTGATTTTTTTAAAAATATATAATTTAACATAAAATCTGTAATCCGCGCACTTTTTTCCTCTTTTCGTGTACGCCGTTCACCGATCACAATGACGCTTGTTATATTTTAATAGATCGGACAATTACGCACGCTACGGTATATTATATGTTTATCTATTTATTTTTATATGTTTTATTTATACAATGGGATGGGGGGGGGGGGTTATTTCAACTTTTATTGGGGGAGGGGTTTTGGGGTAGTGTAATAGTGTTTTTAACTTTTTTTTTTTTTTACACATTTGAAGTCCCTTTGGGGGACTTTTACATTCACTAGTTTGATTTCTACACTGATGATTGCTATGCCATAGGCATAGCATTGATCAGTGTTATCGGCCACGATCGCGGCGTTTAAGGGGTTAATGGCACGTGGCACGATCGCGGCGTTTAAGGGGTTAATGGCACGCGGCAGCGCGATCGCTGCAGCGTGTCATTACCGGTGAGGTCCCGGCTGCTCACTGCAGCCGGCCCCCACCTCCTAAGAAGCGAGCTCCGTTCCGGAGCGCGCTTCATAGCGGGAGAACCACCCAGGGTTACAGTTACGTCCAGGGTCGTCTGGTGACAGACTTCCATGACGTAACCCTACGTCCTGGGTCGTCTAGGGGTTAAAACGTTGAAAGACAAAAGATCAGTCGATGATTGGTTCCACGGCTGATCATGGTCTTAATTACACGGAGCGGTATCACAGGGCTCCAGATGGCGACCAAAATGGTCGCCAATGTGACTGATATCTTGCAAATGGCGCCCAGATTTCTTAATCTGGGCGAAATTTGCGACTGGCCCCGGCGGCGGCTGTCTCTTTAAGGACTTCCGCACGCTGCACCGAAGCACGTGGCGCCTCCAATGAATGACGGACGTGCTGGATGACGTGTGCGGGGACACGCTTCTCCAGTGACGTCATCCAGCACGTCCGTCATTCATTGGACGGACGGCCGCAGAGGCGCCACACTCCTCCAGCACGCCTCTCCTCACCCGGCGGTTCTTCAAGTGCACCCCAGCGGCACCAATTTGTGGATAGTGTGTGTGAGTACAACCGGAGGGACGGCAGGGGTGGCGGACGGCCACTAATCTGTGTGGGGGGACCGCGGTCTGGGCGGCTGATTGGTAGTGTCTGTTGTGATGGCGGCCAGGTGCGGTAGTCAGTGCGTGTGGGGTGCGGGGGGGGGGGGGGGTGACGAGATATGTATTGACTGCACAGTACCACTTCCCTCAGCGTGTGTGTGTGTGTATATATATATATATATATATATATATATATATATATATATATATATATATATACACACTGCACAGTACCACTTCCCTCAGTGTCAGTATGTATAGACTGCACAGTACCACTTCCCTCAGTGTCAGTATGTATAGACTGCACAGTACCACTTCCCTCAGTGTCTGTATGTATACACTGCACAGTACCACTTCCCTCAGTGTGTGTATGTATACACTGCACAGTACCACTTCCCTCAGTGTGTGTGTGTATGTATACACTGCACAGTACCACTTCCCTCAGTGTCTGTATATACACTGCACAGTACCACTTCCCTCAGTGTCTGTATATACACTGCACAGTACCACTTCCCTCAGTGTCAGTATGTATAGACTGCACAGTACCTCTTCCCTCAGTGTGTGTGTGTGTGTATATACACTGCACAGTACCACTTCCCTCAAGTGTCAGTATGTATAGACTGCACAGTACCACTTCCCTCAGTGTCTGTATGTATATACACTGCACAGTACCACTTCCCTCAGTGTCTGTATGTATATACACTGACTCAGAACCTGACTTGTAGACCACCAGGGCCGGCGTCAGCACTCGGCTAACTAGGGCAAATGCTGGGGCCCACAGCTCCTCTAGGGGCCCAGTCCCGTTTGTTACTACATTTTTTTGTTAGTAAAAAAGAAAAAAAAAAAGTGTAGTAACAGAGAGGACTGGGCCCCTAGAGGCCGCATGTGACAGTTAGGGGCCACGCCAATACATACTGGGGTCCCCGGGCACCTGTCTTCCTTCACAAATGTTCCCTACAGCCGAGTAGGAAAGGACCTTTGAGTGTGAAGGACCTTTGATGATGTCACGGGTCATGTGATGGGACACCTGACCTGATAGAGGGCAGCACGGTAGGCTCTGCAAACTAAGTGTTCTGTATGTGCTGGTTTCTATTTTGTGTATAGAGGTCCTGCTGTAATATATATATATATATATATATATATATATATTTCTATTACAGCAGGATATATATATGTTACAGCAGGACCTCTATACACAAAACAACTAGATATCTCTCTCTCTCTCTCCTCTCCGTCTCTCTCCTCTCCGTCTCTCTCCTCTCCGTCTCTCTCCTCTCCGTCTCTCTCCTCTCCGTCTCTCTCCTCTGAACATGGTGAGACCTCTAGTTCTCCTATATACAGGTCCTGCAGTGATATACAGTGTGTTATATATATAACACACTGTATATCACTGCAGGACCTGTATATAGGAGAACTAGGGGTCTCACCATGATAGATAGATAGATAGATATATATATATATATCTATCTATCATGGTGAGACCCCTAGTTCTCCTATATACAGGTCCTGCAGTGATGTTCAGTGTGTATGTATAATTATATATATATATATATATATATATATATATATATATAAATAAACACACTGTATATCACTGCAGGACCTGTATATAGGAGAACTAGGGGTCTCACTATATATATATATATATATATATATATCTCATGCTGGTGCTGCTAGTTCTCCTGTATACAGCTCCTGCTCTGTGTGTGTGCGCTTGTATATATACATACACACACACACACACACACACACAGCAGGGGCTGCATACAGGAGATCAGGAGATACAGGAGGAGAAAGATATGCAGCAGCCGCATGTTTCTTTTGCTGCAAATCTTTCCTCACCTGTCTCTCCATGATTTGCTCCTCAAAAGGGGCCCGCCGAGGCTCTGTCGCCCGAGGGCCCACAAAAAGCTGGAGCGAGCCCTGTAGACCACCTCACACATTCTAGTGGACTGTATATTGTTGTCAAGTTGCAAGCTTTTAAGTTCAGAAGAGTAAGCCTCATTAGAAGGCTAGCCAAGTAAAGCTGAAGTACTGAGTCAGACTGTATATGGTTGTCAAGTTGCAAGTTTCCATGTTGAACGTTTTCAAACTAAGAACTAAGAGAGAATCTAAAGGAGGATGCTGCCGTGGCCTCTGCACACAGTAAGTCCCATTTAACATAACATTAATTTTACATGTTTTAAAATGTTGGCGACCAAATATTCTATTTGGCGCCTAAATTTTTCAGGTTAGGAGCCAATGGCTCCTAGGTAAATTTTTTAGTCTGGAGCCCTGTATCAGACAGTGAAAGGTGATAAAATTCAGATTTGGGCACACTCAAACCCCACTTTATCAAGTATATTCACTTCATCCTCTCAATCTCCTGCCTTCTCCCCTTCAAAACCCTTTCTAGAATCATCTCTTTTCATAACTCCCATCATTCTCTCATCTCCTGTCTGAACTGCTGAAACATTTTTCTGTCACCTGCCAGCTAACACTCTACCCACCCTAAATTCTGCTGCCCGATTACACTACCTCTCCTACTCACACTTCCTACCACCATTAAAACCTTCAGAAGCAACTTGAAAACCCTGTAGCCTACAGCACTGTAGTACCCAGTGCTGCTATATGAACAGCTGCTTCCCTCATCTACTCTTCTTTCCCCATAACTTGTATATTGCCCTCATGGATGGGAGCCTCTCCCCCTGTCTGTCATTAACTTCATTCATGTCTGTTGTACTTGTAGCGCTACAAAACCATGGCCACTTTTCCCCTACTGTTGTCTCCAGATTGGGTGGGGTTTTGAAACTCAGTTTCATTGAAGTGAATGGAGCTTAACTGCAAACCACACCTGAACTGCAGACAACAGTAGGGGGAAAAGTGGCCATGTTTTTGTAGGGCTGGATAACCCCTTTAACATCTACTAATGAGAGCCACATACATTACACATTTTAGGGCTCAAGTTTCATCATAGTGGTCATTATTTTTCTATATCAAACACATATAAAAAAAAGATTGTGCAGAAAAGACCAACCAAAACATTTAGCAGGGTCAGGTATGGGAGAAGGGGGGGGGGGGGGGGGGTTACAGCTTGCTGCCCTTCAGGAGCTTGGAAAAGCCTTGTTGCTTCTTTGTACTAAGCATTTTTTTACATTCTGGAAGCACAAATGGATATATAAAAGGTTCCATGTGTCTCATTGTGATGTAACAGCTATATAGAACAGTGTCAGCAGTTCGGAACAGGAATTACAGCTGACAGATTCCCTTTAATGCAATAATATTTTCTGGTCTGTTCCCCAGCTAACTTCAGGTTGTGTCCCATTGTTTTTGTGTTCAGTCATTAAAAACAAACAAACAAAAAAAATCCCGCTTCAACCCTGTTAAACCCTTTGATATATTAAATAGGTGTTACTTGTCCCCCTCGCCCCTTTTTTGTCTGTTATGGCTCAACATACACCTCATAAGTAAACAGTTTTTGCAAGTAGTAAAATTATGGATCAAAAAAACAAATGTGTCAACATAGCCTGAAGGTTTTTTTTTTTTTGTGGCCTGTGGAATGTAAAAAATATTTACATGTATAACACTATCCACATGGGAACATATGCAACACAAACTGTGCCCTTTTTGTAAGTGTAAGGTGCTGGTTACATACTATGTAAAACATTAGCAGAAGTGACCTCATCATTTTATGATATCTGATGAACTGGAAAATTATTCTACAGTGGAATGTGTAACAGTTAGCAAAGGTAACACTCACCTACACATAGGAAGTCAAGCAACCCGCCTGTACTGTTCCACAACACATTACAGCAGTAGAGGAACGAAGCACATTTCCAAGATTATTACCTGACTTGTATATTGTCGGACACACTGAGATAAGAAGCTTCTTTCCACAATCATGTCTTCACAGCTTACTACAAGTACATGTAGGATTACACACATTTTACTGCATTGTCCATTAATGAAAGGACACACGTCAATACTACAGACAGGTGAAGACACGATAAAGAGATTGCATATCTGGGCATGTTTGCTTAAGATTAAATTGATGGCTTGAATGGGACCTCATCTTGAATTACACTCACGGAACAGGAAAGTATATTTGCAAGCACTCTTTTCACTGGACAATCATGTCAACCATGCTACTGTGTATGAAAGAGCAGTGACCACAGCTTGTAGTTGTAGTCTTAACTACATAAAACAACACAGTAAACTAGGAATCTAATCTCTAAAAGTTGGCCATACACAGCATTAACATGGCCAGACCTGCTGACTGCAGTGCGATGGATAGGGGCTGTCCGACCCATGGCAACAAAAATCAGAAAGGAAAAAGAAAAAAAAGGGGGGTGGGGGGGGGGGAAGAAATCAAGAATTTCAACGTCTGATCTTTTTCTTATTAGAGATCAGCCATAGTAGCAGCCTTATTCTCGCAGAAATAAACAAGCACAGGTAAGCCAAGAGTGCAGGTTTAGGCCATGTTCACAAATTGCCAAAATGGCCATTTTTATTGGGCAGCCACCATTAAACGACAAATAGCGGCTGTTAAGACTGGCCATTACTATAAAATAAAGCCAGTTATTTGCCTTTAAACAATGGCCATCCAATAAAAAGGATTGTCATTTTGACAGTGTATGAACATGGCCTCATGGTGGACTCAAGGAAAAGAACTTCTGGATGACAGCCCATTCATGTTTAAGGGCGGAATAATTGAGGGCTCTCTCAAGAGAATTAAAGTGGACCTGTCAGCAGCTTTTTGATCCCTTAAGGCAGTGTACAACGTGTTCCTCAGTCAGGAGATATAACTTATTTCAATCCATTCCCAAGTAATAAGCTTTAGAAGTTTTATGTAAATTAGGAGATAAAGCCCACAGGGTGTTCTCCCCTGGGCTTCAAGGGCTGAGCAGCATTTGGCCTGTCGATCCAAAGAAAGGGGGGAATTTATCAAGAATACGCCTGGCATATAGCAGGGAAAAAGCACAGATTTTTGCACAAAAATTTACGCCTTTTTTCTTGCCAAGCCCGGTGTACAATTCCAGCCTATATCAGTAGAAGGCAGATTGCACAGACCTAAAACAAATGACATGGATGTCAACACTATGAATCTACCTAGATGGAATGGTATGTTGAGTGAATGTTCTGCAGGTAAAGCCGGCCTTACATAGACCCAATACATCCAAGATCTTTGTTGGTGAGAATGAAGTGTATACACTGTATTCTGAGAGGAATGGGCAACCAACGCAGTGAATTGGCACAGGAAGGAGGCATTGTTGGCAATATCAAAGGAGCAGATTGTTAAAGGGGTTATCCAGCGCTACAAAAACATGGCCACTTTCTTCCAGAGTAAGCCCCATTCTTATCTCCGGCTTGGGCAGGGTTTTGCTGATCAGTTCCATTGAAGTGAATGGAGATTAATTGCAAACTGCACCTGAACTGGAGACAAGAGTCGTGCTGTCTCTGAAAGAAAGTGGCCATGTCTTTGTAGCACTGGATAACCCCTTTAACCCCTTAGCGACCCATGACGTATCTAATACGTCATGGCGCCGCGGGGGGTGTTCAGAGCGGGGTCCCGCCGGGACCCCGCTCTGAACGGCGCTGATCCCGGCTGACACGTGCAGCCGGGCAGTGCCTCTGTTAGCCGGCGGGGGTCCCGTTGCCGCGCCGGCTAATTAAGCACTTCAATGCAGCTGTCAAACCTGACAGCTGCATTGAAGGGCTTCAGACATCACATCCCTGGTGTCTAGTGGGTCGGATCTCCCCCCCCACGATGCGATCGCGGGGGGGAGATCCGTTCTTCTGGCCGTGCCGGGCCTCAGCGTCGGAATGACGCTGATCCCGGCTCGGCAGTAGATTGCTATGGCCTGCAGCAGGCCATAGTAATCTATGACCGATCTCATGGATCTTTGTTGTGTATATACACAGCATTGATCTCTATGAGAGATCATTGCTGTGTATATACAAGCCCCCCAGGGGGGCTTCTAGTCCATGTAAAAAAAAAAGTAAAAAAGTGTTTTTATTAATAAAAAATCCCCTCCCCTAATAAAAGTCCAAATCACCCCCCTTTTCCCATTTTATAAATATAAATTAATAAATAAACATATTTAGTATCGCCGCGCGCGTAATCGCCCGAACTATTAATCACATTCCTGATCTCGCACGGTAAACGGCGTCAGCGCAAAGAAATTCCAAAGTGCAAAATTGCGCATTTTTGGTCGCATCAAATCCAGAAAAAATGTAATAAAAAGCGATCAAAAAGTCGTATATGTGCAATCAAGGTACCGGTAGAAAGAACGCATCATGGTGCAAAAACTGACACCGCACACAGCCCCATAGACCAAAGGATAAAAGCGCTATAAGCCTGGGAATGGAGCGATTTTAAGTGACATATATTTGTTAACAATGGTTTGAATTTTTTACAGGCCATCCGATACAATATAAGTTATACATGTTATATATCATAGTAATCGTAACGACTTGAGGAACATGCATAACAACTCAGTTTTACCATAGGGCGAACGGCGTAAATGCAAATCTCCCCGAAATCAAAACCAATTCGTTTTTTTTTCAATTTGACAGCGCAAATGATTTTTTTCCGGTTTCACAACATATTTTATGGAAAAATTATGCCTGTAATTGCAAAGTACAATTGGTTTCGCAAAAAATAAGCACTCATATAAGTCTCTAGGTGAAAAAATGCAAGCGCTATGGACTTTTAAACATAAAATGGAAAAAGCAAAAGCGCAAAAACGAAAATTGGCTTGGACCTTAAGGGGTTAAAGAGAGGTCTCATGCCTTAGTACACTGATAACACAGGTCAACAGCATTTTTGGGGCCAAAGATATTTCAACAAATTTAGGGTAACTTTGGGGTGCTGATTCTGAATATGTCATCAGTTTTGCCAGATTGGCTCAAGTTTTTGAGAATTTTCGTGAAATTTGTAAAAAAAAAAAAAAAAAAAAAAAAAAGACGTAATTTGCTACACGCGCATTAACTTTATTGCTATTGTCATGAATACAATAAATTTTACAAGTAAATGTTGATTTTAGTTTATTTTAACTAGTTTTAGAAAGTAATCTTCAAAAATGAACAAGACATGAAAAAAAACTTGAGCCAATCTGGCAAAACTGATAGCATATTCAGAATCAGCACCCCAAAAATACCCCAAAATCATTAAAATATTTTGGACACCAGTAAATTTTTTTTTTTTGTTGACCTGTGTAATGTGTCACCAATAGACTTTTTGGGTGGCTCTTGAGACATGCCCGAACCAATGATCGGCACTCCAGCTGGTCAAGGTGCCTGGGAAATAATCGCCACTCACATTTATTTTTTGATATATTATTACTTATGGAAAGTTATACAAATTTCTAATGTACATTAATTATGGGAAATGCACATATAGGGCTATTGCACTTAATTTAGTAGATCATGGAGTGTTAGAATTCTCTCAGATACAGCGACGTCACAAACCAGGGTGTAATTCCTATGGCGTGTCCAACAGGGGGCGCTCTATATGTAGGAGTCTATGGGACTTTATTGTTTCTATGGATGTCTATGTAAAGTAATGTAGTGTACAGTGTGCTTTATTGAATGAAAACATTTATAGAATACTTTTGGGAGCAAGTGTCCTTGCTCCCAAAAGTATTCCATAAATGTATTCAATCAGTACATTAGGGCAGGGAGGGAGAAAGGTGCCTGTGCATCTACCTCCTCCCTCCCTGCTCAGTGCTGATGCAACATATACACAGTACTACTTCTCCCATCATCTGCTCATAGTCTAACACTCCATGATCTACTAAATTAAGGGAAATAGCCCTATATGTGCATTTCCCATAATTAATGTACATTAGAAATTTGTATAACTTTCCATAAGTAATATATCAAAAAATTTTGGCTCGACTTCTCCTTTAAAGAGAATAAAAAATTTGTTTTATTCACACATAACGATGCATGACGGGTATACCAGCCAGGGACCGCAGGTATTAACCGCCGCGGCCGGCTCATTAACTATTCAAACGAAGCTGTCAAAAGCTGACAGCTGCATTTGAAGAGTATATGTGCCCCCTGTCCCTGGTGTCTAGTGGGGGATCTCCCCCCCCCCCCCTCCGCGATGCAATCACGGAGGGGAGATCTGTTCTAATGAGCCGGCCAGGGCTCAGTGTCGGAATGGCGCTGATCCCGGCTCGGCAATCTATTTAGATGGTCTGCTGCAGACCATTATAATAGAGCACCGATCTGATGGATCATTGCTTTATTTTATACACAGCATTGATCTCAATGGGAGATCAGTGCTGTGTATATAGAAATCCCCCAGGGGGCTTTTAATTACTGTATGTAAAGATAAAATACAGTATTTATTAATAAAATCCCCTCCCCTAATAAAAGTTTGAATCACCCCCCTTTTCCCATTTTATAAATAAAAATAAACAAAAAATGTTTGGTATCGCCGCGTGCGTAATCGCCCGATCTATTAATCCCCCATTTCTGATCTTGTACGGTAAACGGCGTAAGCACCAAAAATCCCAAAGTGCAAAATTGCGCATTTTTGGTCGCATCAAATCCAGAAAAATTGTAATAAAAAGCGATCAAAAAGTCGTATATGCGCAATCAAGGTACCGATAGAAAGAACACAATGGCGCAAAAAAGGAAATTACTTACGGTAATGATGTTTCCTGGAGTACATGACAGCACCAACCAGAGTTTCACTATGGAATAAATCACATTTATTTTTGACTACTTTGCAGTGCCGTGGAGATTTCTGCTATATACAAAGTCAAGTCGTGGTCTCGACTTCCCGCAGGCACCCAATACACCCTGGGTGGTGCTGCTCCAAAACTCTAATGTACTGTACCACTGTCCTCTCTAATGTACTGTACCACTGTCCTCTCTAATGTACTGTACCACTGTCCTCTCTAATGTACTGTACCACTGTCCTCTCTAATGTACTGTACCACTGACCTCTCTAATGTACTGTACCACTGTCCTCTCTAATGTACTGTACCACTGTCCTCTCTAATGTACTGTACCACTGTCCTCTCTAATGTACTGTACCACTGACCTCTCTAATGTACTGTACCACTGACCCCCTAAATTATTGTTTCCCAACCAGTGTCTCCTCAGCTGTTCCTGAACTACAACCTTCATTATGCCAACAGGACATGATGGGAGTTCTAGTCGTGCAGCGACTAGAGGGTCACATGTTGGAGAACACTATACTATATAAACTACCCCCCTAAATTATTGTTTCCCTACCAGTAGCAATACTACAACTCCCATTGTACCCTAGTAGCAGGACATAACAGCTGAGGAGCCACTGGTTAAGAAGCAATCATTTAGGGCTATTAATGTGGAGTTCTCCAACATGTGACCCTCCTGATGTTCCTAAACTGCAACCCCCATTATCTCCTGGTGGCAGGGCAAGATGTGAGTTGTAGTTTGGTAACAGCTGAGGAGCCACTGTTAGGAAGCAATGATTTAGGGGTACAGTTTATTAATGTAAAGTTCTCCACCATGTGACCTTCCTGCTGTTCCTAAACTATATTCCCTATTATCTCCTACCACCAGAGCATGATGGGAGTTGTAGTTTTGCACTGACTGAGGAGTCACATTTTGGAGAATGTTACTAATAACACTGTACCCCTAAATCGTTTCTTCTTAACAGTGGCTCCTCAGCTGTTACCAAACTACAACTCTCATCATGTCCTGTCAGCAGGGTACAATGGGAGTTGTAGTTCTGCAATAACTGGAGTCACATTTTGCAGAATAAAGCAAAATGCCCCCTCCCCCTCCTCCCCAATATACTCACTAGATGGTCCGTGCTGCTCTGCTGTTCTGGCCTCTTCCTGTCAGGTCTGGCCACAGCAGAGGGATACAGGCAGTGCTAATCACACTGTCTGAATCACATAGGACAGGCATGTCCAAAGTCCGTCCGGAGGGCCATTTGCGGCCCGCGTTCCGAACTTTTACGGCCCCCCAGGTATCCAGCTTGCTATTATCTGCCTGTGTTATAAAGCATATAGCATGTAGCATGTAAAATGGTCGGCCCTCGCACATGTTCACTTCATCAAATTTGGCACTCTTCGAAAAAAGTTTGGACATGCCTGAATAGGAGAAGCTGGCCAGACATTACAGAGGAGATAGGCCGGACAGGGAGGTGAGTGTCCCCTGCTCCAGCCAGTCCTAGGCTATTGTATAGTGGTGGTGTCTTACAGACCCCAGTACTATACAGTAACCCCCCCACACACACACACACACACCCCCCAGATACCAGTCTGGACAGTGGGCGGCTCCTCTCCTGGCAGTCCTCTTCTCTCTTCTTCACCCTCCTCCATGTGCTGTGCACTGCTCTTTACTCCTTGATGGAACAGGCTGCCTGCTCCACCAATGAGTGACGGGAGGTGTGAGATCAGAGTCAGGAGGGCTTTCTGTTACCGCTGCTGACTCTGGGAGTGGCAGAACGGCCTTTATAACATCCGGCCGCGGCGGCCCTTAAGTGTACTAGGGGGGAGACTGTCCCAGGGGGCATATGCAACCCTGTCTCCGGCCCAGCCCGCCCCTGCCCCACCTCCTGTAATAGGCCACCCTGCTCTGCAGTCCCATGTTAAGACAAACAAAACAAGAACATACTCACCATCACACATCCCCAGCAGACTCTTCCGCCTTCCTGAGCTCCGGTCCACAGCAGCTGCGATTTTGCCTGTGCGCTCTCCTCCTCCTGGATCCTCAGTGGAGTGTCTGCCGGAAGTGACGTCTGCCACCGGAAGTGACATCGCGGTAGAAGACGTGCCAGCGCGCGGCAGGTCTGCTTGTAATAGAGGCTGCACTGCCTTTCAGTGTTTTGTGCAGGGGAGCAGACAGGGGCGGCTTAGCAGACGTGCTTGCGCACGGCACGTCTGCTAATGATAGGAATGTTTTAAAGGGGCAGAGCGGCAATAAAGGCCGCGGCCCCTAAATGTCCAGGGGAAGGAGGCGGGGCTGACCGACGTGGCCCGGCAGAGGCTGAGCTGAGTGTTCACTCAGTCACTGCAGGTGTCTCCGCTGTATCTGGCTGCCCAGTGACTGGTAATCCGGGCGGCCCAGCGGGCATTTGCCCGGTCTGCCAGATTACCAGTCCGGGCCTGGGAGGACTATTTCTTGTGTTCCGTGGAAATTAGAGACTACCTTTGGTAAAAAAAGAGGGGTCTGGCTTAAAGATAATTCTATCCAAAAGTATTTTTGTGTAGGGTTCTGTACTGGATAAGTGGACTCTCACAAACACTTCTGGCTGAGGTGACTGCCACCAGCAGGGCTGTTTTCCACGTTAATACTGTCAGGGAAGCTTCTGACAATGGCTCAAAGGGCTCTTTAATTAAAGCATTCAGGACCACATTTTAGGTCCCATGGAGGAGTTCTGTTTACTACTCTGGGGCATATTTTTACTAAGGCTCTAAAGAAAAGCATGATCCAAGGATGTCTAGCTAGCTGTTGATCATATGATGCCCCTAGCGAAACCTGTACTTTAAGGGTTGCTGGTTTTAATCCCTTCTCTAGCCCTTTCTGCAAAAAATCCAGAATCTTTGAGATGTTTGGACTACTAAAGTCCAACTGCCTTGTTCCCACAAAATTAAAGAAGGCCTGCCATATTCTGAAATAAATTTTACAGGTGATCGGCTTTCTGCTCAGCTGCAAGGTAGTAATTACTGCATCTTATAATCCTCTGCTCTTAAGAATTATCCTCTAAAGAGCCAAGCCGTCAAGTGTAGATGTTGTGCTTGTGGATGCAGGACCGGACCCTGAGATAGTAGGTCTGGCAGTTCTGGTAGCACCCACGGGTCCGCAATTGACATGTCTTTGAGGAATGAGAACCAGGCCCTGCGAGGCCAAAATGGGGCAATCAGAATGACTCTCGCTTGATCCTGCCTAATTTTCCTCAACACCCTTGGGAGAATGACTATTGGTGGGAAGGCATATGATAGGTCCCTCCCACAAGTCTGTGACAGGGCATCCACCGCCAGCGGATTGTCTTTGGGGGACAGTAAGTAGAACTGATCTGTCGATTCTCCCTGGTTGCAAATGAATCCACCTCTGGAATTCCCCACAGACGAACAATTTTTTGGAAGATTTCTCGGTTCAACTTCCATTCTCCCTGTTTTAGACGATTTCTGCTTAAGTAGTCCGCCCTTACGTTTAGCGATCCCTTTAGGTGGACAGCCGAGAGGCTTAGGAGATCTAGTTCTGCGAAGGCAAAGTTTTCATAAGACAGATTAAATAAACTCTTGCTCCTTGTGGTGCCCTGCCTATTCATTATTGCTACCTCTGAGGAGTTGTCTGTAAGAATGTTAATATTTGAGTACCTAATATAACCCTCTAACATCTAAAGAGCCTCAACGATTGCCACCAACTCCCTGAAAATTTGATGATTTTTTTCCAAAGGAAGCATCCCACGATCCCTGAAAATCTAAACTACCTAAGTGAGCTCCCCAACCTGAGGGACTGGCATCTGTAGTGATTACCAAAGGGCATCTCCTGACCCAGGATAACCTCACCATAAGATGATCTCTTACCAACCACCAGGACAAACTTTCTACAACCCCTTTGGACAATACTATGGACCTGTCTAGCCCTCCCGGGGACCCATCCCAAAGATCTAGGACAGGCATGTCCAAACTTTTTTTGAAGAGTGCCAAATTTGATGAAGTGAACATGTGCGAGGGCCGACCATTTTACATGCTACATGCTATATGCTTTATAACACAGGCAGATAATAGCAAGCTGGATACCTGGGGGGCCGTAAAAGTTCGGAACGCGGGCCGCAAATGGCCCTCCGGACGGACTTTGGACATGCCTGATCTAGGAGATATGTCTGAAGGGGTCTGGAATGTGTCTGCGCCCATGGGATTGCTGGAAAAGCTGCCGTATATAATCCCAACAAAGACATACCCCTTCTGACTGTGAGCCTGGGATTTCTTACTGCCAGCGACAATGCGGATTGTATTTTCTGAATTTTTTACTCTGGCAGAAAAGACCTTTGAACAGAAGAGTCTAAAACGATCCCCAGGAATTTTTTCCTTTGAGCTGGAGACAAAAAAGATTTTTCATAATTTACAATCCAGCCCAGTTTTAATAAGATGGCTAAAGTTCTATCCACTACTGACTGTAATGACCCTGCTGATTCTGACACTAAAAGGAAATAGTCTAAATAGGGGATGAACAGACCTGGCCCTTCCCTGACATGCGCTGCCATCTCTGCCACAATTTTGGTGAATACTCTCGGCGCTATTGCTATGCCGAAGGGAAGAGCCTGGAATTAGAGATGAAACAAAGAGCCATTTATACAGATAGCAATACGCAGATACTGTACTTTTGAAATTGCGAGTGAATAGGGACATGTATATAAGCATCTTTTAGGTCAATAGATGCCATGAAACAGTTTTGAACAGTATGAAACGGTTTTAAATTAATGGATTACTCTATAGGAGCGATCAGGTTTCTGGATCAAAAAAAGATTAGAGTAGAAACCATGACACCTTTCAGCCTCTGGCACTGGCACCAGGACATTTTTATTCATTAAATAAATAACTTCCCCCTCCAAGGTCTTCTGACCTAATTCTCCCATGTGACTTCTTGTCACCAAAAACCGGGTTGGGGGTAAAGACTCAAAATCAAAAGTAACTCCTTCTCGGACATAACTGAGAACCCAACTGCTACCACAGATTCCCATTCACTAAAAAAAAAAAAAAAAAAAAAAAAAAAAAAATCGTAACCTGCCTCCCACCTGCCCTAAACTACTGGGCGGCTGGCTTCTTCCCGGTGTCCGACTTTTGGTGGAAGAGGTACCCTCTAGTTCTGGTTGCCCCTCTACCTCTTGATCTATCTGAACCTCTACCCCAGAAGTTTCCCCTTCCTTGTACCCGAAAGGACTGAAATCTTCCCGGTTGATAAGTAGAGGGAAACCCTTTCTTCTTGTCCCCCGGTTTCTCTAGTAAATCTTCTAACACCGAACCAAACAATATATTTCCCTCACAGGGAATGTTGCACAATGTTGTTTTGGCCGCTGCACCCCCTGACCAATTCTTTAGCCATATAGCACGCCTAGCTGAATTTGACAGGGCTGCCGATCTTGAGGAAAACAGCAAGGCATCCGCAGAAGCATCCGCTAAAAAGGATGCCAATTTTTTTAGCCTAGGCAAAGAAGCCAACAGATTTGCACTAGATTCTCTAGACTGCAGCCCTTCCTCTAGCTGTGCCAACCATAACAACATAGCCCTGGCCACGCAAGTGCCTGCTATACTCTGTTTAAACGATTCTGTTGTGGCTTCCCAAGATCTCTTCAAGAACCCCTCAGCCGTTTTATCCATTCGGTCCTTTAAGGTGCCCAGGTCTTCAAACGGGAGAGTTCCCTTTTTTGAGACTTTGGCAATGGCAATGTCTATCTTTGGGAGATGGTCCCACCCTGGATTTTCTGACTCATTGAAAGGGTATTTCTTTTTTAGCGCCCTGGGCACAAACCCCTTTCTATCAGGCTCGGACCATTCCCTTTTAATAAGGGCTGAGATACTTCTGTGGACTGGAAAGACTTATTTTTTTTTTCTCTTCCAGCCCCCAAACAATCTCTTGGACTGATTTAGGCACCACTTGTTCCTCCAGCTGCATAGTAGCACGGACTTCTTTAACTAAAAAGGCCACATCCTCTAAGGGGCATAATGGCTTTCCACCTGTATCTTCCTATGGTATATTAGCTTCCTCCGTCTCAGAGGCATTATTTTCTGCCCCATCCGTATCCTGATCCGAATGCCCCGCACCTGCATGTAAGTGACCCGCAGCCTCCCCAGCAGGAGGGGCTGCAGCAGCTGGGACCATTTTTAGAGAGTTCTGGATTTCCGTCTTAATCAACTCCCTAAAATAAGAAAAATAAACGGCTTTAGCTATGTGCTGATCCATCTACAAAGGTCAGCTAACATTACCAGCAATATACAGGGCTAATAAGAGGAATCACTGACTTCATAGATGATAGAAGGTAGACATATTAGGGACTTCTGCTGACACCATTTTGCTTACACAGGAGTCACATGTAGGACAATCCAAGTCAGAAGGCAGCCTGCCTTTAAAAATCCTACATTCCTTCTTAGTACCCTTTGAGGACCTTTTAGCCTCCTCCTCCTCCTCCTCCTCGGAACACATTGTATTGTCAGCTCCCCATAAAATCTCGTCTTACCTCGGAGTGACCCTCAGCCCTCTGGTACCCTGGGTTTCTCCGCTGGCCGCTCAGATTTTTCACTCATTGCTGCGATCCAGTGACTGGCCTTCTCACCCCCAACCGCCTGCGCCACACGCTCGCCCTCACTGATACCACAAGCGCTCCTCACTAAAGAGCTCTTCCCGCGTGTGATGTGGCTTCCAGAACTCCCAGTACTAGGCCGCAATCCTCCGGACCTCCGGGGACTGCGCGTCCCTCCGGAAGCTCCGTTACTCCGTCTGGCCCGCCGACTAGGAAACAAACCCCGGTGCATCCTCAATCTCCAGGGGTGAGTAGGTCTTAGGCCGAAACTACGGCCTCTAGAGCGTCCCCCTCAGCATACAGCCCCAGGGAATAGAGGGAGCCCCGGTCTTAACATTAACCTTCAGGCTTCCCGCAGGGACAGGAAACCACTGAGGAGGAAGAGGAGGGCCTGCTCTTTTATCTCTTTAGGTTCCTGTCCCTGGGGGGGCGGAGTCCCTCTCTCTGGTTGGTGCTGTCATGTCGAGGGGGAAAATGACACCTCAAACAACCCCATAGACTAAAGGATAAAAGCGCTATAAGCATGGGAATAGAGCGATTTTAAGGAACATATATTTGTTAACAATGGTTTGAATTTTTTACAAGCCATCAAATAAAATAAAAGTTATACATGTTACATATCGTTGTAATCGTTACGTCTTGAGGAACACGTATAACATATCAGTTTTTCCATAGGACACATGGCGTAAAAATGAAGCCCCCCCCAAATAAGAAGTTTCACAACCCATATAAACAAAGTACAATTAGTGACGCAAAAAATAAGGGCTCATGTGGGTCTGTAGGTGTAAAAATGCAAGTGCTATGGCCTTTTAAGCACAAGGAGGAAAAAACAAACGAAAATTAGCCCGGTCCTTAAGGGATTCAGTCTTTTCTGATATGGTTTATGTCTGACACCCTCCACCATTTTTTTAGCCCGTCTTTGGCCCGTTCTATTTTATCAATATTCTTTTTTTAAAGTGACTGTACCACCAGGCCCAGGCTGAAGCACTGGAGATGGGCAGACCCACCCTTAGTGGGAGGAAACCCCTGCCCCTCTATGATAGAGTTCCATTAATTGTCATAGAGTCACTTCATGGAGGGGCTGGGGTTTATTCCCACTGGGTTTGGGTCAGCCCGCCTCCAGTGCTTCAGCCTGGGCCTGTTGGTACAGTCACTAAGTGCAGTCTCTAGAACTGGACACAGGATTCCAGATGTGGTCTCGCCATGCTCTATACAGCAGGATCACAATCTCTCTCTTCCTACTGGTTATACCTCTAGCTATAAAGGCCAGCATATGCTTTCCCCAACGCCCGGTTGTACTGGTGACTCATTTTAAGGCTGTCAGAAATCACTACCCGTAAATCCTTTTCTTCTAAAGTCTTTGCCAATACAGAAATTCCTTCTTCCCAAGTGCATAATTTTATATTTGGAAACATTGAACTGCAGTTTCCATTGTTTGGACCACTTATCTAGTAAAGCTAAATCATTTTCCATATTAAGGACACCACCAAGAATATCAACCCTGTTGCACATGCTTGAGTCATCAGCAAACAGACAAACAAACCTTACCTACCGAACCTTCTCCTATGTCACTTACAAACATATTAAAAAGAATATGACCCAAAACAGACCCTTGTGGCACACCACATGCTACCAGTCTTTGCTTGGAACATACAGCATTAAACAACCCTCTCATATCTATCCTTCAGCTAACCACAAATCCATTGAACTATCCAGGGATTAAGGATACTATTACACAGGCTGATGAAGGCCCGATAATAAATGTAAACGAGCGTTGATCTGCTAGATCGGCGCTTGTTTACTGGGCATTTACACAGCCTGATAATCGTTTAACATGGGCTGCAGGGACATCGTTACCAATGTACTTGCAGCCCTTGTTTAAACTTTATACATTACCTGTCCAGGCTGCAGGGCTCCTCTTGCTCTGTGCTTTTCCCCGGTTCTGCACGCTCCAGAGCGGCCTGTCTCAGCTGGAGACTCCACATTTTTTGTTACATATATCCTTAAGGTAGGATATATCACATACGGACCCCTTCCTTACTTGTACAGCCATTTCTGAATAGGCTGCCCAGTCATAACTATCAGCCAGCCATGTCTCACCAATGCGATGTGCATATAACAGTTTTAAAGCAACTCTGTACCCACAATCTGACCCCCCCAAAACCGCTTGTACCTTCAGATAGCTGCTTTTAATCCAAGATCTGTCCTGGGGTCAGTTTGGCAGGTGATGCAGTTGTAATAAACTACTTTTAAACTTGCATCCCTGTGTCAAATTGGCATGGCATACAGTGTCTATGCCCTAGGATTGCAACACCTCTCCATCCTTCCTCCCCACCCTCTTCATCATTAGGCACACCCCAAGAACAAGGTGATGAATAGAAAATATCCTGCCCTGGGGCATTCCTAGTGATGAGGAATGGGGAGGAAAAACGGAGAGGCGGTGCAAGCCTAGGAGATAGGTACTCTAGGCCATGCCAATTTGATACAGGACTACAAGTATAAAAGTAGTTTAGCACAATAACTGAAGTGTAGGTATCACATTCCGCTCCTTGGTAGTACACGTTACTGGATCTTTGTTAGGTGTGTCGCCAGGATCACCAGCTGTGGTACGATTCTACGGTCATCCTTTATCAGTGATCTACTACTTTCATCAGCTCCTCATTTGCATTGTGAGTGATGGAACAACATTGAGAGCTGATCTGTTTACATAAATTCTAAACCTGTTCAGGTTGCAGTACACATTCAACAACTTCTATGGGTATTATGTAAATTACATACAAACAGGCCATTTAAAAGTTTCCATTGTCCCAACCACCTCTAGCTGCTTCAAGCGGACCAGACAGGGTTGGACCTTTTGTTAAAACTAATGCATATCCCACTTCTAAGACCTAACTTATCAGACATTTGTAGTAATTCCTGTGGATATGCTATAAATGCTGGAGACAAGAATACTCTTTTAGGGTACGTTCACACCTACCGCATCCGCAGCTTATTTTTCCGCGGAAGTCCGCAGGTCTGGTAGTGCAGATTTCAACCTGCGAGAAATCCGCTTATGTGTGCGTTTTGCGGTTTTTCTGCAGCAAGTTTATCGCAACTGAAATGTCCGCTTAGAATGAGAGACATTTTAAACGGACATTTCAGTTGCGATAAACTTGCTGCGGAAAAACCGCAAAACGCACACATACGCGGATTTCTCGCAGGTTGAAATCTGCACTACCAGACCTGCGGATTTCCGCGGAAAAATAAGCTGCGGATGCGGTAGGTGTGAACGCTCCCTTACACATTACCAGGTTTTGTTGACAAGTATTAACATTAGCAAAACTATACATCATACCAGTGGTGGACAAACCGCATGTGCAGCTAGTTCGGCTGCACAAGGGCCCAGAGAAGGAGAGAGGCTCACCGCTGCTTGTTGACATGACACTCTTTTGGTCAAGTCCCCCAATTAAGCATCCCCAGAAGCTGCAGCCGTACATCCTCTAAGGTTGCCTTTCACTCAGGGCTATTTTAAACATTGGCAGCACCCACCCACAGGCCTGGACCTCGCTCAGCGATGAGAGCCCCCCACAACCTTACTCTGCCCACTGGCGCCACCGCTCCCAGTCTCCCACCCACACTCAGCTAATCAACCCCTCCTCATGGCAAACCTCACTATGCTCAGTGACACCACCCCCAGCCGCCTCACGAAGCAGTGACTCGGAGGCTGGGACGTGATCAGTGATAGGACATCATTGTAACTGCTGAAGGATCAGTCCCCCACAGGCTGGAAGAGAGAGCCAGAAGACAGAGGGATCCACTCCTAAATTAGGCGAGTACAAATATTTTTTTTTTTTTTGCGTGAGGCATTTTTATGTTAAAGTGACACCATCACCCCCTTTTGTGCATTCTGACATCTCTACACAGGTGTAAAGGTTAACTTTAGCAGTTTTCATATCATACGTCGTGGTGCTTGTTCAAGTAAAAAGTGTCCTTTTATCAACTGCAGATTTTATTAAGTGGGCATGGCCTCACGGCATTAGCGCCACTTAACCCCACCCACAACAGCACCGTCGACCCCGCCCCCTTGACGTCCATTGGTTGGCTGACGTAAAGGGGGTGGGGTCTAGACCTTTCGGCCAGCCTGTTCCAAATGGCCGATGAGTGGGCGGGGCGCTAATGCCGCTAGGCCCCACCTACTTAACACAATCTGCAGTTGATAAAAGATGACTTTTTACTTGAACAAGCACCATGACGTATGATAGAAAATAAGGTATGAAAACCGCTTAATTTACCCTTTACACCTGTGTAGAGCCATACACTCAGCATGCTGCGTTTTGATAAAACTGCCACAGAGCCTTACAAGAGAAAATTGGCACACCAAAAATGCCATTTGTGTAAGGCATATCATACACTTCCATCCACTTACAGCTAACATCTGGAAGTTTGCAAAAAAAAAAAAAAAAAAAAAAAAAAAAAAAAAAAAAAAACACGCAGTGGCGTTTATATTGCCATTTTTCCAGGATTTTAAGGCAGTGTGAAGCCAGCCTGAATAAAGTTTTTTTTGGAGAACATTTGGTAGCCGTGCCCTGAGGTTTGAGGTGGGTGAACATTTTGTTTGCACAGGGGCCCTATGCACTGTGTCCACCCCTGCATCATACGCATATGGTGTTAAAAACAGATCCAAGTTCAGCACTGCTTCTCATGGGAAATCTGATACATTCACAAAGTGCTGTCCAAAGACTGTGTGTACATTGCATTTACCAGGTCAAGTCATAGTGACTGTGCTGAGCGTCCATTCATTGATTCAATGTGTACTTATGTGGTTGCCTGTTTAAAAGGGTTGGCCACTTTATAATAAAATTGCTCAGTGTACAGTATTAGTAACTGTACTCACAGCAGCTCCCTGTGGACCTCAAAGCCAAAGTCAGACTCCCCTCCTCTACAGTGCCGTTTTAATACACTGGTGGGCCCAGTGCACAGACCTCAAGAGTGGGCCCCCTCTCCTTATAAAGCTTAACTGAATTATATTTATCAGGTATTATCACTGGTGCATTATATTCAGTGCATCAGGTTTCATCACAAGTTATAAAAAGGGAGTATGGTCGGGGAGCATTCCTATGTCAGGTACAATACCCCTAAATCTTTTTGAATAATGGAGAGTGAAGCTAGTGGGGGCACGTACAGACCTAATATCACCACAGGAACAGTTTCTGGCTATGACAGTTTCCCACTGTAGGGAGTATGTAGGAGCTTGCAGACTAGGAGGATTGGGGGGACACAGGAGCTTACACACTAGGAGGAGGACTGGGGGGGGACACAGGAGCTTACACACTAGGAGGAGGACTGGGGGGACAGAGGAGCTTACAGACTGGGGGGGACACAGGAGCTTACAGACTGGGGGGACACAGGAGCTTACAGACTAGGAGGAGGACTGGGGGGACACAGGAGCTTACAGACTAGGAGGAGGACTGGGGGGACACAGGAGCTTACAGACTAGGAGGAGGACTGGGGGGACACAGGAGCTTACAGACTAGGAGGAGGACTGGGGGGACACAGGAGCTTACAGACTAGGAGGAGGACTGGGGGGACACAGGAGCTTACAGACTAGGAGGAGGACTGGGGGGACACAGGAGCTTACAGACTAGGAGGAGGACTGGGGGGACACAGGAGCTTACAGACTAGGAGGAGGACTGGGGGGACACAGGAGCTTACAGACTAGGAGGAGGACTGGGGGGACACAGGAGCTTACAGACTAGGAGGAGGACTGGGGGGACACAGGAGCTTACAGACTAGGAGGAGGACTGGGGGGACACAGGAGCTTACAGACTAGGAGGAGGACTGGGGGGACACAGGAGCTTACAGACTAGGAGGAGGACTGGGGGGACACAGGAGCTTACAGACTAGGAGGAGGACTGGGGGGACACAGGAGCTTACAGACTAGGAGGAGGACTGGGGGGAAACAGGAGCTTACAGACTAGGAGGAGGACTGGGGGGACACAGGAGCTTACAGACTAGGAGGAGGACTGGGGGGGACACAGGAGCTTACAGACTAGGAGGAGGACTGGGGGGACACAGGAGCTTACAGACTAGGAGGAGGACTGGGGGGACACAGGAGCTTACAGACTAGGACGACGGGGGGGACACAGGAGCTTACAGACTAGGAGGACTGGGGGGGACACAGGAGCTTACAGACTAGGAGGAGGACTGGGGGACACAGGAGCTTACAGACTAGGAGGAGGACTGGGGGACACAGGAGCTTACAGACTAGGAGGAGTACTGAGGGACACAGGAGCTTACAGACTAGGAGGAGGACGGGGGGGGGGGGCACAGGAGCTTACAGACTAGGAGGAGGACGGGGGGGGGGCACAGGAGCTTACAGACTAGGAGGACTGGGGGGACACAGGAGCTTACAGACTAGGAGGACTGGGGGGGGGCACAGGAGCTTACAGACTAGGAGGACTGGGGGGGGGGGACACAGGAGCTTACAGACTAGGAGGACTGGGGGGGGACACAGGAGCTTACAGACTAGGAGGAGGACTGGGGAAATAGGAGCTTACAGACTAGGAGGAGGACTGGGGACATAGGAGCTTACAGACTAGGAGGAGGACGGGGGGGGGGGGGGGGGGGACACAGGAGCTTACAGACTAGGAGGAGGACTCAAACCTTCTAGTCTGTAAGATCTTGTGACCCCCCATCATACTAAGACTAAGATCCTGGGAAAGCTGGGTGGCCTCAGTCATACAACAATATAAGATGCAGGAAAGCTGGGTGACTTCTGAATAGCAGTAAGTGTTAAAATACCACCTGTGGTCTGTGCCGGGGGCGGGGCTTGAGACCAGGGGGCGGGCTTATCGGGACATACTCCGGACAGGTCCAGTGGGCAAATCCTCTGTCAGTGAGCCCCCAGCTTCAATTCCCCCCCCCCCCCCTCCACACCCCCCACCTGGCTACTACTTACATTCTTTGTGCAGGTGCTGCTCCCCAGCCTCCACACACGCTGCCTGGGGAGAGGCTGGATGCTTGTGAAGTCGGCATTGCCTCCTGGGCTCCCCCGCAGACAGAGCCAGCAGAGCATGTAGGGCAGCCTGTAGCTGCTTCCTGTGAGACCCGGTCACTCTGCACTGTGCACTGTCTCACAGGTAGCAGCTACAGGCCTCCTCCTTCCCGACCACCACCAGCCCCGCACTGCCACAGGTGTCACAGAGCGCCGACACTTGTGTATTCAGCTCCTTACCCTTCACTGCTCTCCTCAGCCGGGGGGGCCCTGTCACGTGATCTGAACTAGGGGGCCCGGTGCACGTGCACCATATGCACCTAGGTTAAAGCGCCCCTGCTCCTCTAGGCCGTGCTGCCCTGTGCTGTGGTGATTCTGTCCATATGATGGCTGACATGGAGGAGCATGTGACTATGTGCCGCCCCCCAGTGTCCACCACTGAGCCTGTATATGCTCCTCCATGTTGGCCATTTTATAGACAACCTCACCAAAGAGCAGGGCAGCACAGCATGGAGGAGGGAAGCATACCTCCCAACTTTTGCAAAGAGCAAAGAGGGACATGTGCGCCACGGCCCCCATAGCGACCCTCCATAGCCACGCCCCTACAGTCACCACATGCTGCTGACTGAATAGTGCCCTATACATTATCCAATCCTGCCAAAAATGCCCTATATAGTATCCAATCCCCCATTATAGTGCCCCACATAGTATCCAATGCCCCCATATAGTGACCAACATAGTATCCAATCCCCCATATAGTGCCCCACATAGTAGCCAATGCCCCCATATAGTGACCAACATAGTATCCAATCCCCCATATAGTGCCCCACATAGTAGCCAATCTCTATATAGTGCCCCACATAGTAGCCAATGCCCCCATATAGTGCCCCACATAGTAGCCAATGCCCCCATATAGTGCCCCACATATTATCCAATCCCCCATATATGCCCCACATAGTAGCCAATGCCCCATATAGTGCCCCACATAGTAGCCAATCCCCCATATATGCCCACATAGTAGCCAATCCCCCCATATAGTGCCCCACATAGTAGCCAATCCCCATATATACCCCACATAGTAGCCAATGCCCCCATATATGCCCCACATAGTAGCCAATCCCCCATATAGTGCCCCACATAGTAGCCAATCCCCCATATATGCCCCACATAGTAGCCAATGCCCCAAATATGCCCCACATAGTAGCCAATCCCCCCATATAGTAGCCAATGCCCCCAAATATGCCCCACATAGTAGCCAATCCCCCCACATAGTAGCCAATCCCCCCACATAGTAGCCAATCCTCCATATAGTGCCCAACATATAGTAGCCAATACCCCCCATTAGTGTGGCCCCAGTGAGAAAAAAAACAATAAAACCAGTAACTCACCTGTCCTCCGGTCCCAGCAGCTCCTCTCCCAGCAGAGCGCGCACTCCAGTCATCCTCCGGGGCGGGCAGCGGGGTACAGAGTCACTGACTGTGTCGGAAGTGACCTGCAGCCTCTCATGAATTACTTCCGGCACAGTCAGTGTCTCTGTACCCCGCTGCCCGCCCCGGAGGATGACGGGAGTGCGCGCTGTGTCGGGAGAGGAGCTGCTGGGACCGGAGGACAGGTAAGTTATTGCTTTATTGTTTTTTTCGCTGGGGCCACATGTAATGCGGGACACGGGGGGGGGGCGTTTCGGGACTGCGGGACAGAACCCTGAAAACGGGACTGTCCCGCGGAATCCGGGACGGTTGGGAGGTATGGGGAAGTCTGATTTTAGCTGTATGAGGTACACAGGGAGCTGCTGTCAGTATATACAGTGAGTACACTTACTTTCACTGTATACTGAACTATTTTACTATAAAGTGGCCAACCCCTTTAATTACACATTAAATGAACACTGAATATGGTAAATTTTTTCATTTCCTCATCAGAAATTCAAGAGAACAGGACTCTGAAGGTTGATTCCCTACAGGTCACAAAATTTAGCTGTAGATGTAGCCGTATTCAGCCGTATGAACCTGCTGATACGCCGCAGTAGATCATTACCCGGTAAGCGCTGGTACTAAATCTTCTCTTCTCCCCAGCATTCCTACGATAGCTCCTAATTGCCCCTAAGCTAATGAGGGGTTTAGGAGCATTTGGGGCGTCACCCTAAGCCTGGAGCACCAGCGTGGCCCGCCCAGTCTGCCTCCCCCCGTGCAGCTCGCTATGCATACATGAATATACATATTGGGTGGCACAGAGCAATCCCTTCCCGTGCTGCCTAGCCTGCCTTCTCCTGTGCAGATCAGGAGCCCAGGAATGTATGCTGGTCAATGACACAGTATGCACATAGCAGCAGTGTGATAGGCGCTGGAAGCCTGGGCTGAGGTGGATGGTAAAGCTCTGTGCCGCCCACTATTCATAGCGAGCGGCAATGGAGGCATTCATTGGGCAGAACCTGCTGATTCACACGTAATGAATCCACAGCAGATTTCACAGTGCGAATTCGCAATGGAATCCAAACCAGATCCCTTGCCTGTCATTTTTAATGAGAAGATATACTCGCAGTGTGATTGACATCCCGCTGCAAGTATGTATGAGACAGCCCCCTTAACCCTGTGCTGGCAACATACATTACCTGCTCCAGGCTTCGGCTTGCTTCAGTGGCTCCTGGCATCTGGACGTCCTGCTCAGCCAATCAGTAGCTGCGGCAGGGCAGCGCATGTCTTCTCATTGAAAATGACAGGCAAGAGATCCGAAGTGGATTTTGTGAAACCCTCTGCGGATCAGTTAAGTGTGAAACTGGCTTAAAGGTGGTGCAACCCTGGATACACTAACCCAAATTTATCAATGTGGCTTAAAGTGTAACTACTAGAGAGGAGCGAACCTTGAGCATGCTAGAGTCGATCCAAAGCCGAACTTTCGGCATTTGATTAGCGGTGGCTGCTGAACTTGGATAAAGCCCTAAGGCTATGTGGAAATAATGGATATAGTCATTGGCTGTATCCATGTTTTCCAGACAACCTTAGAGCTTTATCCAAGTTCAGCAGCCCCAGCTAATCAAATACTGAATGTTCGGGTTCGGATTGACTCGAACCCGAACCCGGTTCGCTCATCTCTAGTAACTACCATTTTAAAAAAAAACTTCTGACATGTCATAGCGAAATGTCAGAACTGTATATTGGTCGGGTCCAGCTGCTGAGAACCCGGCTGAGAGCTCGAAGGAAGGGGCTGCCACACGTGCTCTGCCCCTTCATCTCTGCTACAGGGAGCCAAACTGCGTAGACTGCTTGTATTAGCAGTCTACAGAATTCAGCTGCCTGTAGAAAAGATGAAGGGGCAGAGCACGCACACCCGCGCTCGGCAGCCCCTCGTTGGGGTTCTCAGCAGCCAGACCCTGACCAATATACACTTCTGACACGTTGCTATGACATGACTCCCGTTTTAAAAACGTCTGTTACACTTTAAAAGCTAAACAGTGTAAACTATAGGTGTTGTAATGTAGAACCCAGTGATGCGGAGCTTTTTTCAATCTGTTGCCTGGTTGCTGTTAAAATCGCCGTTAATTCCGGACCGCCAGCTCCACAGCCCTGCCTCCTTTCTTCTGCTTGGCTGCCGCGCCGTCATCACGCCGGGATCACGAGCGATGTCAGCAGAGTGGGGTATGAGTCCTACTGCGCAGGCTCATACCCCGCTCTGTGCTGTGGTGTCCTGAAATTAGCATAAGAGGCTAGTCCACATTAGAATAGGAGGCCTGCCGGCACATCACGGTGGGGGGAGGAGAGGAATTTCAGTTACCGGAGCAGGGTTGGCCTCCAGTGCTTGAGCACAGGTCATTAGCATATTACTTTATCGGCGGTTTTAACAGCAACCGGGCAACGGATTAAAAAAACTCCGCATCACTGGGTTCTACATTACAGTGCCTACAGGGTGGGATATCAGTCAGGCTCCTCTTATTGACCATGTAAGTTTATGGAGCCTGACGATATCCCGTGACACAGAGTGGGCGCACTGCAGCATGGTCCTCTCCCCACTCAGTCTTATGATCTTTATGGGTACTGAACACTTAAGACCCGTTCAATTAAAACATTTGAAATATTTCTGACTCGTCAAAAGTTTTTCAGAACAGTGACACTTTAGTGTAAGGAGGAGGTAAAATTATAACAGTAGCTCAGGCTGTTTGACAAATGTGGCTTTGGCTTCAAAAATCTGTCAGAAAACCTGTCTGTGTAAACACACCATTAATAGTGACATGCAGTGACTATTTTAAAGCACATTTTTATCTGTAAGAAGCAATGATAACAGATCTGGCCAATGATTGTAACAATGGAATAAGAAGAGATATAAAGCATCACAAATGTGAATACACCACAACATAAACCGGCATAGTGTTTCATTAGGGTGCAAGGATAATGATGAATGTGTGAGTCCAGCTCTGAGGAATAATGGTGGTAAAGGACAGAAGTTAGATTATAAAAATCGTACAGGTTGAACTAAAAAGATGTGTTTCTATGCCAAGTTTAACCCCTTCAGGACCAGGCTAATTTGCTAATTTTAGTTTTTGCACTTTAGTTTTTTCCTCCACAATAGCGCTTGCATGTTTTTCACCTACAGACCCACATGAGCCCTTATTATTTGCGCCACTAATTGTACTTTGTAATTTTTGCATTAAGTGAGAGATCAGGTATAAAATAAATTAATAGTTCAAACGATTACGCACATGGCGATACCAAACATGTTTATTTATTTATAAAATGGGGAAAGGGGGGCAGTTTAAACTAAATTTAAATTATATATATATATATATATATATATATATATATATATATATATATATATATATATATATATATATATATATATATAAATTATTTTTATTATTATTATTTTTTTTACACACATACTAGAAGTCCACCTGGGGGACTTCTAGTCTTACTGCACTGATCTCTCATTGAGATCTGTGCAGTATAGAATGACCCTCTCATTGATCTATGCAGACCAGATGCGGGGATCGCTCCTCCGCAACCACGTCGCTGGGGGGCGATCCCCCCACTAGACCACCAGGGAAGAAAAAAGCAGCATTTTAAAGGCTAATTAGCGGACACGGCGATCGGACCGTGCCCGCTAATAGCCGCGCTCCCGGGCTGCGGATAGCACCCGGGACCACGGTGGTTTAGAGGGGGGGGGGGGCACCCTCTCTGAACGCCCCCACCCACATGAGTACATACAGCATACCTACCAACTTTTGCGCAGAGGAAAGAGGGACAGTCACGGCAATAATGCCACGCCCCAATAGCCATGCCCCCCGTAACCACGCCTCTCATAACCGCATCACCTGTTACCATTAAATAAGAAACAAATAATATCACCAGATCTTTACCACATAGTGAATTATCCCCCCCTTATACCATTACTGCATAACATCCACTATACACAGAGCAGTACTCTCCCTCAGCAGTGACCATATAGCGGTAGATTAAGGCTGTACACCTGCTGACCTTATAGGGGATTGTATTTCAGGTATTCGGTGACTCACAGGGGACTAAGAGACACAGTATGTCCCTTAGTATGCCCCTATGTTGTATGCCTCTTAGTATCCCTTTAGTATGCCCCTCAGTACCCTCTTAGTATGCCCCTTAGTATCCTCTTAGTACCCCCCCAGTATGCCCTTTAGTACCCCCCTTTTTACCTTCTTAGTATGCCCTTTAGGACCCTCTTAGTATGGCCCTTAGTACCTTCTTATTGCCCCCTTAGTACGCCCCTTAGTACACCCCTTACTACTCAATCTCCCGCCCCCATCACGATAAGCCCCGCCCCCGGCACCCACCGCGGGGCTAACCATCAGAGTACACAGGGAGAGAGGAGGAGAGACGCCATGGACAACAGGAAATATGGTAAGTATAATGGGTCAGTCTCTTACCATACTTCTAGTTGTCCACGGTGTCTCTCCTCCTCTGGCCCTGTGTACTCTGCTGGTTTGGTGGGCGCCAGGGGCGGGGCTTACCGGGTCATACCTGTTGGCAACTATGGGCTTCCTTTCCCAGCGTCACGGTCGGGCGCCGCGGGGCTGGAAGAAGAAGCCTGCACCAGAAGCTTGTGCATCACCTCCTCAGCGTCGGGAGCGGCGTACGCCCGGCCAGTAGGTGTCACTGTGAGCGCTCATAAGGAGCGCTCACAGTAAGCGGGCAGGAGCTGCCGTTGCGAACGCCGGGGCCCGGCCAGGGTGGGGGACAGCGGGACACATGGGGGCCATTCCGGGACATGACCCCAAAACCGGGACTGTCCCGCTGGATCCGGGACGGTTGGGAGGTATGCATACAGTTACGCCCTCAGGCGGGAAGGGGTTAAATGGGTACTCTGGAGGATGGAGTCAACTGGTATCAGAAAGTTAGAGATTTGTAAATGAAATTACTAATTAAAAAAGTCTTTCAGTACTTAGCTGCTGTATGTCCTGCAGGAAATAGTTTTCTTTCCAGTCAGAAGCTCTCTGGTGCCACCTATATCCATGTCAGGAACTGACCAGAGCATAGTAAACCTCTTACAGTTCCTGACACTTACAGAGATGGTAGCAGAGAGAGCAGAGAGTCCAGTGCCAGGCTGGAAACAATGTATCCCTTCCTGCAGGGCATACAGCAGCTGATAAGTACTAAAAACTTGTGTAATTCTTAAACAGAATTTACAAGTCTGTATAACTTTTTAATACCAGTTGATTTGTCATTGTCCCCCCAACCCCCCCGAAAATGTGTAGTTCAGAATGATTCTATCTAGGGTAGTGTATTCCAGAGACTTATGCTACATGTACACAAAGCGATAATTCACCCAATCGATCGTTTAACGATTTTGAGGCAACAATTTGGTTTATAACCATCAGCTTTTAGACGAATAGTTAAAAAAATTAGAAAATTTGTAAAAAAAAACCTAGTTATTGCCATCGTTTTTAACCCCATAACGACCACGGGCGTAAATGTACGCCCCCAAAACTCGTGCCTTAACGCAAACGGGTGTACATTTACGCCCATGGTTTCCCGGATCGCTGCGTGTACACATGCAGCTATCGGGGAAGATGGCCTGCTATAATGTATAGCAGGCCATCATAGCTTGTCGGCACGGGGGGTGATTACTCCCCCCGTTGCTGACGATCACTGCTATTGGCTGATTAATTCAGATCAGCCATTAGCAGCGATCTTCAGCTTTCCGGGTCATCGGTGACCCAGTGACCCGGACAGCAATGGCGGTCGGTGCTGTCCGAGGACGGCACCGACCGCCATTACTGTTAAAAGTAATGGTGGCCAAAGAAAGGGTCAAATACCTGCTGGGGACACCTCAGCAAGGTAGCTGACGTGTCCCGAGCAGGTATTGACCCATACTCACCTAATCCAGCGTCCTGATCGCTTCTTCCGGGTCCGCAGCGTAATCTCTTCTTCTGGCGTCTTCTGCTTTTTCTGTCGTTCCGGTTCGGAGATTTTCGGCTCCCCTCGGCTTCAAACTTCGTCTTTTTTTGGAATTTTCGTTCTACTGCCCCCTAGCGGCTGATAAGTGTATATAATACACTTATCAGTAACTATAGGGCTGTACAAAGTTTTATTTTTTTCAATTTTTTTTTTTCCCCTCACCCTATCGCCGCTGAGCGCTGATCAGCATCGCACGTAAGTGCGCCGCTGATCAGCAACTCCTCCTTTTTGGCGTAGGGTGTTTTTTTCTATATCCTACAGCCACGGTCTGCTGATAAGTGCCGCACATAAGTGCAGCATTTATCAGCAACTCCTTTCTTGGCGTAGGTTTTTTTTTTATACTTTATGTGTTAAAAAAAAAAAAAAACAGGTAAAAAACACTACACTACATGAAATAAAGTTTTACACTACACCAGTACACATTTACATACCCCATATACTAGTCCCCGTATAAAGATGGCCCCCAGGGTGTTTTCGGCATCGGACGCATACGATATTATTGCCTCCGACACCGAAACCACCAGTGAGGATGAATGGGGGGGGGGGGGAATCCTTCTTTCCTCCATTCATCCTCATCATCCAGTGACGTGTCTAGGGGTAGCGTAGCGTACGCTGCCCCCCAGACACGTCTTTTCCGCTAGTACAGTCCCAATAAGAGATCACAGTATGGCGTGAAATTCTACAAACTCTGTGAGAGAGTACCACAGGGTACACTTACAGATTTAGGGTACGTGCACACTGCGGAATGGTGCAGGATAACCCTTTGTGCATTCCGCAGCTGGCACCTGCTGGCGGACTGATGCGGGCGCGTGTCTCCACCCATGTCACAAGAATAAGTAAGGATTTTTAATTAGCAATTAGATACAAGGTATTTACTCCGACCGTACATAAGAAATGCAAGAGATGAGACCAAATAACATATGGTGCGACGTTTCGGTCCGCTATGGACCTTCCTCAGGCAATACGGTCTCTCATGTGCTTCTCCCTGCATACAGCACATGAGAGACCGTATTGCCTGAGGAAGGTCCATAGCGGACCGAAACGTCGCACCATATGTTATTTGGTCTCATCTCTTGCATTTCTTATGTACGGTCGGAGTAAATACCTTGTATCTAATTGCTAAATAAAAATCCTCACTTATTCTTGCAACATCGAGTGCCGTGGTTTTCCTCCTATACAAGACTTATGGTTGAAGAAACTAGTTACCACTGAGCACCGGCTTTACAACTTAAGGTAGAGGTGTGCAGCACTGATCCTACACATCCACCCATGTCACAGACTCCATTCTATGCACGGGCGGAATCCATCGTCCGTCCAAAGAATGAACACGTTCATTCTTTGGACAGAGGGCGGAATCCACCCCTGCATAGAATGGAGTGTGACACGGGTGAAGACGCGTGCCTGCAACAGTCCGCCGACGGGTGCCAGCTGCGTAATGCACAAAGGGTTATCCTTCGCCATTCCACAGTGTGCACATACCCTTAGAGTGTATGAAGGAAGGGACAGCCGAATCCAGCCCCCAGATGCCCCCCCCATCCTCCGAGTTAGTGGGAAGATCGTTCGGGAACTGATCTTCCCACTGCTGGATAAAGGTTAACACCTGTACGGGGATAACTTTTATACCAGCATCCCCTCTTCCGGTCCGTCGCTGCCCGAGCTACTGTAGCTTGCGGCACGATCCGAAAATATCAGAAGTAGTTATAAAGCCCTAATATTTAGCAGCCATGGAGCGGACCCAGCACTTCTGGATATGAAGGACCCCGGATCGCACAAGGGCAACATTTTCCAGGTGACGTCCCCCACACTGGTAAACAGGAGACCCCAGAAGAAGTGCAGAGTGTGGCGTAACAGGGGGATCAGGAAGGACACCATTTTCCAGTGTGACACCTGTCCTGATCACCCTGGCCTCTGCATACTGGATCGCTTCAAGGCGTACCACACGTCATTGGAGTTCTACATTATCTAAATTCTGTCCCTTATTCCTATTTCAGGGGTCACCTTGATCCAGGGATTATTCTGATTGCCATTATGGAGTAAGGAAGGAATTTTCCCCCTGTAATGAGGCTACTGTAGTCTGCCTCACAATGTTTTTTTTTGCCTTCCTCTGGATCAACACAGGTTGAATTTGATGGACACCTGTCATTTTCAACCTTATAAACTAATAATTGGCCCAATACCCCCAAATAAATTAAAATTGTTCCTTTTCCCCAACTAAAAAGACATGGCTGCCATTCCCATTAGAGGCTTGCCATGATGCAATTACAAAGCCTCTGTGCGGCCAAGACAGTAGAACCCCCCCCCCCAAGTGACCCCATTCTGGAAACTACACCCCATAACGAATCTAACAAGGGGGGGCAGCGGGGATATGGCCCCCTGGTGATGGGCACATTTGTGCCGTGAAAATGAAAAAAATTGTATTTTTTATTTTTACACCACATGTTTTACATATGTGCCCGTCACCAGTGGGGTCCATATGCTCACTGCACCCCTTGTTAGATTCCTTATGGGGTGTAGTTTCCAGAATGGGGTCACTTGTGGGAGGTTTCTACTTTCCTGGCAGCACAGGAGCTTTGTAAATGCGACATGGCCTCCATCCTCCATCCCAGCCTCTAAATGGTGCTCTGTCCCTTTGGTCGCTTGCCCTGTGCCCATATGGCACATTATGTCCACATGTGGGGTATTTTCGTACTCAGGGGAAATTACCCTACACGTTTTGCGTTCATTTTCTTTTTTAACCCCTTCTGGAAATGGAAAAAAAAATCAAGGCTAGTCCAACATTTAATGTAAAAAAAATATTAATTTTTACACTAAATGATTGATCTTGTCTTGATTTTTTCATTTTTACAAGGGGTTAAAAGATAAAAAAAACAAGAACACAAAATGTGTAGAGCAATTTCCCCTGAGTTCAGAAATACCCCACATGTGGACATAAAGCGCCATGCGGGTGCAGGGTAAACCTCCAAAGGGAAGGAGCGCCATTTAACTTTTGGAGGCTGGAATGGATTTTGAGGGCCATGTTGCATTTAAAAGGCTTCTGTGTTGCCAAGACAGTTGAAACCCCCCACAAGTGACCCCATTATGGAAACTAGAAACTAAACCCCTCAGGGAATGTAACAATGGGTGTAGTGAGCATATGGACCCCACTGGTGCCTGGCACAAATGTTGAACAATGTGGCGTGAAAATGAGATATTAAATTTTTTACACTACAATGTTGGTCTAGCCTTGATTTTTTCATTTTCACAAAGGGTTAAAAGATAAAAAAAACAAAATGTGTAGAGCAATTTCCCCCGAGTCCGTAAATACCCCACATGTGGACATAAAGCGCCCTGTGGGCGCAGGGCAAGCCTCCGAAGGGAAGGAGCGCCATTTGGATTTTGGATTTGGCCAGAATGGATGATGAACGCCATGTCGCATTTACAGAGCCGTCATGCTGCCAAAACACTGGAAACCCACCACAAGTGACCCTATTCTGGAAACTACACCCCTCAAGGAACCTAACAAGGGGTGCAATGAGGATATGGACATTTGTGCCGTGAAAGTGAAAAAATGAAATTTTTCACTTTCACGTCACATTGTTCCACATTTGTGCCCGTCACCAGTGGGGTTCATATGCTCGCTGCACCCCTTGTTAGATTCTTTAAGGGGTGTAGTTTCCAGAATGGGGTCACTTGTGGGGGGTTTCCAGTGTCTTGGCAACACGAGGGCTCTGTAAATACAACATGGCCCTTGAAATCCATTCCAGTGAAATCCAGCTTCCAAAAGCCCTTTGGAGGCCCGTCCTGCACCCGCTTGGCACTTTATGTCCACATATGGGGTATTTCCGTACTCAGGAGAAGCTGCGCTACATGTTTTTGGGGTTGTTATTCCTTTTATCCCTTTGTGAAAATGAAAAATTAAAGGCTAGAACGTTTTAAAAATAAATTTTTCTTTTTTCACGCTACATTGTTCTGAAAATCTGTGAAGCACCTGTGGGGTCCAGATGCTCACCGCACCCCTTCCTTGAGGGGTGTAGTTTTTTAAATGGTGTCCCTTTAGGGGTGTTTTTTATGTTTTGGTACTCCAGAGCCTCTGCCAACCTGAAGTGGTACAGTCAAAAATTACCAAATATAACGGAGGCGTTGAAATTCACTAGGCGCTCCTTTATATCTGAGGCTTGTGGTTGTGTCAAATACCCCATATGTGGCCCTAATGTGCTATTTCTATAAACTGCAGAAACGGGGCAATCAATATTGGGGTACATTTTTCTGGTAATAGGTTTATAATTATGAAAGATATTGGATTACAATAAAATCTCTGCACAGAAAATTAAAATTTTCAAATTTCTTACACACTTAGCTTTTATTTCTGTGACTCTCTTAAAAGGGTTAAAAAAAACTTTCTGGATATGCTTTTGCGGAGTTTGGGGGGGTGCAGTTTCTGAAATAGGGTGCTTTGTGGGGCTTTATAACATACAGTCCCCTCAAATACACTTTAAACCTGAACATGTCCCTAAAAAAAAAAGGTAAAAGCATTCCCAAGTTATTAATGAATAAAGTGACACAGGTCATGTTCATAAAATTTGCCTCGGTACTTAAGGCCATTTTAGGCCTGGTCCTTAAGGGGTTAAAATCGCTTAAGCCCATCTTTCACATAGGGTGAATCTTTGAAAGACTTTTTACACAAAGCGATCTGCGAATTTTTAGCAAATGACTATTTGAGAACATGTTTAACCCCTTAAGGTCAAAGCCAATTTTCGTTTTTGCGCTTTTGCTTATTCCATTTTAAGTTTAAAAGTCAACAGCGCTTGCATTTTTTCACCTAGAGACGTATAGGAGAGCTTATTTTTTGCGAAACCAATTGTACTTTGTAATGACAGGCATTATTTTTCCATAACATATGCTGCGAAACCGGAAAAAAATCATTTGCGCTGTCAAATTAAAAAAAAAACTAATTTGTTTTGATTTCGGGGAGTTTTGCATTTACGCCGTTCGTCCCATGGTAAAACTGACTTGTTATGCATGTTCCTCAAGTCATTACGATTACTATGATATATAACATGTATAACTTTTATTGTATCTGATGGCCTGTAAAAAATTCAAACCGTTGTTAACAAATATACGTTCCTTAAAATCGCTCCATTCCCAGCGCTTTTATCCTTTGGTCTATGGGGCTGTGTGAGGTGTCATTTTTTGCGCCATGATGCGTTCTTTCTATCGGTACCTTGATTGCGCTGACTTTTTGATCACTTATTACATTTTTTCTGGATTTGATGCGACCAAAAATGTGCAATTTTGCAGTTTGGAATTTTTTTGCGCTGACGCCGTTTACCGTGCGAGATCAGGAATGTGATTAATTAATAGTTCGGGCGATTACGTGTGCGGCGATACTAAATATGTTTATTTATTTGTTTATTTATTAATTTATATTTATAAAATGGGAAAAGGGGGGTGATTTGGACTTTATTAGGGGAGGGGATTTTTTTATTAATAAAAACACTTTTTTACTTTTTTTTTACATGGACTAGAAGCCCCCCTGGGGGGCTTGTATATACATAGCACCGATCTCTCATAGAGATCAATGCTGTGTATATACACAGCAAAGATCCATGAGATCGTTCATAGATTGCTATGGCCTGCTGCAGGCCATAGCAATCTATTGCCGAGCCGGGATCAGCGTCATTCCGACGCTGAGGCCCGGCACGGGCAGAAGAACGGATCTCCCCCCCCACGATCGCATCGCGGGGGGGGAGATCCGACCCACTAGACACCAGGGATAGTGTGCATAAAGCACTTCAATGCAGCTGTCAGGTTTGACAGCTGCATTGAAGTGCTTAATTAGCCGGCGCGGCAAAGGGACCCGCGCCGGCTAACAGAGGCACTGCCCGGCTGCACGTGTCAGCCGGGATCAGCTCCGTTCAGAGCGGGGTCCCGGCGGGACCCCGCTCTGAACACCCCCCCGGCACCATGACGTATCAGATACGTCATGGGTCGCTAAGGGGTTAAAGATCAAAATTAACGATTTCTTGCTCGTCTCTTGATCGTTTGCCAGAACGATTATCGCTCAAATGCGATCGTTACTGAGAGTATTCAAACGATAATCGTTCCGTGTAAACGCAGCACACGTGTAGGATGATTAAAGTCTTGGAAATAAGAGTGCAAATGGTTACCTCCTTCAAGACCAGATGGAGGTGACCATAGAAGAACAGTTTTTAGTGTTTTTTTTTTTTTTAAAATGTCACATGAGGGTATAGCGAGGGGGGTGCCATTTCAGTTTTTGCCTCAGGCAGCAGAAATGCTAGAGTCAACCCTGGCTACACTTTTTTTTTTTTTTTTAATAAAAAAAACTACATTTTAAATTGCCCGATTAATTTCCATTTTTCTGAAAAAGGAGCTGTGCAATGGCTGTGCCATGATCTGTAGTCTTTATCAGTACTAATTTAGACAGGACTTGCTTGCTTTTTATTCGAATTTTCTGAAATGTGATTAAAAAATCTGCAATTCTGGTGTTTCTGCAGTGCAAAAGGGGTTAAAGCAAATGTATAATTATGATTACATTTTTTTTTTTTTACACTACCTCCAAAGAGCCGATGCAGTATTTTCCCAGTAGTGCAGTCCTTTTTTCAAAAAGCCACCCGTTTCCCGCACACAGCACCATTTTCTTTTAGTGCACTAGCCCTGCTCTATGCACTGGAGGTGGGCCCAGCACTCTCAGCGTGACTATATCCCCTCCGTGACCGCCTCCATTAGGATCAAGCAGGGCTTCGTCACAGAGGGGAGGGGATACAGTCACACTGGGGGCATCGGGCCCACCTCCAGTGCATAGAGCAGGGCCAGTGCACAAGAAGAAAGTGGCATAGAGCGCAGGAACCTGGCAGCGGTGTGATAAAAAGGACTGTGCCACCGGGATCATATTGAATGTACCAGTTATCACAATGGTACATTAGCTTTAAAGTGTCTGTACCACCAGGCCCAGGCTGAAGCACTGGAGGCGGGCCGACCCACCCTTAGTGGGAGGAAACCCTAGCTCCTCTATGATAGGGTTCCATTGATTCTAATGGAGTCACGTCATGGAGGGGCTGGGGTTTCTTCCCACTAAGGGTGGGTTGGCCCGCCTCCAGTGTGTCTGCCTGTGCCTGGTGGTACAGTCACTTTAAGCTATAGAGGCCTTTCTTTAGGGATGTGAATGGATGGAAATCACTGATGTCCCCAAAATAGCCTTCTCATTTGTATCTATGACAATTTTACCCGATTCTGGACTTCTAGCATCATTGCTCTGTTATTTCCCCACCTTTCCCTTTTGGAGCTGCAATAATGCCACATACATTATCCTTGTGAAACAGCAGCCAATGCCTGGCCTCAGTGGTGACAAGCAGAGATCAGCGCATGGCTGCAGCGTCATATAAGCAGTGTACTTGATCACAGCAGGCAGATTTAGCAGCGACTAATGGTGCGTTTACACAGACCAGGAAACGGGTCATAAAGGAAAGACTGAGATTTCTCCCCTTTTTCAAATCCATTCCGGGGTTTGGCTTCCAAAATCTGTCAGATAAATCTGCCTGTGTAAACGCAGCACTAAGGACATTTTCTATTTTATGCAAGTTGCAACCTATAGATAATTTTTCAAAAAAGCAAAACTGTACAGAAGCACATACAGGCGAGAGCATGCAACCTCTAACATCCCCACATTAAATCTTTGTGACTAGTTCCATGTAGAGTAAGCTGATGGTTCCGTATAGCTGTACAGTGACACATTACAGTCTGGAGGTTACACACCGGATATCAGCTCCACGAGTCATCACATTTCTGTGGGCAGCAACGCTAAGAATCCCAACACCCTGACCTCCATACCTAATGAGCAGCTGGCCCTGACTCCAGGTACAACATATTGAGCCCTCCAATTGATCAACACTTTGCGGGCCCCTTACCTTTACAGCATTACCCCCACCACCACCAAAAAAACAACAACAAAAAAAAAGTCTGAGCCTCTGAGTCATCAACCATTCCTAGGAATACCTACGCATATACTGCCCCCCCCCCCGTACATCCCTACGCGTATACTGCCCCCCCCCCGTACATCCCTACGCCTATACTGCCCCCCCCGTACATCCCTACGCCTATACTGCCCTCCCCCGTACATCCCTACGCCTATACTGCCCCCCCCGTACATCCCTACGCCTATACTGCCCTCCCCCGTACATCCCTACGCCTATACTGCCCCCCCCCGTACATCCCTACGCCTATACTGCCCCCCCCCGTACATCCCTACGCCTATACTGCCCCCCCCGTACATCCCTACGCCTATACTGCCCCCCCCCGTACATCCCTACGCGTATACTGCCCCCCCCGTACATCCCTACGTGTATACTGCCTTCCCCCGTACATCCCTACGTGTATACTGCCTTCCCCCGTACATCCCTACGTGTATACTGCCTTCCCCCGTACATCCCTACGTGTATACTGCCTTCCCCCGTACATCCCTACGTGTATACTGCCTTCCCCCGTACATCCCTACGTGTATACTGCCTTCCCCCGTACATCCCTACGTGTATACTGCCTTCCCCCGTACATCCCTACGTGTATACTGCCTTCCCCCGTACATCCCTACGTGTATACTGCCTTCCCCCGTACATCCCTACGTGTATACTGCCTTCCCCCGTACATCCCTACGTGTATACTGCCTTCCCCCGTACATCCCTACGCGTATACTGCCCCCATTCCTGCTCCTACTGGGGCTGTCCCTTGGCTTTCCTAGGATCCTGGTGCTATAAATATTTCTAATACCCAGGAACTATAATAAGGTGCCTATATCCACCACTGAGAGAGTAAGGTATAGGGACATATGACAATCCACTTGTGCCTCTCAGTATACTAGGAAAGGTGGGTGGGCACTGTAAGCCTCATCACTCAGCTTTCCCAGAAACAGACAATAGAACTAGTCTTTAGAGGCAACAAAGCCAGGTGCAGCTGACTGGCTCCCTCAGTATAATGTACACAGTGACAATTCCGTCTCTATACACAGTACTTACGGCACTTTGAGCTCTTTCCTCACAGGCCTCCTCGGCTCCTCTGGCTCACACAGCGGCTCGGTCATGATCACCATGGCTATAGCGGGCCGGGGAGGCTCGGCAGCTTCTCCACACAACCTCACTCCTCTCCCCTCACTCTGGGGGCCGTTCTTCTTCTTCTAAACTTCCTGCCCTCCTCCTGGCAGCACAGAAGCAGCTCTCAGCCTCCCAGCAGCACAGAAGCAGCTCTCAGCAGCACAGAACCAGCTCCTCAGCCTCCCTCACACAGAACCAGCTCCTCAGCCTCCCTAGCACAGAACCAGCTCCTCAGCCTCCCTCACACAGAACCAGCTCCTCAGCCTCCCTCACACTGAACCAGCTCCTCAGCCTCCCTCACACAGAACCAGCCTGCACATACAGATATTGCAACACAGACCCAATTACTGGGATGATGAGGAGAATAATTGTGGTAATGAGAAGGATGATAGGAACCAGTTTGACCAGTCTCGCTGCAACATGGGAGAAGCCGTCTGTCAGCCAGCTGTAAGCATTTGCCTTTTCCTATGCAAAACAGCTGACTTCAATTTAGCAAAAGGAACAAAGCAAAATAAGGGTGCGTTTACACAGAGAGATTTATTTGACAGATTTTTGAAGTCAAAGCCAGGAATGGATTGCAAAAGAGGATAAATCTCAGTCTTTCCTTTATAAACTGTTCACTGGTTATAGTCTGTTACTGGCTTTGGCTTCACAAATCTGTCAGATAAATCTGTCTGTGTAAATGCACCATTAGAAAGAAAAGAGTTTGCACGATACCGATCGAATTCGAACGATAATCGTATGTGTAAACGCAGTGAATGACGAACGAGAAATCGTTCATTTTGATCTTTTATCTTGTTCTTAAATCGTCAATTGTCGTTACCCCAAAAATTTGCTGATCGTTCCGTGTAAACAGTCGTCGCGCGAAAGCCCGGCCCCCCGCACATCCGCAGCCCGGCCCCCCGCTCATACGCTGCCCCTGCGGCGGCTCAATCGCCGCCGCCGCCGCCCAGATCGCCATTCCCGCCGCTCCGATTGCCCCGGCCACGAGCATACGTTACCTGCTCCGCGTAGCAGGTCTTCGAAATCCCCGACTCCCCTCTTCAGTGCATTGATTGGCTGAAGACGTGAGTCGGGAATTTCAAACGGCTCCTCATCAGCCAATCAGCACTGATTGGCTGAAGAGGAGCCGTTTGAAATTCCCGACTCCCCTCATCAGCCAATCAATGCACGGCAGCGATCAGAGGGGGGGTTGGGGCAATCTGAGGGGGTGGCGATCAGGGCAGCACAGGGGGCTGCGGTTGACCGTGGGGCCGGGCTGCGTATGAGCGGGGGGCCAGGCTGTGGGCGCGCGATCGCAAAACGATTTTTCCGTACGATATATCGTACCGTCTAAACACTGATCGTTACAACAAAATCGTTAATCGTACGATCGGGCCAATTATCGTTTCGTGTAAACCCAGCATTAGGGTCCATTTACACACACAGTTTATCTGACAGATATCTGCCAGATTTTTGCAGCCAAACCCAGAAATGGATTTGAAAAAAAGAGAAATCTGTCTTTCCTTTATGACCTGTTCCCTGTTTATAGTCCATTCCTGGCTTTGGTTGCAAAAATCTGTCAGATATCTGTCAAATAATCTGTGTGTGTAAATTGACCCTTAGGGTACAAACACACACACCGTATACGCAGCGTATTTACTGCTGCAATATGCAGCAAATACGCAGCAGATTAGATCTAAATAACTGAACACAGCATCAAATCTGTACCATCAAATCTGCTGCAGATCTGCTGCGTATCTGGTGTGTGTGTTTGTACCCTAATGGTGCGTTTACACAGGCAGATTTATCTGACAGATTTTGGAAGCCAAAGCCAGGAATAGATTTAAAAAGAGGAGTAATCTCGGTCTTACCTTTATGACCTGTTCCCTGTTTCTGGTCTGTTCCTGGCTTTGGCTTAAAAAAATCTATCAGATAAATCTGCCTGTGTAAACGCACCATAAGGGTCTATTTACACAGAAAGATTATCTGACAGATTATCTGCCAAAGATTTGAAGCCAAAGCCAGAAATAGATTTGAAAAGAGGAGAAATCTCAGGCTTTCCTTCATTACCTGATCTCTGTTTATAGTCTGTTTCTGTCTTTGGCTTCGAATCTTTGGCAGATAATCTGTCAGACAATCTTTCTTTGTAAATGGACCCTTAAAATGGACTGGGCAGAAGCTGCCATCCAGGTGTGGTGGGTGCCAGGGGCAGGTTCCCTGCCAGTCATTGGTGTAACTTATTCAGCCAGAAAGCCATCTATATAACAATAGAGAGAAGTCAATGTTTCAGAAGAGGATGATTGAGAAGTTCCTTGTTTTATCTGGGACACTGGTTTATGCTAAGGCCTTATTCATACATCCTGTTCCTGTCCGCAATTGCGGATCCGCAGAAAAATAGGACTAATGTATTTCAATGGACCCATACACACATCCGTGTTGTGTACTGGGCTGCAATCCGTTCTGCAGAAAAAAGACAGGCCCTAGTACGGACAGTAATTGACACACCCAATACAACTCTATAGGGTCCGTATTTACGGATGCAATACGGATGAAAATTTGCGGATTGCTTACGGATTCAAAATTGCGGATTGCAAAATATACTGACGTGTGAATAGACCTTAAGACCCTCCTAGAAGTGGAGTGATGGCTGGGCTAGTGGCAATGTCAATGGAAATTGGTGCAATTACAGTGTTTAATTATTATTGTTTTTTTGTTAAATATCATTACAATGTAAACATGGATTTTCTGTCATCCAAGCGCCATGTTAAATTTAAAAAAAAAAAAAAAAAATCTCTCCTGCCTTCTATATTCTTGTTGTATGTATTTACCCTGGTCTGTGTCCCCTCATTTGTATTGTTGCAGAACCCACACTCTACTCTTTCATCAGTGTTAAAGGGGTTGTCTATCAAAAATCTTTTTCTTTCAAATCATCTGGTTTCAGAAAGTTATATAGATTTGTAATTTACTTCTGGTTAAAAATCTCAAGTCTTCCTATATTTATCAGCTGCTGTATGTCCTGCACAAAATGTTTTATTTTAAGGCTGCGTTCACATTACGTATATTTCAGTAAGTATATTTCAGTCAGTATTGCAACCAAAACCAGGAGTGGATTAAAAACACAGAAAGGATCTGTTCACACAATGGTGAAACTGAGTGGATGGCCGCCATATAACAGTAAATAACTGCCATTATTTCAATATAACAGCCGTTGTTCTAAAATAACAGCAAATATTTGCTATTAAATGGCGGCCATCCACTCAATTTCAACATTGTGTGAACAGAGCCTTTCTGTGTTTTTAATCCACTCCTGGTTTTGGTTGCAATACTGACTGAAATATACATATACTGACTGAAATATAAGTAGTGTGAACGCAGCCTAAGTCTGACACAGTGCTCTCTGCTGACATCTCCGAGATAGAAACTGTTCAGAGCAGGAGAAGTTTTCTATGGGGATTTGCTACTGCTCTGGATAGTTCCTGTCTTGGACAGAGGTGGCAGCAGAGAGCACTGTGTGAGACTGAAAAAAATGCACCACTTCCTCCAGGACATACAGCAGCTGATAAGTATGGGAAGACTGGAGATATTTAAATAGAAGTAAACTACAAAATCTATATCACTTTCTGAAACTAGTTGATTTGAAAGATAAAGATTTTAGCATGAAATGGTGGCTGTCATTATCAAATGACACCTGTAATTTCGAGTAGTGGGAACATATCCTTAAGCGACATTCACGTGTCTGCAAAATACTGTCTGTACATGGATAGCATTCTGCAGACTCGACCTCTCCTATGTTCCCACAAGGGCAAGTAACGGCCGTTGTTCCAAAACAATGGCCATTATTAATGATCATGATAGTTAATGACAAGCGCTGTTTTGTAACAACAGACATTATTTGCCCTCATTTTCACATTGGGGAACATAGCCTAAATCTTTGTGATACTGTGCAGGTACAGTAGCACAAAAATTTTAACTTTTTTGGAGTTCCCGGCATCATAATAATAGTGAAAAAAATCCACATATTTGTATAATGTCAATAGGAAACTGATCCTGCTATATGGCATAAAGTAGCATCTGTTTTTAGCATTCATTTAACATTAACTTTTTTTTTATCTCCTTAAACAGTATAAAACTTAGCGGACATCTGAGAGCATACAAATGTGCCCAGAGTGGTTTCCAGACAAATTGTTCTTTTTGACTTAAAATGGTGAGGGTACGTGCACACTATGGAATCCCGGCGGATCACCTGCCGGGGATTCTGTAGCTCGCCCCTACTCACAGCTGCGCACATCTCCACTGGTCGCAGCTTTACATGTGAAACTGATCTAACAGCAAAGGGTTGTTCAACATTCTGCATTCTGCAACATGTTATACTTACCTCTCCACGCCCCACGTGTCGCTGGTGTCCCCCACTGACTGCAAAGTGTCCACTTCTAAGACAATCTTGTCTTTCAGGTGACAACCTGCTCAGGCAATCACTGACTGAGACAGGACAGTGCTGCAGCTAGTGATTGGCTGAGTGGGTTGTCACTCTGAATACGAGTTTGTCTTGGAAGTAGAGGCTCTACAGTCTGTAGGGGACACCAGCAACACTGCAACAGGACACCAGAGGAGGGCAAAGAGGTAAGTATAACATGTTTAATGTTTTATATGCACCAGCAGCAATATATGAAAAAAATTGTGAATCCTGGAAAACCCCTTTAACATCAGTGTGCAAGATTTGTGTCAGTGCTGGTATCAAAAATCAATAGTTGAGCAATGCAAGCTCACTAGCAGAGCACATAAAGATACTGTATGTTTCCGGGATAGACTTCTCCATCACACTTACCTGTCAATACACACTACTGAGCAGTCACTCCTGTGTCAAAGCCTAAAAACGGGTATTCACAGAGCGAGGTCTGTGCTGCTAGCAGGCACCATAGTGTCAGTGAGAACAGTAATATGCTTAGTAGCAGATGGCAGCTGTATGTGCACTGCTACTAGCAAGCAGGAAGACTTATGGCCCTATTCCACGGAACGATTATCGTTCATTTTCGGACGATATCGACCGCTACGGACAGTCTAGCTGACACTTTCTTACACTTACAATTCTTTTGAGAGGAACAAGGTTTTTCAAACCAGTGTGATGGGCATCTCCTCCTATATTAATAAGAGAGTGCAGGGCTAGAATTTATATAGCATGACCTTTGCTCAAAATGGCTCAAAAATCATTTTGCTGTATTACTCTTACATAATCGCTGCTTAGTGAATTACATAAAGGCAACAGGGCAGAGCTATTCTTCAGTGTAGTCTTACATTGGTCAGCTATCGTTCTTTGGTGTCAGCTTAGAACCAAATTGAATTTACACTGACCCAGGTTTTACAGGCTCATTATCATTAAGGCCATATTTACATGTCCCGCAAAGTTGTCCGTTATTGTGGATCTGCAATCATGGAACTTATTGCCCATTGCTTGCTATTGGGCTATTCACACAGTCCGTTCTATTGCGGATTTTCAATCCGTACCACAAAAAAAATTAGACATGTCCTAGTGCGGATTGTAACTGCAGTAGGGATTACCAATAAAGGTCTATGGCAGGGGTACTCAACAACTTTTAGTGAAGGTCCACTTGTCAGGTGAAGGTCCGAGCTGAACATCAGCAGGAAACGTGTTTTGTTACTTTTCACAAACGTTGAACTATTTACATACAGAATTGATGCTTATTAGTGGAAAAACTGGCATTTTTTCTCTCTCACCTGCCCTTTGAAATTAGGTACAAAGGGGGTGACTGCCCCAAGTAGTATATAGCCCCCTGTTGCTCCCCCAGTAGTATAAAGCCCCCCGTGTGCTTTCCCCCCTAGTAGTATATAGTCCCCCTGTGCGCTCTCCCCCTGTAGTATATAACCCCCCTGTGCATTCTCCCCCAGTAGTATATAGCCCCCCTGTGCATTCTCCCCCAGAAGTATATGGTCCCCCTGTGTGCTCTCCCCTTGTAGTATATAACCCCCTGTGCGTTCTTCCCCAATAGTATATAGCCCCCCTGAGCGTTCTCCCCCAGTAGTTTATAGCCCCCCTGTGCGCTCTCCCCCAGTAGTATATAGTCCCCCTGTGTGCTCTCTCCCTGTAGTATATAGCCCCCTTGTGTGTTCTCCCCTAGTAGTATATAGCCCCCCTGTGCGCTTTCCCCCAGAAGTATATAGTCCCCCTGTATGCTCTCCCCCTGTAGTATATAACCCCCCGTGCGTTCTCCCCCAGTAGTATATAGCCAGCCTGTGCATTCTCCCTCAGTAGTATATAGCCTCCCTATGCGCTCTCCCCCAGTAGTATATAGCCCCACTGTGCGCTTTCCCCCTCCCATATAGCCCCCCTGTGCGCTCTCCCCCAGTAGTATATAGCCCCTCTGTGCGCTCTCCCCCTGTAGTATATAGCCCCCCTGTGCGCTCCCCCCTGTATTATATAGCCGCCCTGTGCGCTCTCCCCCAGTAGGATATATACCCCTGTGCGCTCTCCCCCTGTAGTATATAACCCCCCTGTGCGTTCTCCCCCAGTAGTATATAGCCCCCCTGTGCATTCTCCCCCAGAAGTATATGGTCCCCCTGTGTGCTCTCCCCTTGTAGTATATAACCCCCTGTGCGTTCTTCCCCAATAGTATATAGCCCCCCTGAGCGTTCTCCCCCAGTAGTTTATAGCCCCCCTGTGCGCTCTCCCCCAGTAGTATATAGTCCCCCTGTGTGCTCTCTCCCTGTAGTATATAGCCCCCTTGTGTGTTCTCCCCTAGTAGTATATAGCCCCCCTGTGCGCTTTCCCCCAGAAGTATATAGGCCCCCTGTATGCTCTCCCCCTGTAGTATATAACCCCCCGTGCGTTCTCCCCCAGTAGTATATAGCCAGCCTGTGCATTCTCCCTCAGTAGTATATAGCCTCCCTATGCGCTCTCCCCCAGTAGTATATAGCCCCACTGTGCGCTTTCCCCCTCCCATATAGCCCCCCTGTGCGCTCTCCCCCAGTAGTATATAGCCCCTCTGTGCGCTCTCCCCCTGTAGTATATAGCCCCCCTGTGCGCTCCCCCCTGTATTATATAGCCGCCCTGTGCGCTCTCCCCCAGTAGGATATATACCCCTGTGCGCTCTCCCCCTGTAGTATATAACCCCCCTGTGCGTTCTCCCCCAGTAGTATATAGCCCCCCTGTGCATTCTCCCCCAGAAGTATATGGTCCCCCTGTGTGCTCTCCCCTTGTAGTATATAACCCCCTGTGCGTTCTTCCCCAATAGTATATAGCCCCCCTGAGCGTTCTCCCCCAGTAGTTTATAGCCCCCCTGTGCGCTCTCCCCCAGTAGTATATAGTCCCCCTGTGTGCTCTCTCCCTGTAGTATATAGCCCCCTTGTGTGTTCTCCCCTAGTAGTATATAGCCCCCCTGTGCGCTTTCCCCCAGAAGTATATAGTCCCCCTGTGTGCTCTCCCCCTGTAGTATATAACCCCCCGTGCGTTCTCCCCCAGTAGTATATAGCCAGCCTGTGCATTCTCCCTCAGTAGTATATAGCCTCCCTATGCGCTCTCCCCCAGTAGTATATAGCCCCACTGTGCGCTTTCCCCCTCCCATATAGCCCCCCTGTGCAATCTCCCCCAGTAGTATATAGCCCCTCTGTACGCTCTCCCCCTGTAGTATATAGCCCCCCTGTGCGCTCCCCCCTGTATTATATAGCCGCCCTGTGCGCTCTCCCCCAGTAGGATATATACCCCTGTGCTCTCTCCTCCTGTAGTATATAGCCCCCCTGTGCGCTCTCCCCCTCCAATATAGCCCCCCTGTGCGCTCTCCCCCTCCCATACAGGCCCCCTGTGCGCTCTCCCCCTCCCATACAGCATATAACATTAAAAAAAACACATACTCACCTGGGTCCGGGCGTCTCCTCTTCTCTTCCCCTCTTGTGGCTGCATTGCAGCGGTCACAAGACGCTCTTCTTCCCTTGTCCTGGCGCCGGCTCTCCAGTGACATCACTCCAGCACCGAAACCTGAGGCAGAGAGCGGCATCTTGTAACCGCTGCGGCCACAAGAGTGACTGACAGGAAGGGGGCCAATGGCTCCCTCTCTGTCAGTGCTGCTGCACGATAACTATGAGCACTCGTTACGAGCACTCATAGGTACTGTGCAGAGTGCACAGTACAGAGTACTTTTGTCTGTTAATATGGATCCGCAATTATGGACAAATTTGGTGCCCTTTGATTTTTATTGGGCTGTTTACACCATCTGTAGTTTTATAGATCCTTAGAAATTACTGCTGCAAAAATTACCGACATGCCCTACTATGGACTGTAATTGTGCCACTTACAACAATATATGGCATCTACATTTTTTTTGCAGACGTTCTGTAACATCCGTAAATTTTTAAACTGCTTAGGAGCTCCTGACATAATTAATCATAATGATTGGAGCTCCCAGGTCCAGTCCGTAGAACACTGTCAGTGTACGGACAGAATTCTTCAGACATGTGAATGACCTCTTACTTCTGAAAGGGCAATTGCAAGGGGCAACTACTATGTGCAGATTTGGTTTGTTCAACTATTGCTCTCTATAGAAAGTTAGAAGCCTAGCACTGCTGATACGGACAATAGGATCAGTGTGTGAGACTTGCCGGTGTTGATAAGCTTAAGGTGGGGCTCAACTCGTGACACAGTCCAGTAGTCATATAATAATACATACCCATTGCTTTGCCAGAAGCAGTGAAACAGTTGTGAAATGGCCACTGGCTATCCCCTGTTATTTTGTGACTACTTATAATAAAAAGAAGATAACAAAGCAGTGGCAGGCCAATGAAGATAACAAAGACGATAGGCCAATGGATCCACGATTACATCATCATAATCTTAATCATAGTCACCATTCAGGGGGCTTACAGATTTGCTTTAGGGTGATAATAATTACCATGTAACTAAATGGCAATGTATTTCCGCAGCGTATTATGTGCATTTATTTCATGCTGCTTCGTTTATGCGTGTTTCACATGCGGACTCTGTGCGGGAAATCCGCTGTGATACGGTACATGTAAAGACACCATTAAAGTGTTAACAAAATCTAATCCAACAGTTGATGTGATATAAAGCAATTTACGTTCATTATTTTTTTTTGTAGTTATCATGGAAAACACGGCACTTTCTAATTACAAGAAGTCCTATGTTTTCCATCTGAGTGCTCACGGAGAAGACAGTCATGTGATTGATGAACTTATTCAGCTGTAAAACTCTGTACTGGCCGGGACTTTCTGTGTTTTGCCTCCTTTTTTTTTCCCCCCAACCAGCACGAGTCAGAAAATCTGTCTTCAGGAGACTGGACCTGGATTTCTGGTAAGTATAGCTTTGTTTTACAGCATGATAACAACAAAAAGAATAATGAATGTATATAGCAAACTTGCTTTATTTCACATCTACTGTTGTTTTAGATTTTGAAAGTTATAACGACAGTGACACTTTAAGTTTTAAAAACCCTGTAATTATACTACTTTCACTCATGTTACCAGATCATCCCTAAGGCTATGTTCACACACACACACACACACACACACACACACACACACACACACACACACACAGTATTTTTCTACAACCCCCCATTAAGCCCTATTGGCAGTAGATAATTGGAGTTGTAGCTCTGCAATTACCCAGTATAGGAGGGGGAGGCAGTGGCACAGTACAACTACATCTCCCAGCATGCTGTGTGGTAATATGTGGGGTGTATAGGGTAGGCTGTAAAACTACATCCCCCAGCATGGTGTATAGCAGTGCTTCTCAAACTGTGAGGCGCCCCCTAGTTGTTGGTGAGGCCCAGCTGGGGAGCTAGTTTTCACAAAAGTAGCTATGATCTGCACAGTCTTTCAAAATCTCCATTTTAGCAACATTATTGATTTTATTTCATACTTGTTTTAGTATTATATTGAGCCTGGCAGACGGGTGAAAGCTAGTCCTAGCATTATTTTCAGCTTTTGAATGGACTTTCACCACAGATGGTGAGGCCCAGGCACCCTCTTGGTCAGTCTGGTGAGGACCTGGCATTGCCTTGGTCTGTTGGGTGAGGCTCCAGTAGAAATTGTTTGAGAACCACTGGTGTATAGGGTAAGCTGTAGCATGTTGTGTGGGGTAACATGTGGACTACATTATATATAATGGGAGTTGCAGTTCTGCAATAGATAAGATGATAACACAGTACACAAGGGGGAGACGGTGACACGGTATGTGAGGGGAAGCCAGCACCACAACGTCTCATACCACAACACATGGTAGTGGCTCACATGGCACGGCACTGAGGGTCTATTGTGGCCGGAGGAAGCTTTACACCTCCAGCCACTAGAGCCCGCCACCCTCATACACATACTCACTTTGCCCCGCACAGCGTTCCTTAATTCTTCCAGCTCCCTGGCACACAAGTAACGTACTGGGGGACCTCTGGGCCAGGTTAGTATAGTGGTGATGGTGGGTCCATCAGGGGGCCTCCCAGGTGCTGCAAATATTGCAGATCCACCCCCCCCCCCCCCCCCCTTATGCTCTGGTGCACGAGTGACAAGTGACATCACTAATATATATACAAAAATAGTGGGCACAGCTATAAATAAGGAGTGCTAAACCAATGCATATAAATTACACATAACTCCCCAGATAGACAAAAGCATATGCACAAAGAGGTAGCACATCACAAAAAATACTTTATTATAACAATATAGAAAATACCATAACATGAACTATGCAGGAGTAAAGCAATAAGGGAGAAAAACCCCAAACACTGCCCTACATTAAAAACACTTCAGCCAGGTCTATACAACCACACTGACCCCGGACCATAAGAATAATATTAGAGTTTAACAAAGCTGTCTAAGCAGAGTCCCTGTAGCATATAGCATCACACAAACTGTGGTATAGACATTAGACAGAGAAATCAAAGCGATCACCATATGCAGTCCTAAAAAATAGGGAGCGAGTCAGATAGGCAAGAGTCACCCCACGCGTTCCGCCGCCCAGCGGCTTCCTCAGGGATGTCACTTGTGCGCTCACAGCAGGGAGGGGAAGGAGACACTGCATGACTGCTGCGCTGGGTCTAGGTGAGTATTCTTTCTTATTTGTTTTTTTACATTGAGATGTCAGCATGGGGGGGGGGGGGGGGGAAGGATATGCTCTAAAACAGTGCTTCACAAACTGTGGGGCGGGTGTCACCAGTGAGGCGCCCCCTAGTTGTTGGTGAGGCCCAGTTGATGAGCCAGTTTACACAAAGTAACTGATCTGCACAGTCCTTTAGCTTTTTGCAAAAATCTCCATTTTAGCAACAATATTAAATTATTTTGTACTTAATTTATTAGTATATAGAGCTTGAGAGATGGGTGAAAGGTAGCCCTAGCATTATTTTTAGCTTTTAAATGGAATTTTACCACAGATAATGAGGCCCAGGCACCCTCTTGGTCAGTCTGGTGAGGCCCAGGCATTGCCTTGGTCTGTTGGGTGAGGCTCCAGTAGAAAAAGTTTGCGAAGCACTGCTCTACAAGTAGGATGCCTGCATTGGGGGGAAATTATGCTACCTAATAGGAAGATTTCTACATGTTGGGAGGGGGTTAACGTATAGAGGATTACCTACATGGGGTTTAGGGGGTTAAATTACAGGGTTTTGTCAGTATGGGGATGAGAGGGATTACAGGGTATATCTACATGGGGATGAGAGGGTTTACAGGGGACTGCCTACATTGGAGGAGGAGGTTAATTTACAGGGGGATGAGTACATGGGCGGGAGGGGGTTAACTTACAGGGAGATACCTACATTGGGGTGAGGTAAGTTAACTTACAGGGGCATACCTACATTGGGGAGGGGGCTAATTTACAAGGGGATGCTTACATGTGGAGAGGGGGCTAACAGGGAAGATGTCTACATGGGGGGGAAGTGGGGCTTACTACCAGGAAGATGGGGGATACTGCCTACTGGGGGGCCACCTGAACATACTATATGGGGGCACAGAATGGTCTAGCTATTATATCAATACAGAAGGTACTAACAACTATATAAAGGTACTAAAGGGAACCTGTCCCCCCCCCCGTGTCAGGGTTACAGGCTCCCGACCCCCGCTACAGCCCCCTATACTCACCTGATCCCGCCGAGTCCCGCTTCTGGATCCGGTCAGGTCATGGAGATCTCAGCGGCTGCAGAGATGAGTCCAACACTCATAGAGAATGACGGAGAGTCCAGCGCTCCGTCATTCTCTATGAGAGTTGGACTCATCTCTCAGCACGCGCGTCGGGCTGCAGCGGCTGAGATCTCCGTGACCTGACCGGATCCAGAAACGGGACCCGGCGGGATCAGGTGAGTATAGGGGGCTGTAGCGGGTGTCAGGAGCCTGTCACCCCGTCACGGGGGGTGACAGGTTCCCTTAATGGGCAAATATAGATGTGGAGGAGGAAAAAAGTGCATGAGTGAGGAGCCTAAAATGTTTGTCTGGCAGATCCTATAAGGACAACTTGTGGCTTAGAGAAGTCCTCATGATGGCCCAGGCGGATACAAAATAAAAAACTGAGCGATTCCGATAGTAGAAGAAGCCCCCGGTGATCCACTCAAAGACGACGTCTCCAGTAAACCATTGGCTTATGCTGCACTGTAATCACTTACATGGTACGCAGAGCCTGTGTAGAGCTGATATCTAATGCTATATGGGCACTGTGTTAGGTGATACTAATCTTTGTACAGTGGATTTTATTTAGCAGCAGTGGTGACATTAGTCAGTAGGTGGTGGTATTATTCAGTATGTGGTGGTAATCTTTGTCCCTTGTAATCTAGTACTGTTAGCATTATTGATCTTAGTTTACTGGATATGGTCAGTAACAGTATAGTGGTAATTTTCATGGTCATGGTGTGGCGGTAATAGTTGCCCTTGTATAAATTTTATAATTGATAATATCAGTCTTGGTATACAGGATTTGGTCAGTAACAGTGTGAATGTGATATGTATGGTAATAATTTCTGCTCCTTATATTCGGGTGCTATGATATGCCCCAGCCATATTTCTAGTTACGCCTTTGGGGGTCATACAGTTTTTTGCTATGGGGCCTCATGAATCCTAGTTACGCCCCTGATGGGTATCACATGACTAACTATATGGCATTGTAAAAAGAGTTGGGTTCCAGTTTTAAGAGCATTATTCTGGTAAAGTGTCCTAGTGCTGTCTTAATGTATTCACACAGTGTAGTTTAATGAATGATAATGTGCTCACAACAACCTAATAGATTTCACTCTGATGTTAACAGGCCTTTGTTACCGCTAATAAGTTGATAGTATACTTGGTAACTTAGCAGCCTGGGGACATGTTCCCATAAGAGCTTTTACCCTTGTAGGAGATTCTAATGCTTGCAGCTCCTTCCTGGCACACTCCATAGAGCAGGACATGGCTAGTAGGCTGCTCGTTTAGGTTGGATTCACATGGCATGGTAGTAGTCTATGCAGTCACCAACTGGGTGACAAATCAGTTTGGTTTATGATGGTACATTGTTTTGTAGGTGAAATACATATTTTTTATATTTCTTCACCACAAAACTATGCCAGTTGATGGTAAAATTGTCTCAATTTGGCTGCATGGATTTTAATCATACTACCAGCTCAACTGGATTGCACAAAATTGAGCGACTTTTTGCTGATTTATCATCTCTCCTACTGGTGTAAATCTTCCCCAAAATGCTCACAACTCTGCACTGTAGACCGCAAGACTGTCTGCTGCCATATCCTGAAAATCTGCATGATATAAAATAGGAATAAATGTATGCTCCTGTATGAGATGGATCAGGTTGGGAGTTGTTCTTTGTATAGTTTACTAACTGCATTTAAGTGTTTTGATTCATTATTATGCATGTGTAATATGGGTGTCATATGAAGATTATCAAAACTAACAAGAATGCAAAAAAGTCTAGCTACTCCAAGAACTTCAGAAGATGAAACAAGTATTACAATATATACACTTATGTTCTAATCTCTCCTGAGTTTTTTTTAAAGGGGTTGTCCAGCATTAGCTAATTTTTCCAATACAGCTGCGGTCTTATTGAAACTAATAAACATTCTATGCTCACCTGCCCATGCTCCCCCGCTGTACTGCTCGGTGTGTCTGTTGTCCCCTTCTGACTGCAGACTTTTCACTTCAGAGTCATCTTGGGAGTGACAACCTGCTCAGCCAAGCACTGACTGAGATGGGACAGCACCGCGGCCTGTGATTGGCTGAGTGGGCTGTCACACCGAGACGTGTCTGGGGAGCGCGGACAGGTAAGCATAAAATGTTTTTTATTTTCTATATGACTGCAGCTATATAGGAAATACAGATAGCCATGGTCAGGAAGAACAGTTAAAGGGGAAGTCTGGGCAAAATCAATTTTAGGGTGCGTTCACACATACAGGATCTGCAGAAGATTTGAAGTCGCAGATTAGATTCAAACCAAATCTGCAACTTCAAATCTGCTGCAGATCCTGTACGTGTGAACGCACCCTGAGGCTGCGTTCACACTACGTATATTTCAGTCACTATATGTATATTTCAGTCAGTATTGCAACCAAAACCAGGAGTGGATTAAAAACACAGAAAGGATCTGTTCACACAATGTTGAAATTGAATGAATGGCCGCCATTTAATGGCAAATATTTGCTGTTATTTTAAAACAACGGCTGTTATATTGAAATAATGGCAGTTATTTACTGTTACTGTGAAAAATCTTCTTACAGGAGTTGGGTGTTCCTGGCAGCCGACAAGGCTTGTTGCTTCTTTTTAACAGGGCTAGGTTAGAGGTCAAAAACCCTGTTTTGTTTTGGGATGATGACACTTGAAGTATGTACTAATACAGATAGAACTAATCCCACTTAGGGCAGCTTCACACATACCGACTTGCAGCGGTAATAACGCTGCGAGTCGGCTAGGTCCTGGCAGATCACTTTCACTACATACACACAGCGGTCTGAACGACCGCTGCGTGTGTGTAATTCTGCCGGCCACTTAGCCGCTCCGCTCCCGCTCTGTATACATTACCTGTCCTCGCTGCACGGGTCCCAGCGTACTGCTCTCCCACCCGGCCAATCAGTGGCTGCAGCAGGGCAACACACTGATTGGCCGGACGGGAGAGCAGTACGCCGGGACCCGTGCAGCGAGGACAGGTAATGTATACAGAGCGGGAGCGGAGCGGGAGCCGGGCGGCAGCTGAAGGGGTTAAGCGGTCGGCAGAATTACATACACGCAGCGGTCGTTCAGACCGCTGTGTGTATGTAGTGAAAGTGATCTGCCAGGACCTAGCCGACTTGCAGCGTTATTAACACTGCGAGTTGGTCCCTGCCCTCTTTTTGGTTAGAGAGAGGACCTGGGACGTGACGTTCCATTCCTACTTGGCCAGTTAGTGCGCATAGCGGGGCCACGCCTCTACCACTGACGTGCTGAGTGAGTCTAGAATGTCACGTCCCTGGTCCTCTCTCTAACCAGGAGGCAGACGGGGATCGGGGGACCGAAGCATCGAGATGTGGCCCCCAGTGCAGGAGCCGGGGAGCTAAAACCTTTTTTTTTCATCATGCCCAGCACTTCCTAATAAAATAAGAAATCAATTTCCCAAAATGTATACAAAAGCTTTTCTTAATTTTATCTGAATGCCTTTTCTCCACTAAGCAGTGGGACATTAAGTGAGTGGACCATAAAAAATTAAGAAAATATTCAGACTTTCATGATATAAAGACCCACTGTTAGGGCCACGGCGGCGTCCCGTGCTCCGGACCGCCGCCGCCGCACCCCCTCTCCTACATCTGCAGCAGCCGGTTTCCATAGGCAGTGACCCGGCACTGCTGTTGCTTCGGCCCCGGGGGGTGCCTCACCACCCTCCTGTCCGTCGCTGTTCCGGCCAGCGCGCGCGTCCCCGCCTCCTAGGGCGCGCGCGCGCCGGCTGTCTCAGATTTAAAGGGTCAGTGCGCTCCTAATTGGTCCATATGTCAATCACTCCCCTATAAGTTCCAGCTCTGCCCCCTTCCAGGTGTTGGAGCTTCTACATGCTTCCCATAGCGTTTGGCCCAGCTCCCTGTTGTTCCTGATTCCGGTCCGCTACCTGGTCCCTAGTCCTTGTTCCTGATTCCTGTCCGCTACCTGGTCCCTAATCCTTGTTCCTGGTTCCTGCTCTTCTGTTACACTATTGTTCCTGTGTTCAGCCTGTCACCTGCGGTTACGCCTACAGACCTCTGCTAGCACCATCTCCTGCCTACTGCTCCTGCCACGCCTCGCCTGCCGTCACTAGCAACCAAGCCAGGGGTAGCGACCTGGGGGTCGCCTGCCGCAGCAAGTCCATCCCGCTTTGCGGCGGGCTCTGGTGAAAACCAGCGGCCCCTTAGACTCCGCTCTCTGGTAAGGTTAGTGCCATCGCTGGTGACGGTCCAGTGGATCCACTACTCCAGGCGTTACACCCACAATGACACCACTCATAAAAAACTCGGATCTGTGATTGCTGCCCCCCTGACAGATCTGCATAACCAATCCCACCTAACAGGAGATGTTCCTGTTGATTGGAAAACAGCCAGTGTTATACCCTTCCACAAGAAGAGAGAGAAGAGAACAGCTCAGCAACTACAGGCCATTTAGCTTAACATCTTTAGTAGTAAAAATAATTAAAACTCTTCTAAAAAAGAAGATAAGGGATCACCTAAGAATCAACAATTTGATGGATCCAAACCAGCATGGCTTTACTGCGAGCCGATCATGTCAGACTAATTTTATTCGTTTTTTTGATTATGTCACAAAAGTGCTGGATGAAGGTGGTGCTGTGGATATCGCCTATCTGGACGTCAACAAAGCCTTTGATACAGTTCCCCTTAAAGAGCTGATAGAGACGTTTGAGAAAATTGGACTCAATCCCTGGATAGTACAGTGGATTTGTTGATGGCTGAAGGAGAGATATCAGAGGGTTGTTGTTAATGGTGTATATTCCAAGCAGAGTCTGGTTACAAGTGGTGTGCCACATGGATCTGTTCTGGGTCCTATTCTTTTTAATATATTTGTAAGTGACATAAGAAAAGGTTTGGTAGGTCTGTTTGCTGATGACACAAAAGTGTGAAACAGGACTGATATTATTCACTAATTTGGAAAATAATTTACAGTGCTGGCCAAAAGTATTGGCACCCCTGCAATTCTGTTAGATAATACTCAATTTCTTCCAGAAAATGATTGCAATCACAAATGTTTTGGTAATATTATCTTTATTTATTTTGCTTGCAATGAAAAAAACACAAAAGAGAATGAAAAAAAGTCAAATCATTGATCATTATACACAATACTCCAAAAATGAGCCAGACAAAAGTATTGGCACCCTCAGCCTACTTGGTAGCACAACTTTTAGACTAAATAACTGTGAAATAACTGCTTCCGGTAACCATCAATGAGTTTCTTACAATGCTCTGCTGGAATTTTAGACCATTCTTCTTTGGCAAATTGCTCCAGGCCCCTGAGATTTGAAGGGTGCATTCTCCAAACTGCCATTTTGAGATCTCTCCACAGGTGTTCTATGGGATTAAGGTCTGGACTCATTGCTGGCCACTTTAGAAGTCTCCAGTGCTTTCTCTCAAACTATTTTCTAGTGCTTTTTAAAATGTTTTGGGTCATTGTCCTCCTGGAAGACCCATGACCTCTGAGGAAGACCCAGCTTTCTCACACTGGGCCCTACATTATGCTGTAAAATTTGTTGGTAGTCTTCAGACTTCATAATGCTATGCACACGCTCAAGCAGTCCAGTGCAGGAGCCAGCCAAGCAACCCCAAAACATCAGGGAACCTCCGCCATGTTTGACTGAAGGGACCGTGTTCTTTTCTTTTAAGGTCTCTTTTTTTTCCCTGTAAACTCTATGTAAACTCCCCCTGCCCCATGCAGCCGCCGGGGTCCATGTGCAGGGACCCGGCGCTGCTACTAGTTCGGTCCCGGGGGGCGCCTTACCTCGCCCCGCTCCTGTCTCGCGCGCGTCCCCGCCTCCTAGGGCGCGCGCACGCCGGCTGTCTCAGAGTTAAAGGGGCATTCCGCCCCTAATTGGTTGCTGCCCACACACTCTCCTATAAATTCCAGCTCTGCCTCACCTCAGGTGTTGGAGCCTCTACATGCTTCCCATAGCGTTTGGCCCAGCTCCCTGTTGTTCCTGACGTCAGTCCTTGTTCCTTGTTCCTGTCCGCTGTCCTGGTCCATAGTCCCTGTCCGCTGCCTTTCAATTGTTCCTGAGTACTGTCTGCCACCTGCGATTACGCCTACAGACCTCTGCCTACACTATCTCCTGCCTACTGCTCCTGCCACGCCTCGCCTGCCGTCACTAGCAACCAAGCCAGGGGTAGCGACCTGGGAGTCGCCTGCCGCAGCAAGTCCTTCCCGCCTTGCGGCGGGCTCTGGTGAAAACCAGCGGCCCCTTAGACTCCGCTCCCTGGTGAGGTTAGTGCCATCGCTAGTGACGGTTCAGTGGATCCACGACTCCAGGCGTTACACCCCAAAAGCTCTATTTTTGTCTTATCTGACAAGAAAACATTCTTCAAAAAAGTTTTGGCTTTCTCAGGTAAGTTTTGGCAAACTCCAGCCTGGCTTTTTTCTGTCTCTGGGTCAGAAGTGGGGTCTTCCTGGGTATCCTACCATAGAGTCCCTTTTCATTTAGACGCCGACCGATAGTACGCGTTGACACTGTTGCACCCTCGGACTGCAGGGTAGCTATAACTTGTTTGGATGTTAGTCAAGGTTCTTTAGCCACCATTTTTAGTTTAAATCTCTCGTAAATGTTTCTTTTCCATCCACATCTAGATAGGTTAGCCACAGTGCCATGGGCTTTAAACTTCTTGATGACACTGCGCACTGTAGACAAAGGAACATTCAGGTCTTTGGAGATGGACTTGTATCCTTGAGATTGCTTATGCTTCCTCATAATTTGGCTTCTAAAGTCCTCAAACAGTTCTTTGGTCTTCTTTCTTTTCTCCATGCTCAATGTAGTACACACAAGGACACAGGACAGAGGTTGAGTCAACGTTAATCTATTTCAACTGGCTGCAAGTGTGATTTAGTTATTGCCACCACCTGTTATGTGCCACATGTAAGTAACAGGTGCTGTTAATTACACAAATTAGAGAAGCATCACATGATTTTTCTAAGGGTGCCAATACTTTTGTCCACCCCCTTTTTTATGTTTGGTGTGGCATTATATCCAATGTGGCTTTTTGACAATTCTTTTTGTGGTTTTCCATTGAAGACAAATCAAATGAAGGGATTAATATTAAAGCAGTTGTGACTGCAATTATTTTCTGGAAGAATGTTTCCAAATGTAAAATAATGCACTTGGGGAGGAGGAATCCTCTATCTGAATATCTCATCGGCAGTACTGTGTTGGCAAAGACTTCAGAAGAGAAGGATTTAGGGGTAGTGATTTCCGACAGCCTTAAAATGAGTCACCAGTGCAACTAGATGGTGGGGAAACAAATCGCATGCTGGGCTGTATAGCTGGAGGTATAACCAGTAGGAAGAGGGAGAAAGACTTCAGACAGAAAAAAACAGAATCTACAGCAAGGTTGTTATAAAATATTACTTTTCTCTAATGGGATACATTACAAAGTTCCAAATATTCTGACATATATGGGCTGATATATTTTCATTTCTATTTACTGAAGAAAGTATAATTTTGCTCCTGAGTTTGGTAACTATCTTATCACTTATAGTCCTGTCTTGATGATTACCTGATTTCCCGACAAACTTTAAAAGCAATTCGACTGTTAGAAGTGAGCAAAGAGGGAAGGACGCTGACCTCCACAAGCTGAGGAGTTATGATGACGGATAACTTGAGTGATAGCAGCAGGCATGTGATGCTATCAGCGTAAGGTAAATAATCAAATGATGCCATAAACTCATAATAACACCTAGATCTGTGAAACAGTGTATAGTTGCTACAAGAAAAAAAACTCTGATGGCCTTGACCAGGGCTCACAAAAATACCCTCATTGGTAGGTTAGCAGAATTGCATTTTGTATTCAGTATATAATATCTTCAGTTTCCTTATCTTAAAGGGGGTTGTCTGAGTGCATTTTTAAAAAATAATTATTAATGTACTAAAATGCACCAGTTCATGGAGAACTGTGATGTCACTAACTCTCCCTGTTGCATTGATGTGCTGTATAGCTAGCTATTGCACCTTCACTGCTGTAAGCTTAAGGCCCTATTCCACGGGTCGTTTAGAGGAGCAATATCGTTCGTATTCGGCCGATAACGGCCGCTACGAACGATATTCGTCCCGTGGAATAGAGTGCAACGATCAGCCGACATCGTTCATGTCGGCTGATCGTTGCAGTCGCTTGTTTTTCAACATGTTGAAAAACAAGCGACTGATATAGCAGCGATCTGCTGCCGTCGCTCCGTTGAATAGGACCGTCGGCAGCAGATGCTGCTATATCCTATGGGCTGCCCGGACGATCAGCGATCCCCCGGGCAGCCCCCCCAGCAGCTCCCCGCCGCCCCTCCCGCACTCACCCGCTCGCTGACGCCGCGTTGAATAGCGGCGGCAGCGAGAGGGGAACGAGGAGCAAACGAGCGCTAATAGCGCTCGTTTGCTCCTCCAAACGACTCGTGGAATAGGGGCATTAGATTCTGCCTAATAACCAAGACTGCTGTCTAATAGCAGTACAAAAGTGCCTAGCTGTAAAGCCTTTACAATAGAAAGGCATTGATTGATTGCTTAGAATATTCCATGTGTATTTTTGCACTCATATTACAGCTACAGGTTCCAGCATAACCATGGGTCAATGGACAGATGTCAGTTTGGGCCATCAATTTTCAGATGCATTTTATGTCTGTCCCTTAGTAAATCTGGTAAATCAGGCAAATCAATGCAAGCTTTGAGCTTGCATATATTTCTGCTATGATTTATGCCAGGTCACTTGCACTGATCATGGTAAATCTGGTAGGCCAATGTGTTCTGAAGCAATGTGATCAAAAAGTTACAGATTTTTGCCCAAATGAGCAGTGTGCAAAAATATGCCAGAAACATAATAAATTCTTCCTGAAGTAAGAACAGATATTTTTCAAATCAATGGGCTTCCCATTTGCACTGTTGTATAGGGAGGTGTCTTGTTATTTTTTTTAATCTTATGTAACCTGGCGAACCCATTTGAGTTTTTTGCAGACATAATTAAATGTATCAGACCTGCCTATCTAGTAAGTGCTTAGATGCTTTATGTATTTATAATAAAGTGCATCAGATTTGCCTATGTAGAAAGTACATAGATAATGTATGTAGAAATACCTGTTTTGTCATCAAACATCACACCATATTAGAGTAGGATGAGCTACGCCTTAGAATAAATCATCAAACTGCACTGAACAGAAACTGAAGCAAAAAACAAAACAAAAAAAACTTTACTAATTGGTCCCTCAAGTTACTGCTGACTCAAATTCTAACATTTTGGGGGGGGAATTTATGAAGACCGGCGTACTTGTACTATATTAAGCTCCGCCCCTTCTTTTTTGCGGCAGGATTCACTAAGAGACGTACCAAATCTACACCTGCTTCCAGCCTGTGAGCAGGCGTAAATCATGATAAATGAGGCGCGGGAGGAGGCCACACCTCCTACCCACCTCATCACGCACCCACAAGCTCTGCCAGCCCGCCTATCAGGCGAGCGGGGCGCACGGGAGGCGTACGCCAGGAAGAAGGGGCGAATCTGCACCTTCTCCCTGTGGTACGCCTCTGGCATACCGTTCGTAAATCCCTTCCCCTTATTTTTAGAATTGTCTTTTACCAGTAACTCTTAATAAGTTCTGGAACTGTGTGGCAGCATGTTTTATTTCCTGGCTGTCAATCAAGTCCAAGTCCTTGACATTGGAGTCTATAAGGTAAGCAAGTCGGCTCTTTCTGCTGACCAGATTAAAGTAGGAGTAAGACCCAATGCAATCAGTAATTTTTCACATGTTTGAGTGTCATACTTGGGACAAGTAGTTCAAGTGAACAGGTGATATATTACTGGAGTGCGTTCATTGATTAGCTGTCTACTATTATTTCTCTGCAATGCAGTAATGTCCTATATTTCTCTCTACCTGTATAGCCAAGTGTTCTATTCTCCTTCTGCTTACTCTGCTTCTGCAGCTTATGGTGTGGCCCATAGGATGCATGTGTGTGACTTCCTTGCTACTTAAAGGGCCAGCATGCCCACTACACATGTGTCCTTCACTTATCCCTACCTGACACTATTTAGGGTAGCTTTGCCCACTCACCTGTACCTTGGCAATACTATAGTTTTACCCTTACCATTTACCATTACCATGAAGGTGTGCCGTTCTGTATTTATACTGTTATTGCACGCTTCTTCTGTTGATCTGCCTCTTTGACCTTTGTGTACTACACTTATCCTCCTGTGCTCTACCAGGACCCCTGATCCTTACTTGTACCACCTGGCAGAGCTCTCCTGTCTGAGCCTGACTCCCCTATATATGTCACCTGCCAAGATGCTCCTGCCTGTAACAGATTCCACCATTTGGCCACCAGCCAATGTACTTACATCAGCAATAAGTACTCTGCTTGTTCCTCTGGGTTTTACACTGGAACTGTCTCTTGGGGTAATGCCCACGCACCCTCTAGGAGCTAATTCCATCTTTAACACCAAGAAGTTGCATAAAGGGTAAAAACCTATATAGTAGATTCCGTTTTCAAGTTTAGCCCAAAAGCAATGCTAACTATAATAATCTATGCGATTTTCCCATTCTTTTATAGAAGGGGTAACAGGAGAAAGACAATTAGTAAGACTCACTAGCCTAGCATAAAATAAACATCTAGATAAAAAAGTTTTGAATACCCATCTTTTCCAACTGAGCCGGAGTAGTAAATTCTCTGGATTATTCGGTATTGTGTAAATGTATGAGCTTGACTGAGTGACACATTATTTTTATTACTTCTGATATCTTGCTTGCCAACTTTCCTGGGTGATATCCTCAATTTCCTTCTCCCACATCTTTCTTATTCTCCCCCCAACCTATCCTGTTTGGATATAAGTAATTAGAGTATTATAAAGCATAGATAACATTTTTCTATGTGGAATACCCTATGTTGGCTAATCTAAAGCAGTAATCTGTTCCCTATATGTGCTACTGCATGCTGAATCTAAAAGTAAATTGTGTTTATCCTCCAATTCCTGTTTTAAATCATCAAAAGTACACAAATTTTTCCAAATTGCTGTGCATTGTAAACTTCCCACCACCTAGCATCTATTTTTAGTGTACTGCATATTTTATTTACATAGTGTATTAAGTGAAACATAGTGTATTTCTCTAAATTTATCTCCCCTCTGCATAGAGCTCCTGATTCAAGTAGCTTAAATGTATCAAATTTAAACTTTTTAACTAATTGCACCCAAGGAAGGAATCTCTCCCACTCTAGTTATCTGGCATGCCAGAAAATACAACCCTCCATACTGCTCATAAGTACAGAAAGTCTAATATTTCAATCTAACCTGCCGCCTGTCCTAGATGCACTAAACAACAAGAGTAATTGTAGAAGAAGCATCATTTTTCTTTATAGCCATGCGATTGGTCATAGATAGTGGGTGTTTCCTCCATAGGTCCACTCCATTATCAAAATTCTTTAAAAAAGATTTCAGATTTACGGTGCTAAATCCAACCTCCCCCCCTTCCTTTAGTTGTGATCTTAATTCCCAAAAAATCTAGGGTCTCATTAGGGTTAACAATGTTTTTATTTGCAACTGGTTTACTTTAATGCGATGGATTACATTACACATAATTGTTTGCAATAATGTATTTCTACTAAGGAGTGTCTCTTTCTTGTTTAGTGTATGCCCTATAATATCCCAGCAAAGTCCAAACATCTCTTTTTTTCCATTTTATATTGTTTTAGCATTCTAACCTAAGGTTGTTGTAATACGCTGCTTATACTGGGTCATCTCTAGTTTTTATTAGTATCATATTGGTGTATAAGAAAAATTTGGATTGCTTTTTGTTAATTTTTTTCTGATATAATATAAAAAAAGGAATCCTGGTGTTTTTTCCGTTTACGCTATTCATTGTGCCGGTACAATAATGTTATATTTTCATAGAACGGACATTTGCGCACTTGGACATATTTAATATGTTTATTTATTTATTTATTTTTTACATACTTTTATTTTTATAATAGGCAAGGGGGTATTTTAAACTTTTATTGGGGGGGGGGGGGTCATAAGGTTTTTTTTTTTTTACACTTTTATTTTACAGTTAAACATGCAATCATTAGATTGCCTATACTGATCTATGCTATGCCATAGCATAGCATAGATCAGTGCTATCAGCGATCTGTACATAAAGTCTGCCTGAACAGAACAGTGATCTGACAGGACAGAGGTAAGTGACTTACCCGTGCCCATCGGTATGAGTAATCGGGACCCCTGCAGCATGGCTACCGGGGTACAGATCAGTCACTGACAGGTGCTTAACCTCTCACTGACTTCCTTAAATGCCACTATCGCTAGAGATTGCAACGTTTAAGGGGTTAATGACAGGCAGCTGCAGGATCGCAGCTGTCTGTAATTATGCCCGACTCTGGACACACTGGTGTGTGCGGGGCTGCTTTCACTGCAGCGGTCCCACACACATCTAAAGCCCCTCGCAATCAGGAACGTATATATAGGCATTGCTGACGTAAAGGGGTTAATGTGTTTCTGGGCCAGCTCTGTCATTATGTCATTGATGTTTTTCCACGTGGCTCTTTCATAACAGCGGCATGATCATTCAGTTGCATTGCACCTGGCATGATATTAATACATTAAAACACTCCAGTACAGGGAATCCCTGTCTGTGCTGTCTGTGCTTCATGGAGCGAACACAGGACGTGTGAATGCAGCCTCACAAATAGTCTCAGTGTAGTCCTAGCTTGAAGGCCTTAGTGTGTGTGTGAGCAGGAAACTATACTGTAAGGCCAATTGGGAAGGGACTTATGACGCTAACTCCTCCTCTCCCTCCCGTTCCGCTCTCTCTCCCGTGTCGCTCACCCCTCCTCTCCCTCCCGTGTCGCTCACCCCTCCGTCTCCCTCCAGTGCCGCTCACCCCTCTGTCTCCCTCTAGTGCCGCTCACCCCTCCATTTCCCTCTAGTGCCGCTCACTTCTCCGTCTCCCTCCCGTGCCACTCACCCCTCTGTCTACCTCCTGTGCCTCTCACCCCTCCTCTCCCTCCCGTGCTGCTCACCCCTCCTCTTCCTCTGGTGCCGCTCACCCCTACTCTGCCTCCCGTGTCACTCACCCCTCCATGAATCCACGGTGGGGGGAGATGAAATAAGTAAAATCAGACCTCAGATCAGCCCCCCTAGTGCCCCGATCACTAACCCCCCTCCCTGTGGCGGCCATCAGATCCAAGATGGCCGCCGCCAACACTGTGAACAGACTAACACTGTGAACTGTCTGTTCACAGTGATTTAAAGTAACAATTTATGAACGCCCCATGCTCCCCGCCACCGGAGGTAGCGGAGAGCATGGGGCAGTGATCGGGGACCCCCCTGTGGGATCCCTGTACAAGCGATCAGCGGTATATACTAAATACCGCTGATCGCTTGTGCCATGTGCTCCCCAGCACTTATGCTCCCAATCATTTATGGTGACAGGGGATAAAAAGTGATGTGCCCCCCCCCAAGTCACCCCTAGTCACCCCCAGTCCCCCAGTCACCCCCCCTCTACCCCATATACTCACCTGATCCTGGGAGCTCCTTCCTCCTCGACGTCCTGGCTGGTTATGAAGTGCGCATGCGCTTCACAACCAGCCAACTCTGAAAATTTAAAGTGACAGAGACCAATTTGGTCTCTGTCACTGAACTATGATTACTGTGATAGAAAATATCACAGTAATCATAGTAATATAGTGAAAATGAATGTGTAAAGAACAAAAAGTGACAAACATACAAAAAAAATAAAACACACACTTTTTATTATAGTAATAATTGCAGTTTACTCCCAAATTACCCCTAACCCCCCCAGATTACCCATAACCACCGCAGCTTGCCCGTAACCGCCCCAGGTTGTCCGTAATCACGTCAGATTGCACGTAACCCCCCAGATTACACGTAACCACCGCACGTTGCCCGTAACCACCGCACGTTGCCCTTAACCACCGCACGTTGCCAGTGACCCCCTCCAGATTGTCTGTAATCACCCCAGATTGCCTGTAACCACCCCAAATTACATGTACCCACCCCAGATTACCTATACTTCAGTCTATCCGTAACAAATCTAGATTGTCTGTAACCCCTCCAGGTTGCCCGTAACCACCGCAGGTTGCGCATAACCACCCCAGGTTGCCCGTAATCATGCCAGATTACATGTAACCCCCCAGATTGCACGCAACCACCGCAGGTTGCCTCTGACCACCGCACGTCGCCTCTGACCACCGCACGTCGCCTCTGACCACCGCACCTTGCCTCTGACCACCGCACGTTGCCACTGACCACCGCACCTTGCCTCTGACCACTGCAACTTGCCTCTAACCACCCCAAATTGCCAGTGACCCCCTCCAGATTGCCAATAACCACGCCAGATTACAGGTACCCACCTCAGATTACCTATTAGCACTTCAGTTTATCCGTAACCACAGCAGGTTGCCTGTAACCACCCCAGATTGTCTGTAACCACCCCATATTTTCCGTAACCACCCCAGATTGTCTGTAACCACCCCACGTTGCCTGTAACCACAGCAGGTTGCCTGTAACCACCCTAGATTGTCTGTAACCACAGCAGGTTGTCCATATCCACCCCATGTTGCCTGTAACCACCCCAGGTTGCCTCTAACCACCCCAGGTTGCCTCTAACCACCCCAGGTTGCTGTAACCACAGCAGGTTGCCCGTGACCACCCCATGTTGACCGTATCCACCCCAGATTACCTGTAACCACCTCAGATTACCCAGTACCACCCCAGATTACCCGGAACCACCTCAGACTACCCGTAACCACCTCCAGATTACCCGGAACCACCCCAGACTGTCCGTAACCACCCCACATTACCTGTAATCTCATTTTTTTATTTTATTTTAGTAACTGTGCTATTCTAATAACTATCACTAGCTGCGGTTTTGCTCCAGCAAATTGGCGCTCCTTTCCTTCTGAGCCCTGCTGTGTGCCCATACAGTGGTTTATGCCCACATATGGGGTACCGTTGTAATCAGGAGAACCTGCGTTACAGATTTTGTGGTACATTTTTTCTCCTGCTCCTTGTAAAATTTAGAAATTTCAAACTAAACCAACATATTATTGGAAAAATTCAATTTTTTCATTTTTACTGGCCAATTTCAAATACTTTCCTCTAATACCTGTGGGGCCAAAATGCTCATCCTACCCCAAGATGAATTCTTTGAGGGGTGTACTTTCCAAAATGGGGTGACTTTTGGGGGGGGGTCTATTTTGTAGACATTACAGGGGCGCTGCAAACGCACCTGGCACTTCAGAAAAATCTGCACGGAAAATGCTAATTGGCGCTCCTTCCCTTCTGAGCCCGGCTGTGTGCCCATACAATGGTTTATGCCCACATATGGGGTACCGTTCTACTCAGGAGAACCTGCGTTACAGATTTTGGGGGTCAACTTTCTCTCCTGTTCCGCGTGAAATTGAGTAATTTCAAACTAAAGGAACATATTATTGGAAAAATTCGAGTTTTTCATTTTTACTGTCTACTTTTGAATACTTTCTTCTAATACCTGTGGGGCCAAAATGCTCTTCCTACCCCAAGATGAATTCTTTGAGGGGTTTTCTTTCCAAAATGGGGTGACTTTTGGGGGGGTTCTATTCTGTAGACATTACAGGGGCGCTGCAAACGCACCTGGCGCTCAGAAACTTCTTCAGCAAAATCTGCATTGAAAAAGCTAATTGGCGCTCCTTTCCTTCTTAGCCCCGCTGTGAGCCCATGCAGTGGTTTATGCCCACATATGAGGTACCTTTTTACTCAGAAGAACCTGCGTTGCAAATTTTGGGGTACTTTTTTTCTCTTGTTCCTCGTGAAATTGAGAAATTTCAAACTAAAGGAACATATTATTGGAAAAATTCGAGTTTTTCATTTTTACTGTCTACTTTTGAATACTTTCCTCTAATACCTGTGGGGTCAAAATGCTCACCACACTCAAAAATGAATTCTTTGAGCTGTGCACTTTCCAAAATGGGGTGAGTTATGGCGAGATTTTACTCCGCTGGCACTAAAGGGGCACTGCAAACACACCTGGCACTCAGAAACTTCTTCAGCAAAATCTGTATTGAAAAAGCTAATTGGCGCTCCTTTCCTTCTGAGCCCTGCTGTGTGCCCATACAGTGGTTTATGCCCACATATGAGGTACCTTTTACTCAGGAGAACCTGCGTTACAAATTTTGGGGTACTTTTTTTCTCTTGTTCCTCGTGAAATTGAGAAATTTCTAACTAAACGAACATATTATTGGAAAAATTAGAGTTTTTCATTTTTACTGTCTAATTTTGAATACTTTCCTCTAACACCTGTGGAGTCAGAATGCTCATCCTACCCCAAGATATATTCTTTGAGGGGTGTACTTTACAAAATGGGGTGACTTATGGGGTTTTTTCTCTCTGCTGACACTACAGGGGCTCTGCAAATGCACCTGGCGCTCGGAAACTTCTTCAGCAAAATCTGCAATGGAAAAGCTAATTGGCGCTCCCTTCCTTCTGAGCCCCGCTGTGTGAGCATACAGTGGTTTACGCCCACATATGGGGTACCGTAGTACTCAAGAGAACCTGCTTTACAAATTTTGGGGTTTTTTTTCTCTCATGTTTCTTTTGAAAATGAGAAACTTTAATCTAAATGTATATATTATTGGAAAATTTAAATTTTTAATTTTTTTACGGCCTAATGGTGAATACTTTCCTCCAGCTCCTGTAGGGTTAAAATGCTCATTATACCCCTAGATTAATTCTTTCAGGTGTGTAGTTTCCAAAATGCGGTCACTTATGGGGGTTTCCAGTATACAAACCTCCTAAATCAACTTAAAAAAAGAACTGGTCCCTAAAAAAAACAGTTTTTGAAACTTTCACGAAAATGTGGTAATTTGCTGATAAATTTCTAAGCCCCGTAACACCCTAAAAAAGTAAAATATGTTTATGAAATGAAGACAGAATAAAGAGGACATATTGGTAATGTGACTTAGTAACTAATTTATGTGATACGACTTTCTTTTTTTAAAAGCAGAGAATTTCAAAGTTTATAAAATGCAAATTTTTTTTATTTTTCATGATATTTTGATGTTTTTCACAAAAAACACACAAAGTAGTGACCAAATTTTGCCACTAATATAAAGTGCCATATGTGACGAAAAAACAGTCTCAGAATCGCTAGCATACGTTAAAGCTTTACTGAGCTATAAGTGCATAAAGTGAGACAGGTCAGATTTTGAAAAATGAGCGTGGTCTTTTAGGTGCAAATAGGCTTGGTCTTGAAGGGGTTAATGACTAACGATAAACTAATCGCAAACAAGATTGTTTATTGTTAACCTGAAATCGTTCACCATGTTACACAGAATGATGGCTGTTAGTTATGATCATAACTACCATTGTTTACTTCTTCTGATCCCAACAAAACAATGAACAACGTGCAATTACACTGAATGATTAGTGAACAAATGCAGAACTTGAGCGAACGAATGTGGAATTACAGCAAACGATTAACGATAATTTTAGGTTCAGATCTAAATCAACTATCAATGACATAGGAACTGTTTTTCGATCATTGCCTTCATATACACAGAACGATTATTGTGTAAATTCGAATGATTTAACGATTTTTCACACGATAATCGTCCCGTGTAATATGGCCCTAACACAGAGTGCCTCTTTGGGAACAAAAATTATTATAAGGCACTGTCTTATTTTCGGGGAAACACTGAATTTTTAGAACATTGCTCGATGCCTTATTGTAATTTTCAGACATTGGTCATACTTGTTTGCTGCATATATTTAGCAAGGGAAGTTGTTAACATATTGTATTTATACAATAGACCATCTGTTCCATAAACACCTGCTATATGCAGGCGTACAGAAAGTTGTTCCATCATCCTCATGTGATCTGTGACATTATTTTCTGTTTGAACTTTGAAGTACCAGGCAACGGCACATGAGCTATGGCTGTCTAAGGTTCATACTGTAAATGTGTTGTTCGTTTACTTTGGTTTTATAGCTGGGTAATGGATATAGCATATAACTATATTGAACTGGATGAATGCATTCTACTCTTTCTAGTGTTCTTGAATTACTTGAATTGTCTCCCAGAGAAACACTGAAAGTTGTCACCCCAAACAAACGTGTAATTTATATCACGTTATTGTTAAGTGCTGTATCCTCTCGTATTTTGGATGTAAAAGCAGATATTTATATGATCTGCCAGAGAAGCATCTGTAGGGATGAGTAAACCTACCGCACGTTTGGGTTCATCTGAACCCGAACGTTAGGCATTTGACTCACTGCCTGGAGAAATTTAATGCAGCCCTAGGGCTGCCAGGAAAGCACGGATACAGCTTTTGACTATGTCCCCACTTTAGGAACATATCGTTATTAGAGATGAGCGAACCTCGAGCATGCTCAAGTCCATCCGAACCCGAACTTTCGGCATTTGATTAGCGGTGGCTGCTGAAGCTGGATAAAGCCCTAAGGCTATGTGGAAAACATGGATATAGTCATTGGCTGTATCCATGTTTTCCAGACAACCTTAGAGCTTTATCCAACTTCAGCAGCCACTGCTAATCAAATGCCGAACGATTGGGTTCGGATGGACTCGAACCCGAACCCGGTTGGCTCATCTCTAATCATTATATAGACGGCAGCTAATAATGATCACTATTAGTGGCCGTCTCTGTAATGAGAGTGCCTGCCTTTGCCCGATTTGTTCCCAGTGGAAACAGTGGAAAGTGGAAACATAGCCATAGACTGTATCTGTCTGAATCCGATAGATAACCTCTCCTGCTTTGAACAGTTCCTGACATGGACAGAGGTCGCAGCAGAAAGCACTGAGTCAGACTGGAAAGAAAACACCAGTTCCTGCAGAACAAACAGCAGCTGATAAGTACTGGAAAACTTGAGATTTTTAAATGGAAGTAATTTACAAGGCTTATGTTCACACAGCGTTTTTTCAGTTCTGTCTAAAATGACGTCCGTCATTTTAAGTCTAAAATAACGGATGTCATTTAGCAGCCTGGCCTCCCCTTAGTGCAATGACGGCTGTTGGCACATTATTCTAGTTTGGGTTACTAATCGGCGCTGCAGCGTGACATTAACTCCTTAAACGCCGCGGCTGCAGCGTTTAAGTGTAAGTGACAGGGGAGTCCCCTGTCACTTACCGATCGGGACCCCCACAGTGTGACTGCAGGGGTCCCGATCGGTAAAACGGACTGCTGGAGGTCTCTTACCTGCCTCCGCGCAGTCCGATCGGTGCTCTGGTCACTGAGCCTGCGCAGGCAGGCTCAATGAGCAGAGCGCCGATAACACTGATCAATGCTATGCTTATGGCAAAGCAGTGATCAGTGTGTAAAAAAAAAGTATTGTATGTACAAGTCCCCCAAAGGGACTTAAAATGTATAAAAAAAAAGTTAAAAACACCAACACACAACCCCAAAACCCCTCCCCAATAAAAGTCAAAATCACCCCCATTTCCCATTATATAAATAAAACATATAAAAATAAATAAATAAACATATAATACACAGCAGCGTGCATAATTGTCCGATCTATTAAAATACAACAAGCGTCATTGCGAACGTTGAACGGCGTACTCGAAAAGAGGGAAAAAAGTGCGCGGATCGGATTACCGATTTTATGTTACATTATAAATAAAAAAATTTTTATAAAAAGTGATCAAAATGTCCGATCTTCACAAATATGGTTTTAATAAAAACTAGAGATCATGGCGGAAAAAATTACACCCCATACAGCCCCATAGGTAAAAAAATAAAACCGTTATAAGCGTCACAATAGGCTCATTTTATTAATATTTAATTGCCAAAAAAAGGATTTCATTAAAAAAAATATATAACATTAGAGAATCTGTGTAAACCTGCATATGGTTGTGTTCGGACTGACTTATAGACTAATAGTATAATGTCGCTTTTACCATATAGTGCATTACGTAGACACAGGAACCCCCCAAACGTTACCATATTGCATTCTTTTTTACGATTCCACCTATTTATATCTTCATAAATAATAATTTTGGGATTCCGTCATACATGTTATGGTAAAATGAAAGAAGCCATTACAAAGTACAACTATTGCTTTAACAAATAAGCCATTACATGGCCTTGTAGATAGAAAACTGAAAGTGCTAGAGCTCTTAGAAGGGGAGTAGGGAAAAACGAAAGTGGAAAGATCAAAATTTGCGCGGTCCACTGGGTCATTTTGGGCCTGGTCCTCAAAGGGTTAACAATACAGTCTTTCAAATACACAGATACAGGTAATAAGTACAGGGTCAGCGAAATTCACCTTTTACAACTCTGAGGGCTCAAGAGGGCATTCTGCTGCTCCACATTTAGATGATGGGGATACCATTTATTACATAAACATATCTCAGTTAGTCCCCTTTGGTTTCCAACAATGCTCTCCATGTATAAAAGAATGTTTTCTACTGTAGAACACAGTGAGTCAGCTTTAAATCATTATAATATGTTGATGAATGGTGTCCTTCAGATCTGACACTGATTCAGGAATATTCTCTTGCATTTTAAACCTAATTTAGACATTTATAGTATGTCCACAGGATATTCTGTAACTTTCTTATATATGGGTTCCTACCTCTGGGACCCACACTTATGACATGCACAGGGTCTTAGGTCCTGTCTTATTTAAGCCATGAGTGAATAGTCATGACCATGACTCTCACAATTCACTTCTATGGAAGTTATAAAAGTTGCCCATTAACCTCTTCATTCACTTTCTGCTTGTTTGCTGTGGCCAGCAATGCGGCCCCGTATGTCTGCATTGCAATCAGTTTTTAAGAAGTTTGGTTCAGTTTAGTATAGATAAATGCAAGGTCATGGTAGAGGCTATTTACCAGACTACATAACTTTATATTCAATGTAAAACTGACACTGGATATGAGGATATTTTAGCAGCTAGTGCCAAGCAGCTGCTGCCAAGGCTAATAAAACCGTAGGATTCATTAAAGAAGAGAGAGTCAAAGGGGCTTCTCAAAGCAAATTGTCCCCAGCAGGTTTAGGTATGGGAGAGGGAGTTACAAATGAGTGCATATTACGTGTACATACATATTAACTACAAATATCCACAATACATACACACATCATATATAGATATAAACAAATGCACATATACATACATATATGCAAAGGTAATACTCACATGCACCATACACACAGACTCACATATATATTTTATGTACACACAGATTTGCCTCTGGCACAGGAAAGAACCAAGTTGCTTCCTGTCACCCTGGTCACTCCCAGTCTCTATATAACAGCCTGGAGATGTTAAACCAGGAGGCCCACCAAGGGGCAGGGCCCACCGGGGATTCCCCTGTTCTCTGAGCCTACTAATCAGTGATATGATTAGCTATTTTGACCAGAAAATGGCTATGGACTATGGCTGTCAAGGCATGCTGAGTATTGTAGTTACCAATGAAAGTGATGGGGATTACTCTATGTATTTAGGCTACTGCACAATCTTCTACCTCCTCCTGGGCTACTAGTGCTACTGCTTATAGTGCTACTACTAATAGTATTGCTGCTGCTTACACTGCCACAAAGGAGGAAGAGCTATGTGCAGGAGACTGAAGGAAGCTGGAGTTCTATAGGAGGATTTGCTGCTTTAGTGACATGAGACAATGTCAGACTGGAGTACCTTGCCAACAAAAGATATTGTTGGGCCCCAACCCTTCATCCACCGCACTTATTTCTGTTTACATAGGTAATACAATTTTCCATGCATAAAAACATTGTATACTTAAATACAATAGTCATACAACCAGTAGCGGATTATAATAAGTCCGCTTCGGGCAGTAGCCCGGGGCCCCTAGCTCTTGGGGGGCCCATGGCCACCCAAACGGATTTATACTTTCAGTAGTGTTGTCAGACTAACACAGACACAACCAGACAGTGGGCCCTATCTGAACCACCCACTGTCCCTGCCTAATTGCCTCAGTCGACCCTAGGCGGTCGCGGACAACCACAGAGACGTTCCCTGCGCTATATACGTGGTACACAAAACAATACGGACAGACAAACACAATAAGGAATAGTAAACCAGGCCGGGTCAAACCACACGGGCAACACAGTACAAAATCAGCAATCCAAAAGAGTAGTCACAAGTCAGGCGGGAGGTCAGAATAACGAGTCGAGCAGTAGGAGGGATAGGACGGGGAACGCAGGAATATACAAGGGAGAGCTGGGACCAGGAATACACCTAATAGCCAGCGATCAGTGAATGACCGCTGGCTCTTTAAATACAGGACCAGGAGCCCAGACCAGGGTGTGATTGGTCTGGACTCCTGAGTCCTGATCAAATCACATGTGTAGGCTGCAAGCCGGGTGGCAGAGGCGTCTGCCACTCAGCTTGAGCCCAATACTACTCAGCTGAGCATACAACGCTCAGCTGAGCCGCCGCACGTCATCGGAGCCCGCGGCGTCCCTGGTAACCAAGGACGCCGTCGGGTCTCCGTGACGTCACCCGGCCCCGGAGAGGAAGGCGACGCTGCGCTCTGGCCGGGGCAGACGTCGCTGGAGCGCGGTCGGGTAAGTTCCTGACAAGTGTATTGTCAGCTGGCTACAGTTCTGCCATGATTTGCAAACAATCGCTCCTTTTTTACAGCAATTTTGCACAAATCAGGACATCATGGTATTATTTATCCTGTACTATAAACATCATGTTAGTACTGACATAGTTACAGTGAGGTGGGGAGCCCAGGCTTGGTGAACAGCCCGGGGCCTATGGTAAAGTTAATCCGCCCCTGCATACAACTACCAAATAACACCAGTATATAAAGAGCAAATATCACAATACATACCGCCATACTCTTACTGACCAATCCACGCTATCATGTAATCCAATGGCAGACAGGCCTTTATCAAGCAAGATAAAGGCCTGACAAAGGCCTGTCTGCTATTAAGTGGGTCGAAACGCATTGCAATTAAACTGCTTGGACTATATGATACTGTGGTCTCTCCCTTATCTGCCTGAGACCACATCCTGCATTGTTATCATATATACCAGTGCTGATCCATACAGTGGGGATTCATTTGGTCCTGTGATCCTATGTGGTTCACCTCTTTACACAACCCCAATATAGTATTAGGCTCCTTTGTGCCTTCCCCCATACAGTAGATAGCCACTTCTGTGCATCCAATATATAGCCCCCTCCGTAAAGTCCCCATATAGTACTAGCCTCCTCTGTATAATAGGTTGACCCCTCTAAAAGTCTTTTAATGACCCCCTCTATAGTACATGGCCCCTCTGTGCAATCCCCTTTAGTAGTTAAGCCCCTCAAACTCCCCTTTGAGTACAGTACAGTAGAGGGCCAGCTGCAAAAAAGAAAAAAGGAAAAAAAAAACCCTCACCTCTCACACGCTCTCCTAAAGCTGACGCTGATCTCAAGGCATGCACTCTCCTCTCTACCGGTACAGGCAGTATGTGTCAGCAACATCACCGGAAGCTCCTGTCACGTCTTAAAGGTGCACCCACAATTGAATGTAGCACTCTCCCGGGATTCCTGGGTCCTATATTTCTGAGATGGCTCTGGAGCACTACACAGCCGCTGCCCACCAGAGGATTCCCTATGAGCTGTCCTCCTGCTGGATAATGGGGAGGGAGTCTCTGGCCAGAAGGAGTATGGGACTGGCCCACCTAGGGTAGTGGCAAATCTGGCATTGGCCAAAATGCCAAAGGGCCAGTCCGGCCCTGATATTTAGGCTTACATGACCAATCACAGCTAAAATCCTGCACATGCACAGTGTGGGCACAGTAAGCTTTTGAAGCAACGGCCACAATGCTGACACAAACGTTTGTGCTCCAAGAAATACAGGATCGTGTCTATCTCACCGCTGACATTCTGGAGAGACATGCACTGTATTAGCAGTTAGTTAGTCCCTACACTCAGGGCCGTATTAACAGCTGCTGCTGCCCTAGGCACCAAACCTGAAGACGCCCCATCTTCACTCCCCATCACATTGATATCTGATCAGTCTTCGGCTGCGTTCACACATTTTTTGTATGTCACTACATGCAGCAGATACCAGACCCTCATGCGGTAACCAATAGGTGTATAGTTAACAATCCTGGTAACAGCACATGACTACTTGGGAAGAAATGGGAGCGTGGTTTCCGCCACATGCATACCCCCAACACCACCACCTTGAAAACAAACCAGATTTACTGGCAAGTCTGAAGGGGAGGAGGGGGAGTAAAAAAATAAAACAAAAAAAAAAAGTTGTTTTCCTCCCCCTGCTCCCTAGGGCTGCCCCCCTGAAAGCTGCTGCCCTAGACACCGGACCATGGGTGCCTAGTGGTAAATACGGCCCTGCCTACACTGTCTGAACTGTCAGTTCGAGTTTAAAGGTATCAGTAGATTGCAATATAAGATACACAAGACATTCAAACTGAACATTGTTTCAAATAAGTTGTTGAGGGGCAATCTAAATATTATATTTATTCAGCATATTATGCAGCTATTGGACATTGTGTGAGGGTTCCTCTGCAGGTCCCTTTTACACCCTGAAAGGCCTCCTTCCGAGATATGAAATCACTGTCAGTGAGCACCAGGGAGCAGAAGGCTTAAGCTGTATGCTACTCCCTGGAGAACCCCTTTAAGAAAGTTTCACCTTAGCTTCTTTACTGTAAACATTCACTACCAACAGATGATGTGATAGAAACTAGATTTGCATTTCCAGGGAAATATATAGTGCTTGAAAAGAGCACCCCTTTAACAGTGACTTCCCTTTAAGAGAAACCCTCCTTTTAGGAACGACTTTGGTACAGTCCCTTTAAGAGCAATTTTGGTACAATCTCTTAAAGAGAAACTTTGGTACAATCCTTTTAGGAGCAACTATGGTACAGTCCCTTTAAGAGCAACTTTGGTACAGTCCCTTAAGGAGTGACTTTGGTGCCAACACTTTGAGTGACCTATATACTGTCCCTTTAAGACCAGCTTAAGTACTGTCCCTTTAAAAGAGATTTAGGTACCATCCTTTGAAGACCAGCTTAAGTATTGACCCTTTAAGAGCGACGTGGGGATCGTTCCTTTAAGAGCGACTTGGGTACCGTCCCTTTAAGAGTGAATTGTGTACCGTCCCTTTTAGAGCAACTTGGGTACTGTCCCTTTAAGATTGAATTGTGTACCATCCCTTTAAGAGCGACTTGGGTACTCTCTCTTTAAGAGCAACTTGGGTACCGTCCCTTTAAGAGCGACTTAGGTACGATCCTTTATGAGCAATTTGGGTACCGTGCCTTTAGGAGCAATTTGGGTACCGTCCCTTTAAGATTTGCTTGGGTATCGTCCCTTTAAGAGTAACTTATGTAATGCCACTTTAAGAGCCACTTGGGTACCGTCCCTTTAAGAGTGGCTTGGGTACTGTCGCTTTAAGAGTGACTTATGTAATGCCACTTTAAGAGTCACTTGGGTATCATGCCTTTAAGAGCGACTTGGGTACCATCCCTTTAAGAGCGAATTGGGTGCCGTCCCTTTAAGAGCAGCTTGGGTACCATCCCTTTAAGAGTGACTTGGGTACCGTCCCTTTAAGAGCGACTTAGGTACGTCCCTTTATGAGCAATTTGGGTAACGTGCCTTTAAGAGCAATTTGGGTACCGTCCCATTAAGATCGGCTTGGGTATCGTCCCTTTAAGAGCTGCTTGGGTACCGTCCCTTTAAGAGTGGCTTGGGTACTGTCCCTTTAAGAGTAACTTATGTAATGCCACTTTAAGAGCCACTTGGGTACCGTGCCTTTAAGAGCGACTTGGGTACCATCCCTTTAAGAGCGAATTGGGTGCCGTCCCTTTAAGAGCAACTTGGGTACCATCCCTTTAAGAGTGACTTGGGTACCGTCCCTTTAAGAGCGACTTAGGTACCTCTGCTACTTCACTGACTCAGCTGTGATTTATTACGCGAGTATCGGCTCTGCTACATCACTTACTCAGCTCTGCTACATAGTGCAGGTATCGGCTCTGCTAAACGACTGCCTCAGCTCTGATACGTAGTGCGGGTATCGGCTCTGCTACACGGCCGGCTCAGCTCTGCTATGTAGTGTGGGTATCGGCTCTGCTACACGACAGCCCAAGCTCTGCTTTGTAGTGCGGGTATTGGCTGGCTTAGCTCTGCTATGTAGTGCGAGTATCGTCTCTGCTACATGACAGCCCCAGCTCTACTACGTAGTGCGGGTATCGTCTCTGCTACATGGCTGGCTTAGCTCTGCTATGTAGTGTGAGTATCGTCTCTGCTACATGACAGCCCCAGCTCTACTACGTAGTGCGGGTATCAGCTCTGCTACACGGCTGGCTCAACTCTGCTACATAGTGAGGGTATTGGCTCTGCTACACGGCTGGCTCAGCTCTGCTACGTAGTGCGAGTATCGACTCTGCTACACGGCCGCCTCAGCTCTGCTACGTAGTGCAGGTATTGGCTCTGCTACATGGTTGCCTCAGCTCTGCTACGTAGTTTGGGTATTGGCTTTGGTACATGGCTGCCTCCGCTCTGCTACTTTACTGACTGAGCTACTTATAATGGTAAAGATCATTCCTCGGTTACCATGACAATCTTACTCATGTCAGTGAGACAAAATCTTTAAGGACCTTCGATCTTCTACATCTTCTATTGCCCAATAGTGGACATGTGACTGTGTGGATGTTGTGAGGCATTGACTGACAAGACCTTAGAATTTCTATTGGCTGCTATATTTCAGCTATTTGCATGTGTGCTGTGATTGGCTGTTAGCGCTTACAGTGTGGCCATTTTTTAGGGGTCTTTAAACGTAAACTTCTTAAAAACAACAAATCCAATCGGATCCCAAAATAGACAGCACACCTGTCACCGCCGAGGGCTTCGAAACGCAGTTTGAACAGAGCCTGTGCGCAAAGCGGTTCTGGCTGTATTAATAGCAGAAGAATGCCTGGAAGAAGCAGCAGAATAAGAAGAATACGGATTACAATATAGTGCTTTTTCAAGCACTATAATTCGTTTTAAAGAGTTCAAAAATTGTACTGGTGTCTTTTATTAACTGCATAGTAGCCTAGTTATTGCAGCTCAACTCCCGTTCAATTGAATCAGTTGTTTTTGTCCAGGAAGCCCCTTTCAATCTATGCATACTTGACTGTAAGGAAGGGATTCGGGAATAGAGACATTTATTATGATTGCCCAATTTGAAGTTGAGAAGGACGCTATGACATGTCAGAAGTCTGTTGAAATGATAGGTACACTTTTAGTGCTGGATTATGATATAATTTACTGGATTACTGCACTGGAACAGAGTGAGGTTTGTGTGCCATAGGATTTGAAATATTTCATGACAGTGAGCTAATCTCTGCCTTTCTGTCTCCAGGGAAGAAAATCTATGGCTGTAATGTAAGCCATGTAAACATTAAAACACAATATTGGAATTATGTACATTGAAAATACTTCCTTAACCCCTTAGTGACCGCCGCACGCATATTCACAGTGGCCACTAATGGGCTTTATTCCGATGGGTACGCCTTTTAACGGCGGGCGTACCGGAATAAATTACCGCCCGGCAGCGGCAGCAGAGCGGGTGATCGGCGGTCAAGGTGACCGCTGACACCCTCCTGTAACTGCCTGGAGCGGAGGATTCTCCGTTCCGGGCAGTTTAACCCATTAAATGCCGCTGTCAAACCATGACAGCGGCATCTAATGGGTGCCGGTGTGTCCCGGTCGGCGCTGCGGGTCACTTACGCAATCGCGATGTCCCGCGGCGCCGTCCGGTGTCCTGGTGGTCTCCATAGTGATCCGGGGTCCTTATGAAGGTCCCCAGGGTCACCATGGAGATGCCTCATGCTGACAGGGGTGGCTGTGGCTATTGCCTGTCAGCATGAGGCATGATACAATACACTGCAGTACATCAGGTACTGCATTGTATTGTATCAGTGATCTAAGGATTTTACACTAGTGTACAGTAATGTACACTAGTGTAAAAGTAAAAAAAAAAGTGAAAACAGTGTGCACCAAACACAACACAGCCCCCCCCAATAATAAAAATGCATTACATTCCCCATACACAATAAAAGTCGACATAAAAGTGATCAAAAAAACAAATCATATACATATTTGGTATCGTTATGTCCGTAACGACCCAATCTATAAAACGATATCAATAATTACACCGCACGACACATGCTGTAAAAAAAAAAAAAAACAGTACCAGAATAGCTGTATTTTATCAATCTGCTTTAGAAAATACGTTATAAAAGAGATCAAAAAGTCATATACATATAAAACTTGGTATCAGTAGAAACTACAGATCTTCCCGCAAAAAATAAGCCCAAAACCAGCTCTGTCGCGCAAAAGATAAGAACGCTATGGATCTTGCAATGCGGCAACAGTTTTTGTGGGTTTTTGCTAGGAAGATAGTTTCTATTGCGCCAAAGCGGTAATAGTTAAAAAAAACTACACAAATGTGGTATCGCCGTAACCGTAGCGACCCAGAGAATACATGTATTATGTTATTAGTGACCGCCGATACGGATTTTTACGGCGATCACTAATGGGCTCTATTCTGCTGCCATCAGCTCTTTATGGCGATGGCGCAGAATAGTGAAGCGGCAACGGTAATGCCCGCAGCCCCCTCCTCTCAGCTATCGGAGGTAGCTGAGGGGTTGGGGTAGAATGTGTGGTCAGTCCCGGCCAGTCCCCTCACCAGCGATCGCCGTTATTACCAGTACAACGGCTGCCACCGGTAACGGGCATTGCCAGCGCAGCTGAACGCTTTCATCTCTTCTCACAGTGAATCCACAGTGAGAGGAGATGAAAACATGTCCCCCCCCGTCCCCAGAATTAACCCTAGTGACCTAGTCACTGACCCTTCCCTGCCTGGGCGGACATCTGATCCAAGATGGCCGCCGCCATCACTGTGAACAGACTCTGTTCACAGTGATGGATTCCTAAAAATGATTAAAGCTCCATTCTCTCCACCACCGGAGGTATATATACTATATACCGCTGATTGCTTGTTCCAAATGGTGCCGGCACTTTTTTACCCCTGTCACCAAAATCAAAAGCCTCCCCGGATTAGCTGTAACCACCCCAGATTACCTGTAACCACCCCAGATTACCCGTAACCACCCCAGATTGCCCGTCACCTCCCCAAATTGCCTGTAACCACCCAGATTGCCCGTAATCCCCCCCAGATTGCCCGTAACCCCCCCAGACAGCCCGTAACCATCGCAGACAGCCCGTAACCACCACAGATTGCCCGTAACCATCACAGACAGCCCATCGCCACCCCAGATTGCCCGTCGCCACCCCAGATTGCCCGTCGCCACCCCAGATCACCAGTGAACACCACCTGATTGCCCGTCACCACCCCAGATAGCCAGTGAACACCACCAGATTGCTCGTCACCACCCCAGATAGCCAGTGAACACTCCCAGATAGCCAGTAAACACGCCCAGATAGCCAGTAAACACCCCCAGATTGCCCATAACCACCCCAGATAGCCAGTAAACACCCCCAGATTGCCCGTAACCCCCCATATAGCCAGTAAACACCCCCAGATTGCCCGTAACCACCCCAGATTGCCCGTAACCTACCCAAATTGGCACAGACTGCTCGTAACCACCCCAGATTGCCCATAACCACACCAGATTCCCTTTCGCAACCTCAGATAGCCAGTGAACACCCCGAGATTGTCCATTACCACCCCAGATAGCCAGTAAACACCCACATATTGCCTGTAACTAAAATGACACTCCTTCCCTTCTGAGGCCTGCTGTGTGCCCATACAGTGGTTTATGTCCACATATGAGTTACCGTTCTACTCATGAGAACCTGCATTACATATATTGGGGTGAGTTTTCTCCCCTGTTCCTCGTGAAATTGAGAAATTTCAAACTAAACAAACATGTTATTGGAAAAATTAAATTTTTTCATTTTTACGGTTTAGTTTTGAATACTTTCCTCCAATACTTGTGGGGTCAAAATGGTCACCACACCCCAATATGAATTCTTTGAGGGGTGTATTTCCAAAATGGCGTGACTTTTGGGGGGCTTCTATTCTGCTGACACTACAGGGGCTCTGCAAACGCACCTGGCGCTCAGAAACTTCTTCAGAAAAATCATGCACTGAAAATGCTAATTGGCACTCCCTTCCTTCTGAGGCCTGCTGTGTGCCCATACAGTGGTTTATGCCCACATATGGGGTACCGTTCTACTCAGGAGAACCTGCGTTACATATATTGGGGTGAGTTTTTTCCCCTGTTCCTCGTGAAATTGAGAAATTTTAAACTAAACAAACATATTATTGGGAAAATTCTATTTTTTTTTTTTCATTTTTACTGTCTTCTTTTGAATACTTTCCTCCAATACCTGTGGGGTCAAAATGGTCACCACACCCCAAGATGAATTCTTTGAGGGGTGTACCTTCCTAAATGGGGTGACTTTTGGGGGGGGGGATATTCTGCTGACACTACAGGGGCACTGCAAACGAACCTGGCACTCAGAAACTTCTTCAGAAAAATCTGCACTGAAAATGCTAATTGGCGCTCCTTCCATTCTGACATTCTGAGGCCTGCTGTGTGCCCATACAGTAGTTTATGCCCACGTATGGGGTACCGTTCTACTCAGGAGAACCTGCGTTACATATATTGGGGTGAGTTTTCTCCCCTGTTCCTCGTGAAATTGAGAAATTTCAAACTAAACAAACATATTATTGGAAAAATTCTATTTTTTCATTTTTACCGTCTTCTTTTGAATACTTTCCTCTAATTCCTATGGGGTCAAAATGGTCACCACACCCCAAGATGTATTCTTTGAGGGGTGTACTTTCCAAAATGGGGTGACTTTTGCGGGGGTTCTATTCTGCTGACACTACAGGGGAGCTGCAAACGCACCTGGCGCTCAGAAAATTCTTCAGCAAAATCTGAACTGGAAATGCTAATTGTCGCTCCTTCCCTTCTGAGCCCCGCTGTGTGCCCATACAGTGGTTTACGCCCACATATGGGGTACTATTGTACTCAGGAGAACCTACGTTACAAAATTTGGGGTGCATTTTCTCTCATGTTGCTTATGAAAATGAGATACTTTAATCTTAACAAATATATTATTGGAAAATTTCTATTTTCCATTTTTTCCGGCCTAATTGTGAATACTTTCCTCCAGCCCCTGTAGGGTTAAAATGCTCATTATACCCCTAGATTAATTCTTTAAGGTGTCTAGTTTCCAAAATGGGGTCACTTATGGGGGTTTACAATATACAAGCCTCCTAAATCAACTTAAAAAAAGAACTGGTGCCTAAAAAAAATCAGTTTTGGAAATTCCATTAAAATTTCATAATTTGCTGATACATTTCTAAGCCCCATAACACCCTAAAAAAGTGAAATATGTTTACGAAATGAAGCCAGAATAAAGAGGACATATTCATAATGTGACTTAATAACTCATTTTTGCCATGTGACTTTCTTTTCTTAGAAGCCAAGAATTTCAAAATTCGCAAAGGGTAAAATTTTTCATATTATTCATGATATTTTGATGTTTTTCACAAAAAAAAACACAAGACAATGACCAAATTTTGCCACTAACATAAAGTACCATATGTTACGAAAAAACAATCTCAGAAACGCTAGCATATGTTAAAGCATCACTGGGCTATAAGCGCATAAAGTGAGACAGGTCAGATTTTGAAAAAAGAGCCTGGTCATTAAGGTCCAAATAGGCTTGGTCCCTAAGGGATTAACAGCATGACCAAGTGTTTTTGTGTGACACACTTAAACCTGTTGAACGTCCCACTCAAAACCTATACAATGTGTTATGCCAGCGTCAGAACAATAGAGGGCGATACATAACTAAGGGATTCAAAGAACATGAATATCATGTATCATGTATTAAGCATAGTACAGTTATGCCCTGTGCATGTTAGTAAGTACCTTTTGTACCTGTTTTTTCTCTTATATACTTGTCCTTGTTTTTAGTTATCAAATTTGTTGCAAACATATTCTTTTAATATTTTTTTGCGAATATATTAACAAACCTGCCCCATACTTACTCTTTCCCTCTCATTGAACACTGCTTTCAGAGCACAGTGGTGGTTGGTAACCTAGACAACAAGCTGTCAGCAATGGCAGGAAAAAGCAGGTACAGTATATTAGGAGAAGGCAGCAAATTTGCTAAATAAATGTATTTGCAAAAATGTTTAGTATGATTAGCAACATATACAACCAATATACAAACCAGGTGCTAAATCAAGTGCCAAGTATATAGTACAGTGGTACCTCGGTTTAAGAGTAACTTGGATTGAGAGCGTTTTGCAAGAAGAGCTCATATGGTGTCCCACTAGAGGTGTTGCAGTTATATACACCCTTCGCAAAAGTCTGTACTTATTGTATTATTATTTTGAAGAAAGTAGTACTAAAATTTAGCCACTAGATGTTGCTGTATTATGTATGTGTATATGGAAGCTGCCAAGCTGAAGGATCGCAAAGGGTTATTGTTTTTATGTGTCACCAGAATCTGTAGACCAGTAGGATTTCTGCTTTCTTCTCTACGATCATCTCCCTCCTTTCTTCTTCTGTTGCACTCTTTTACCCACTTGCAGCACACCTTACACGCTGGGGAGGAAGTTAGTCACGTGGGTGGAGGAGGTGCAATTGCTTTTCATTCTGGATGTTGTGGAGGAAGGACACAAGCTAGATAGCTCTCCACAGTGATCCTATTTGGGCCCTGGCCCTCTGGGAGGTTCACGTACCTACAAGTCAGTCTTAGTCAGTACCCCGCTTGGGAAGGACACAAGACAGCACACTGTCACCAACTTCTTTACAAGTAACACTCTAAAGCACTATGCACTGTTAAACTCCTCTTAAGAGAGGACTAGCCAGAGACAACCACAACCCACGCCGAGTCCAAGGAGAAGTCACAGTGCAGGACAGTATCCATAACAGAGCCACAGAGCCGGGAACTGATCTGGACAGAGCAAAGTTGCAGTAGCCTTGGAACTCGCAGTACGGGTGTCAGCAAAGGAACCCTAAAATACTGTATATAATAAAAGTTTATATTTTTTCATTACAAAGTGTACTGGTTCCTAGTGCTTTCTTTTTCTTTTTGTCTTTGCACTTATAACACCCTACACTATAGGTGCTGTGCATTATTCCTGTTTGTCAGTATTGTACCTCCATCAGTACCTAGTAGTCTCACATACATGACAGGCCTTGAGACCTTTGTAAGGCTCAGAGGCTGCCATGGTAGCCAAGCAGCACCACCCTATCACATTGCAGAGGTGTGTCTAACAACATAGATACTATAATTACTAGTCAGTGTATTATGGGCACAAACAGGGGTGGATGACATGTACCCAGGGTTCCGGGCTATCCACCCAACCTAGACCCCAATCCAGTAAGCAGACTCACTGATGTAGGACCCTAGGGTAACAAACTCATTTGCGTCATTTCGCCTATGCTACTTTACTAGCACTATGTAATATTTGGCCTTTTTCTGCAGCTTCCAAATAGTATTAGGTACCTATTTGAAGACTTCCTATTAGTAGATGGCCCCTCCTTTGTACTCCCACCTTTAATAGTTAGCTCGTCCCTGCTTTTTCGGCTCCTCCTCTCCTAATGCAGTCCTCCCCTCTTCTGACTTCTGGCACAGGCAGGGTGGGCTACAGATTTTGCCTACGAGTGATTCACCTGGAGCCTCAATTGCTTGTACGTCTTAAAGTTACACATGCAATTGAATAGCGCTCTTACCCAGGAATCCAGAACAGGGGTCCCAGATTACCTAGAACAGTGCTGCAGTGCAGCACATCACTCAGGGTGTCATCAGCACATCACTCAGGAGTCATGGGCTCTGGATGGCCGCCATAACCACTCATGTTATAAGAGATATTACAGCTGGATCTGATTGCAGATGGCACAGAGACAGTTACTCGAAATGGTTTAACTGTGCCCCAAATAACAGGCAGGTATCTAAAACTTGAGGTTATGTCATCTCAATGTTTTCTTGTTTCCACTAAATGCATGCGTTTGAAGAGAATAGAAACCCTTGTTATATACAGTATGGGGGACATGTACCCTTCTTTGGGTTCTGAGTCACTTCAAAGATTATAATAGGGAATTTCCAATTGTCTATAGGCAATGTCAATTGTCAACTTTGACAGCTGCATTTGATTGCTTGATTAGCGGGCACAGTGATCGGACTGTGCCCGCTAATAGCCGCGGTCCTGGGCTACATGCCGCACCTGGGACCGCGGCCGTTCAGAGCAGGTTCGAGGCAACCAAAGGGCGTAAATATACGCCCTGTGTCGTTAAGGGGTTAAAGATATTGGAGTCCCATGTGGTGTCCCACTAGGGGTGTTACTATTGCATACACGCTTTGCAAAAGTCTGTACTTTTTGTGGTCTTATTATGGTGAAAATAGTATTAAGAATTGACCACTAGATGTCGCTGTATTATGTATTTGTATATGGAAGCTGCACAGCTGAAGGATCACAAAGGGTTATTGTGGTTGTGTGTACCAGAATTGGTAGATCAGTAGGATTTCTGCTTTCTTCTTTCCTATCACCTCTCTGTTCTTCTATTACACTCTGTTCACCCAATCACAGCGCACCCTACACGCTGTAGAGGAAGTTAGTACCATGGGTGGGGGAGGAGCAAGAGCTTTTCCGTTTGGGTTGGTGTGGAGAAAGGATGCAAGCTAGATAGCTCTCCACAGTGGTCTTGTCCGGGCCCTGGCCCTCTGCCAGGTCCCCAAAGGCCAGTCTTAGCCAGTACCCTGCATGGGTAGGATGCAAGATAGCACACTGTTACCAACTTCTTACCACTACCCACACAAAGCACTATGCAGTTTTAAACCTCTCAGGAGAGGACTAGCTAAAAGATAACCTCAACCCACACCATGGACAAGGAGAAGTCATTGCAAGACAGTATCCACTGTGGAGCCAAAGAGCTAGGAACTAATCCGGGTGGAGCAAAGTTGCAGTAAGCCTATGAACTCCATCTCGCAGTGCGGGTGTCAGCAGGGAAACCCTCAGCATTCAGCTCAACCCAGGTTACAAGGTCTGGGGCCTATGTTACCCATTAATACGGTTCAGCCAACACTAGTGGGCATAAGGTGGTGTGAGACTTAAGTAAAGGTCAATACATAGGCACAGGTGTTCTTCTTCTTCTACAAGTACTCTATTGTATCCTCCAACATCCCGACAGAGCACATTACTACATGGGTTAAGACTCTCACTGTATCCTCCTCTCTGCTACTCTACCTCAGCACAACTCTATCGACACAACTATCTCCTACACTCCACTTATCCTACAGATCTGGTTTTCCTATGTTCAAGTCTTTATTGGAACTTTGTCAAGTGTATATCAAAGATCTTCTGTATATTGGGCATTTACAGGTAGTAAACCAAGTCAAAGTTATCTCAAGAGTCTGTGATCATTCGTCACCACCTATACAACATATACACCACAGCCTTGGGACACTTTCCCCTTTCTGTGGGTGGTGGGACCTACTATCCTGGAGGGTCATTACACCGCTCTGGCCACCCTTGACTACATCATCTGTGACCCTATCCCAAGGGACCAAGGGTTTGCCACCATGGGCTTATATGATTCTCCCCTCCAAATTGCCCTTTGTGTGCTTCCCTCACTTTTTCCAGCTTACTTAAAGGAGAAGTCTGTCCAAAATTATTTTTTGATATGTTATTACTTATGGAAAGTTAGACAAATTTCTAATGTACATTAATTATGGGAAATGCACATATAGGGCTATTTCCCTTAATTTAGTAGATCATGGAGTGTTAGAATTCTCTCAGAAACAGTGACGTCACGACCCAGGGTGTAATTCCTATGGAGTGTCCAGCAGGGGGCGCTCTATATGTAGAAGTCTATGGGACTTTATTGTTTCTATGGATGTCTATGTAAACTAATGTAATGTACAGTGTGCTTTATTGAATGAATACATTTATCGAATACTTTGGGGAGCAAGTATCCTTGCTCCCCAAAGTATTCCGTAAATGTATTCAACCAGTACATTTTGAGGGCACCGAGCAGGGAGGGAGAGAGGTGCCTGTGCATCTACTTCCTCCCTCCCTCCCTGCCTGCTCGGTATGTGTGAGGGGAGAGCGGTGGCCAGGCGGGGAGTCAGCCATGGGATAGGGGGAAATTTGTCAGAAGAAGGAGGAGGGGGGAGCAGAGGGGGCTTAATGGCTGCACACAAGCCCCTGTGTCATGAGCGGCTCCCCCCTGCGCCCGGTAGCATCAGCGGGGGCAGGCATGTGATAGGGATAACCCAGCTATGAGCAGATGATGGGAGTAGTAGTTCAGTGTATATAGTTCAGTGCGGTGGAGGTTCGGCGGGCTTACCGGTGATGGAGATCGGCCCTGGTACTACTGGTGTAGTACTGTGTATATGTGGCAGCAGCACCAAGCAGGCAGGGAGGGAGGGGTCAGGTAGATGCACAGGCACCTCTCTCCCTCCCTGCTCGGTGCCCTCCAAATGTACTGATTGAATACATTTATGGAATACTTTGGGGAGCAAGGACACTTGTTCCCCATAGTATTCCATAAATATATGCATTCAATAAAGCACACTCTACATTCCATTAGTTTACATAGACATCCATAGAAACAATAAAGTCCCATAGACTTCTACATATAGAGCGCCCCCTACTGGTCGCTCCATAGGAATTACACCCTGGGTCGTGACTTTACTGTTTCTGAGAGAATTCTAACACTCCATGATCTACTAAATTAAGGGAAATAGCCCTTAATGTACATTAGAAATTTGTCTACCTTTCCATAAGTAATAACATATCAAAAAATAATTTTGGCCAGACTTCTCCTTTAAAGCATAACTGTCATTTAAATCAATAAATATCAATAGTACAAGCGATTTTAAGAAACTCTGTATTAGGTTTTAGAGTTTCCTTCTGTACTCAGAAAGCTGTTTTCCTAGCTCCCCCTCACTTCAGAAGGAGCAGGATTTCTGTGTCCATTATGCTTTATGGAGAGGAGAGGTGTTCAGAGGAGTGAGTGAGCACAAATGAGAGAAATATCAGTCCTGTACAGCACAACAACCTGTAATCTTCTCTCAGCAAGTTCCTAGATAAGCACTGACCTTTCTGACCTCTGAAGCTAGCGTTTTAAATGCCTAGTCTACAAATAGCTGACCTTCATGTCTCTTCTTCCTGCTCACTTATCTCCCTTTTTTTGCCTAATAAATCCTATTATAGATTTTAAAAAAAAAAAATTACTATTGATTTCTGCAAAAAAAACAAAAACAAAAAATACATGACAGTTTCACTTTAACCCTTTGAGGACCAGGCCCAAAATGACCCAGTGGACCGTGCAAATTTTGATCTTAGTGTTTTCGTTTTTCCCTCCTCCTCTTCTAAGAACTCTAGCACTTTCAGTTTTCTATCTACAAGCCATGTAAGTGCTTGTTTTTTACAGGAATAGTTGTACTTTGTAATGGTGTCATTCATTTTACCATAACATGTATGATGGAATTCCAAATATATTATTTATGAAGATATAAATAGGTGAAATCGTAAAAAAGAATGCAATATGGTAACGTTTGGGGGGTTCCTGTGTCTACGTAATACACTATATGGTAACAGCGACATGATACTATATTATTCTATAGGTCAGCCCGAACACAACCATATGCAGGTTTACACAGATTCTATCATGTTATATATATATATATTTTTTATGAAATCCTTTTTTTTGGCAATTAATTATTAATAAAATAGCCCTATTGTGACGCTTATAACAGTTTTATTTTTTCACCTACGGGGCTGTATGGGGTGTCATTTTTCCGCCATGATCTCTAGTTTTTAATAATACCATATTTGTGAAAAGCGGACGTTTTGATCACTTTTTATTGATTTTTTTTAATATATAATGTAACATAAAATCGGTAATCCGCACACTTTTTTCCCTCTTTTCGTGTACTCTGTTCGCCATTCGCAATGACGCTTGTTATATTTTAATAGATCGGACAATTATGCACGCTATGGTATATTATATGTTTATCTATTTATTTATTTTTGTATGTTTTATTTATATAATGGGATAGGGGGGGTTATTTTTTTTTACACATTTGAAGTCTCTTTGGGGGACTTTTACATACACTAGTTCGATTGCTCACACTGTACAATGCTATGCCATAGGCATAGCATTGATCAGTGTTATCGGCGATCTGCTCATTGAGCCTGCCTGTGCAGGCTCAGTGTAGCAGATCGCCGATCGGACCGCACGGAGGCAGGTGAGAGACCTCCGGCGGTCCGTTTCAACGATCGGGACCCCCGCAGTCACACTGTGGGGGTCCCGATCGGTAAGTGACAGGGGACTCCCGCTGTCACTTACACTTAAACGCTGCGGTCGCGCGGCGTTGAAGGAGTTAATGACACGTGGCAGCGCGATCGCTGCAACGTGTCATTACCGGTGAGGTCCCGGCTGCTGATTGCAGTCGGCCCCCACCTCCTATGAAGCGCGCTCCGCTCCGGAGCGCGCTTCATAGCGGGAGAACCACCCAGGACGTACAGTTACGTCCAGGGTCGACTGTTGACAGACTTCCATGACGTAACTCTACGTCCTGGGTCGTCTAGGGGTTAAGATGTCCTTCAAGATTTCTCTCCCTAAAGACTCACGCACTTCCTCTACCCATGTGACTTCCTATCCCCAGCATATCTAAGGTGTGCTGTGAGTGGGTGAAGAGTGCATAAGAAGAAGTAAAGTGAGAGATGATAGGATAGAAGAAGAAAATACTCCCATAGGTTCACAGATCCATGTGACACACAAGTAAACAATAACCCTTTCCATACTTAAGCCGTGCAGCATCTAAGTACACATACCTATAACAGCTATATCTAGTGGCAAAACTTTATTATATCACTACTTTATCACCACTGACTCTTAATAAGTAAAGGCTTTTACGAAAGGTATAACCAATAGCAACACCCGTGGTGGGACACCACAAATCCGAGTAGCCAGATGGATCAGTTTGTTCAAGGAGGACGGACTGCAAAGAATGTCCTTCACTGGAAAGACCCTTCTTGAAGGTGGCGACTAGGGCAGCATTATTCCAGTTGAGGTTGGCAGCCAGCATGTGAAACTGTATCGTGTAACACTCAAGGAGACTGATGACAAATGCCACCTTGGAAATGCTCCGTGGTGAACTGGTTAGCCATGAGCTCGATGTGCATGGTACACTAAGAGTCAAAACCCTTCCACCATACTTGGACAGCAGCACCAGGCATACGTTCGGTCCTAGGGGAGACACTACCGAAACCTGCTGTAGAGCTGCTGCAACATGGGGGTCAACTGCTGCAGGTCCTGGGACTGCTATGTTTGGCTTGCCAGCAGAGATGGGCGAGGTGCAGCTGGAAACATGTAGCTGGGAAAGCTAGGATCACAGCAGGACTGGAGCCAGGGCAGAAGTCAGGTACAACAGTCACTTGCAGGAACCATGGGCAGGAATCACGGGCAGGAAAGCTGGGACCTCAAATTGAGAATAAGCATGCAGAGGATCCATCAAGGGGGACGGGGAAGGAGTTGTAATTTATAGCCCCAGGCTGCTGTGCAGTATCCAATTAAGGGCACGCTCGCCCTTTAAATTTAAGCAGGTCCAAGGATGCGGCACTGCACAGAGCAGGGAAGTGAGCCAGGGGAAAACTGAGAGGTCTGGGACAATGTGAGGCCTCGGATGGAGCTGACTGTGTGGCCGCGGTGAGAGGTACTTGCCACGAATGCGGCAATAATAAAATAAAAATGGTGGCTATGTATTAGCTGTAAACTATGTGCATCTATAAGAATTGCCCTACTAAACTGCAATATTTAGTTTTCTCTACAGTGGTTTCTCCTGAAGCAGGAAACCCTAAGATACTTAAACTTGAAGCACTAAAATATGGCATCTTTAAAGCCCAATGGAACAGTGAAGAATTTAGTGAATTAACAATTTATAATCTAGGATCGAGACCACCTCCCACTACTGATTGTTAAACATGGATTTTTGTGAAATACTCTTTAAAACAGTCACTCAACAGTCAAAGGATAATATTGACTACAATATGAATGACAAAATAATAAAGTTAAAGGGATATTCTATATCCCAACATAGGGTGGGAGATAGGTATGAGATCACAGGTCTGACTTCTGGGATACACCCCCCCTGCTTTCTCTAAAATTAAGTCCTGAATCATCCTTTGTCTTAAGTAGAGTGGCGGGTCAACCACACTTTATTCATTTTTTATGAATGTGCCAAAGAAAACCAAGTACAGCACTCAGCTCTCCTGTGCAGCTTCATAGAAAATAATATCATGAAGACAAAAAAAGCTCTCAAATCAACTATATCAGCAAGCCCAGTTTAATACCACATTTTCATTTATATTTCACTTTAACATTAGGACAAGAATCTATTTTACTCATATCTGCACCTGTGACCTATGTACTCAATTATACCAGGTCCAATCTGATTTCTTCATAATATGCTATATTCATACATGCTAAAATATTTTCCGTTCCCCTGAGAGAAACATAAGGTAAGTGGCAATAAAATTGGGCATGTCCAATTATTCTTACCCCCGACATCTGCTGGTGGGGAGAAGCAGGGGACCCCAATAATCTTAGTTACCAATCCTATTTACATTAGCAAGTTGTGTCTATTGTTTATGGACACTATTAATATTATTAGAGACACCTGCACTGCAAAGCAAGTCGACTCATACATATATAAATGTACCTGCTAAATATTAAATGATTCTATTGTTTAACCCTAAAGAATTATTGTGTCAATGCAGGATATTTCAGTATTTACAGTCTACTTAAATATAGCTGTCATGCAGTACTCCAGGACACTTAGTGTCCCTGAACTCATCTTTATATTGTACGCATGACAAACTTTATCTTAGAAGCCTTATCGTCATTGCCACATGTTCAGTTCTATCTTTTACTATAGATAACAGATGACTTTTACAATTATTCTTTGTTCCAAAACAATGTGCAAATGGATTCACTATCATTTCAATCAACATACTATTTCAAATTTTAAAGAAAGGAATTCAACCAGAAATTATTTAGTAAGATGGTCTTGATAAATGTCAGAAGATTTGATCAGGGGTGTTTGGTAGTCTTTGGTATTTTTTTTTTTAAAGCAAAACAGCTGTTGGTGATGTGTCTTGGTGATCTTTATGTCACATGACTAGTGCGTGGGTTTTCCTAAGGAAACTATGGGGACATAGTGGAATTTGTGGAGTTCCTTCTATACTACATCATTACAACATGATTCTCATGTCATTGGTCCTATGTTAGCTACATATTTTCTGAGATCGCTTTTATTGTTTGTTACTATTTTCTTCAACATGCTTGACATAAGCATGGGTAGGGTATAGCCAGAAAAGGGGCTGGTCCCACCAGCTGACTCTGCCTACTTTCCTCTACAGTCCTAGGTCACTGCCGACAACCAAAAAGACGGTCCCTTCTTGAGGCTATGGTAAAACACAGAACAAAAAACAAGACAGGCTCACATATAGGAAAGGTCAACAGGTCAGGGTCAAAACCAAATGGCAGCAAAAACAGGATTTAATAAAATAGTCAAGTAACAGAGCCAAGGTCAGGAAAACAAAAGCCATACTTGAAAACAATACTAGAGAGAATATACAAGAATATTGGGTATGCTTGAGAAAATCTAATAGCCAGCATGGATACCAGGGCACTGATATAGGAGGTCCTGGAGGTGATTAAACCTCATTGAGGAACACCTGTAACACACGTGAGATAACTGACGGGAAACCCTCCCTGGATGCACCACAGATGCGGACAGGACCGAGTCCCCCAGCTGGTGACAGTAACCAGGGATGCCGTCAGGTATTTCTGTGATGTCACCCAGCCAGTGGTGCTGGAACCAGGTGGTGGGATGTACTCCTAAGAGTTTGGGGTGGCACTCCAAGTGCCAAAGAAGAAGACATTGCAGGAGCCTGGAGAAGTAAGGATGTAATAGTGCTTTTAGTACATATGCAAGTGTAGAACATGTTGCGGTGTATAGAAAATATTTTTTGGTATTTTTGTATCCATAGGGGTTATCCAGCGAAAATCTTTTTCTTTCAAATCAACTGGTGTCAGAAAGTTATATAGATTTGTAATTTGCTTCTATTTAAAAATATCAAGTCTTCCCATACTTATTAGCTGCTATATGTCCCGCAGGAAGTGGTGTTTTCTTTTCAGTCTGACACAGTGCTCTCTGCTGATATCTCTGTCTGAGACAGGAACTGTCTGAAGCGGTAGAAAATTCCCATAGAAAACCTTTCCTGCTCTGGATAGTTCCTGTCTCGGACAGAGATGTCAGCAGAGAGCACTGTGTCGGACTGAAAAGAAAACACCACTTCTTGCAGGACATACAGCAGCTAAAAATTATGGGAAGATGAGATTTTAAATAGAAGTAAATTATAAAACAATATGATTTTCTGAAACCAGTTGATTTGAAAGAAAAAGATTTCCGCTGGACAACCCCTTTAACCTAGTCATGATACTGCCATTATATGAATTTACTTTCATTGTATATTAATGGTGTTGATGCAGTTACATATGGATCTTACATTTTGCAGAGATCCTTTAGTATGAATTGTGTGTTATGGATCTATGCCATTTGAGTCATTTTGCCCATAGAGGAGGAGAAGGACTCCTGTGAGAATACTGTGTGCGTCCTGGCCCTAGTCCACCTCACCTTCAGTAATTATTTACATACTATTTAAAAGTTTGAGTAAAATGGAAAATACATCGGAAGGTGAGGCAAATGTCAATAAACATGCCAATGAACAGTGACTATGCTTTTGCTATATTTATCAATTTAACATCAGATAAAATATAAACATAAAATCCAGCACATGTGCAATACAAATGTAGAACAATTTCATAACTTACTGAAACAGACAACAGCTCAGCACACAGCACCAGTCACAGCAGTTTACAAATGTATAGTACCGACGTTCCACAGGTATAGTTCAAAGAACAATAGATAGTAATAAAAAAGTACAAGTTTTTGCAGATTATTTCAGATGTCAATCCATAACCATTCCGAAATGTATACAAGACATTGAATTTGATGGTTGTATAATAACATTCAATTGATAGCTCCAACATAGATCAGTAACAAATGTTCAAAGGGCCATAGAAATGGGGATAACACTGCCTGCATTCAATAGGTATTGAGTAGCTTGAGTTGTGGTAACTGTTCCATACATTCTGCATAACCTTGCTTTATTCCAAACATTTTAGAGAAGCTTCCCAAGATGTAAGATGGATGGCAAGAACTCAAAATACACTGGCTTTAATTCATTGTTTCTGTGCAAGCAATGTCGTGTAACTGTAAAGAGTTAATATATTAATCGGGTGATCTGTTCCCATGCTACTTTTGATAAAACCTGGTGAAAAGGAGTATACAATTACCAATACATAGTAACATAGTTAATAAGGTTGAAAGAAGACAAGAGTCCATCAGGTTCAACCTAGGGAAACCCTACTGTGTAGATCCAGTAAAAGGCAAAAACCCCTATGAGGCAGATGAAACTTGTAATATAACATAATTACATAATAATATATTATAATAATATAATATAACTTGTAATATTATATTTTTCAAGAAAAGCATCAAGGCCTCCCTTGAACTCCACCAATGCTGAGGTGGAGTTTAAAAGTGTCACACTGTCCTTCATCTTGAGGAATGTAAACATCAATGGGTTACAGTTCCTGATAAGCCTTGCCAATGATTTTGAAGCCAGATGCCTTTGAATGATAAAGTTATATTGATAAAATCATGTGGTATGACAGAAATAAGCCAAACACCCTGGAAAGAAGAACAGGTTGAAGGATGCAATGTAGAAGTAAATGCAGCATGGAACATAGACAAAAAATGTTGACAAAGGGTGTGAGATTGAATTAACTCACAACACTAAAGCACTGTTTGGCCTTCCATGTAATCTGAAGTAGACCCAAACAATAGGAAAGATGACTACCTTTAGAAACATGGCTACTTTTAGCATTGTTAAAGAATTACAACATTTGCACAGACAGTGACTACCATTACAGATTAGCCAGTCATGTCCATGTTGAACCTATACACTGTTACACCTATACACAACTAAAGTTTTATTCAACTTCTGACATGTTAATAGAGACCCTTTAGAAGTGGTGAACTTGGACTTCTGTGACCCCCACCGATTGCTAGGTAGGGAGCACTCTTGGAGTATGGATGCCATGACAGTCTCATAGAAATACATAAAGACAGTCATGGCAATTGTGGCATTCCTACTCCATGCTGAAAAAAAGTTGATCAGAAATGAAGGAACTAAGTGCTTAGTTCTGGTTACTGGTGGGGATCCCAACAGTCAGACTCCACAGAGCACAAATTCTAAAATATTGCTATGTCAGAACTTTTTAAAGGGAACCTGTCACCCCCCGTGCCGGGGTGACAGGCTCCCGACTCCCCGTTAGAGCCCCCTATACTCACCTAATCCCGCCGGGTCCCGCTTCTGGAGGTGGTCGGGTCACGGAGATCTCAGCCGCTGCAGCCCGGCGCGCGCGCTGAGAGATGAGTCCAACACCCATAGAGAATGACGGAGCGCTGGACTCTCCTGTCATTCTCTATGGGTGTTGGACTCATCTCTCAGCGCGCGCGCCGGGCTGCAGCGGCTGAGATCTCCGTCACCCGACCACCTCCAGAAGCGGGACCCGGCGGGATTAGGTGAGTATAGGGGGCTCTAACGGGGGGTCGGAAGCCTGTCACCCCGGCACGGGGGGTGACAGGTTCCCTTTAACTCTTTAAAGGGATTCTCCAATAAAACTTTCTTGTCCTCTATCCACAGGATAGGGGACAAGGTAGAGATCACGGGGGTACACCCTCTTCCTGTGTACTCCAAGGACCTCACGGGTGTCTATCTTGGGCGTTTATTCACACTAGGCTTAAAAATGAGCGACGCATTTCGGTGTCGGACTGACACCATTATCAAGCTTCTCCTCACTGCTAAACGCAGTGAGGAGGAGCTTGATAAAGTTGTCAGTCCGACACCGAAACGCGTCGCTTGGACTTGGCGTTTAGCAGTGAGGAGGAGCTTGATAAAGGTGTCAGTCCGACACCGAAACGCATAGCTCATTTTTAAGCCTAGTGTGAATAAACGCCCAAGATAGACACCCGTGAGGTCCTTGGAGTTATTTTGTGAGTCCTGCGCCGTGGCTGTATGTATGGTCCAATGGTCAATTCCAAAATGGAATTACCTTGTAATCTGCACTTCTAAAACAAATAGTAGCTTAACTTTAAAAATGCTAATTTATCTGCAGTTAAAGAGAAAGCACTTACAGACTTAAAAGGGGTTGTCTGGCCAGGACCCCTTTCTGCAGAATGCCTGGGGAAAGGGTGAGTGAAAAACAACATACATTACCTCCCTGGCTCCTCTGCTACCACCTAAATTTCTGTTTCTCCAGTCCTTGATGTGAGACCACTTCCAGGAACTGAGATGTGATATAGCAGACATACTCAGCCATTTGGCAGCAGAGGTTGGACATGGAGTGGCTGGGTGGGCCTGCTACATCATGTCTCAGAACCCAAAAGTGGACACATATGGGGAATGGAGCAATGCAGTATGGGTGACAGGAGAAGCCAGGGAGGTAAGTCTATTTTATATTTTTTCTCTCTCTCCCTCCCTAAGCATTCTGCAAAGAGGTCCTGGTTGAATTATCCTTTTAACAAGCTGTCGGACAAATAATTAAAACGAAACATTCAGTGCGTGTCTATACAAAAATGGAAAGATTAGAAAAGGAAAATCTGCAGGTAGACCAAGAGAGATGTCAAACCAGCAGTACAGAAAACTCAAAGCTGTATGCACAACATAACAAATGAGATGATCTGGTACCTTTGTCTAGAGCAGTTCTATTGAAATATAAGAAGATGTCTGCCTAAAGAGGAGGGACATTTCACTGTGTATTTATGATATTTCGGTAAGGGATCCAATAAGATAAGTTTTCGTGCTGTACCTTACTAATGGATCAGTCCTTGCCCTTCTCCATTGCAGAGTCAGATCCTGATTCTGTCTGCCATTGGTCCAGTCCTGCTTCCTTTTCTCTCATGGTTCTTGTATGGTCTATGGCATCCTTGTTCTTCCTAGCTTGTGCTTAGAGCTTCCCAGGCCTCCCAGCCTGTGCATGGCCACACTCCTGTATTTGAAGGGCCAGCGTGTCTCCTCATATTCTTCCTCTACCTATCCTGTTTCTTCTGCACCTATTTCAAGTTCTCCACCTGCTCCTCCTTGCCATAGCCTTGTTTGTTCCTTGTGTTCCCGGGTGAAGGTGTTGTTCCTGATATTTTATGTATCCTGACCCAGGTCTGTTTCTTGGATTTTGCTTTCCTACTTAACCCCATCTATACTGTTTGCCTCTTCAATTGCATCTGCCGTGATCCTCCACCTGATTGTCTATGCTGCTGTCTTATTCCTGGTGCCAATTTAATCCCTGACTTTTAGGACTTAGTTCTCATCTGACTATTAGTCAAGCAGAGACAGTGATGGAGAGGGAGGGGACAAGGCATTCAAGTTGCAGAAGATTTAGACGTTGGGAAAGATACTTTGCACAGGAGAAGGAGATAGAAAAAAAGGAGAATAAAATGCAATTAAATAAATGGCTCTTTGCTTAAAATACTTATACTGGAGTGATTGGAGTATATTCGATTTTGTAACATAATCCATAACATTAATTGGATTTCCCTTTAAATGATACTTAAATGGGCTTTCCATTCCAGGTTTACCAACATCCCAGAAATAGGGGTATTCCCATCTCAGCTAATGTAGTTAAACTTGTAGGGCTTGTCCAGTTAAAGGGGTCACCCAATCATCCCATTAAAAAAATGAAGTGGTCCAGATTGCCTGGAACTTACCGTTTGCCTCTCTCTGGCAGTTTTATTTATGGATCTCTATAGCCTCCCCTTCCCTCTGAAGCACTATGGCTCAAATCTGACCTAATTTAAGCACTAGTGTGCAAAATGGCTGTTGCCTGTGAAAATCCCCTGCTTGTTGTCTCTATAGCCTTACTATATATCTTGGATAAAGCAATAAAGAAGAAATTGTTTTATGTATGCCGTTTGGGTGAGTGCTGCTATTTTTCACCTTCCTGTGACATATGTTTATGTTGTCTATGTCACTAACTTCTGGGTTCCTCTGAAAACCATGATCCCTTTCTGTATACTTTAAGTATCCTATTAAGTTATGAATACATTTACATATGAATACACACTATTTGCTAATTCTGCTGCACACATGACATTGAAACCAGAGTTCATTAAAATGGTGAGGAATTGAAACACAAATATATTAGAAATCCGAATTCCTGGCTGGTAAGTTGTGTTCCAGTGTCTTCACGTGCCCCATGTTGCTGTCCTCTCTCCACACAGTGTATGAAATAAAACTAGTGGCCGGTTACATAGAGGCCTGCATGTTCTGTCTACAAGCCAAGATCAAGTGCCTATGACTGATTTTGTCTTTGAAGGATCCCACTAGCACTTATAATCTGCTAATACATTGAATGTTTAAGAATTTAAAGAACCTAACTGGCTTAAATGGCTCCTTGTTGAATTCCCTATAAAGGTATATTTCTATTCCAGTATGATTCTTTCATTTTATCAGGTCATTGCACTGGCTACAAAGCTAACATGTCACCACAGCTATTTTTAGAATAATGAATAAAAGATTAATGTAAGCCACACTTTAGAAAACACAACTGACTTATTGAAGTAAAGTGACAACAACCACACACGCCACATAACAAACACTTATATACACGGGCCGTTTTTATTTAGCTATGAAATATTACGTAATGTAGTCAGTGTTTATTTCTTATGCTTACTAGCTGTGACAAGCATTGAGTTATGTGTTTCTATATATCAAGAAGGAATCAGAAATAATGCAGTTTACTGTCTGGCAAGCTTTGTATACTGCATGCTTCTGATTAATAAAACATGACTTACCTTAAGAAGACTGATCCAGGGCTTTCTGGCAGATACAACGGGGAGAAATCGCTTACACCGTGAAAATTTGTTGGACTGTTATCTAAGAAAACAGTGTCTTCTAAAGACGACTTCTTCATTTTCCTGTTAGTGTATACAAAAATAACAAAACAAGCAGCTAACAAGGTAGAAAGCTGGCAATGTGCTCCAGCCAGGTATGTCGTGAAACAGTAGCTATTACAGCCCCGGAAATACTGTACACAGCAGGCTTGACTACATGTCTCTCCAGTTTCCCCGCCAGTTAATAAGTAACCTGTTAGAATTACGAATTATGCAGATTTTATTTGAGGTCAACATTCCTAAAAAACAGACAAGTTGCCAAAGCACAACATGTACTCCAATCTGCCAAAGAGCTGTATTGTTTGATGGGTTGTTATTTTTGAGAGGGTGACTTTGAGTATTAGTAAATCATTTCTTCTGTTTGTGTAAAGTCACTAGATAGGCTAATCCACATTGTATGGCTATTGATTTTGTACTTTCTGTATGCACCAGACTTCAGACTTTATGTTTACTCAGTACTTGTTAACCATTTCTACACCTTCTCTAGGACCCATTCTATGTTTCATACTATAGGTGGAATAAGTGTCCTAATGTGGAACATACTATAATCATACCATCCAGAAAATATGTCAGCACCTGCATTATAAAGAAAAAATACACACACAGATTCCTATGCAAATCTACCTGTTCCACCTTCTGTACTCCTCTAATGCTACAGAACAAAAAGAGAATTTATTATGTAGTTTTGCCCCCAATTATTATAAAAAACAAAAATCAAGCAAACATAAATGTATAATTTAAAAAAATATATATAGCAAGCAAAATGTGGATGGTCCATGACGATCAATCATTTAAAAATAATATTAGTATATAATATAAAAATAAATGTAATAAATATATTTTAAGCAGTAACAAGGTTGGTTGCAGTGGGAATGTTTTTCCCTTTGTATTTGTTTTTATTCTAATGCAGATTAACTGAGCTCAATTAATAATTAATGTCATACAGAAGTACTGCACTGTTGGAGTCAATGAGACTGAATAGATTGGCTAAGGTACTTCCTGAATGTGACTGGGAAAAAAAACTTGTTTGGAAAGACTAGTTCCTAAATTAAAGGATAATGTTGTTAAACTGGAACTGGGACTCATGACAATAATTTAACCATTTTCCATGGACATTGCATGTTTGAAGGAATTGGACAAGATAACAATAACAACACATGATTAAAAAAAAAAGGTAACTTAGTTACTGTAAATGAATTACAGTTAGAATGTAGCTACACAGATGAGATATATTTGGGTGGATGCTTTTTAGCCTTTTACTTAAGCTAAAATGGGGGGATGACGAGGTGCATGGTGGTAAAACAGTTTTAAAAAAAATGTAAAAAAAGACAAATAGCTGGGACAAAACACGAAAGTGGTCCTTAAAAACATTACCACATTAATGAAGTGAACCTGTCATGTCATGACTATCTAGTTAAATTCGATCATCTCTTTATTTTGATAATTGACCCCTTTGGTGCTGAGATATTACAGTTTTGACATGTAAATTAACCCTTTAAGCTCAAAGTGCAACATGTAGTGAACCCAGCCGGTATATATTGGCAGGCGGGTGCACAGATCCTTAAATGGCTGTCAATAGAGATGAGCGAACCTTGAGCACGCTCGAGTCCATCCGAACCTGAACTTTCGGCATTTGATTAGCGGTGGCTGCTGAAGTTGAATAAAGCCCTAAGGATATGTGGAAAACATGAATATAGTCATTGGCTGTATCCATGTTTTCGAGACAACCTTAGAGCTTTATTCAAGGTCATCAGCCCCCGCTAATCAAATGCGATCGTTCGGGTTCGGATCGACTCGAACCCGAACCCGGTTTACTCATCTCTAGCTGTCAACCAATGTTCATGATAGACTGAAAATAGGTGATTCCGATACAGCACTTTATAAACAGTAGTAAAAAGTTTTATTTCATATCAAAAATTAAAACCTCATTCATGTCATGAATAATGAGAGTGAGCTTAGTAATTAAAAACACAGAACAACCAAGCATGGATACATAGACAATTATGTGCAAACATCATGACAACTAGTAATGGTTACATAGAAGACTTAGAAACAAAAAAAAAATGGGAAACATGGAAAAGGATATTTCTAATGGCCCTATATTACCGCCTGACTCTGAGGAGCAAACGAGCGCTGTCAGCACTCATTTCCTTCTCGTTCCCCGCTCACTGCCCTAGCTGCCGCCCATAGCATACAGCAGCCTATTCCACGCAGCGACGGCAGCAGATCGTTGCTGTATGAGTCATTTGTCTTTCAACATGTTTGTCTTTCGACATGAATGATGTCGGCTGATCTTTGCCTTCTATTCCACAGGACAATTATTGTCCGTAATGGCCGATATCGGCCGAATACGGCCGATAATCGTTCCGTGGAATAGGGCCTTAAGATAGACACACACAATAGAAGAGGGTCAACAGTCCAAGGTCACAATGAGCAGGCAAAAGAGGATCAAAAACGTAATCCGAAGAGAAGTCAAGTCACAAGCCAAAAGTTAGAAGGAATAGGACAGTGATCAGATAAATGCAAAAACATGATTCCAAGCCGCATAAGAAGAGTAGAGGATGGTGCTGAGCTTAAAACAGGTAAGGTGGTGACAATAATGTTAACATGTGACAAGGTATTTATTCGTTTGACTGCTATAATCACTCTTAATAGTGAAATTGCAGGTAACAGCAGGTTTGATATGAAATAAATACTTTTTAATGCTACTTCTGGAGTGCTGGAATACAATCACCTATTTGCGGTCTACAGTACATTAACCTTTTAGGCAACTAAGCATTCCTTGTGCTGTAACAGACTAGCGAAGCTTGACCCATCCACTTGCTAACAACGCTTCTTTGGTGAAGGAGGTTACAGGTGGCTGAGGGGCATTGCTATTAAGTTGATGGAATACTTCATCTTGCAGCTCAGGGGAATGCCCTGTGGGCTTTTAAGGCTAATTTACACCTCAGTACTAAGCATGATTTTTTACATTGGAGGGAATAAAGCAAAGGTATGCAAAGAATCAACCATGTTTGATTAGGTTTAAGTCAGGACTCTGTCTGAGCAACTTAAGGACATTAACGGAGTTGTCCTTAAGCCACTCCTGTATTGTCTTGGCTGTGTGCTTAAGGTCATCATCTTGTTGGAAGCTGAACCTTCGGCCTAGTCTGAGGTCAATAGTACTCTAGATCAATCCCTCTTTAACCCCTTAAGGACAGAGCCAACTTGCATTTTTGCACTTCTGTTTTTTTCCTCCTTGTGCTTAAAATGCCATAGCACTTGCATTTTTTCATCTAGAGACCCACATGAGCCCTTATTTTTTGCGCCACTAATTGTAATTTGCAATCACAGACTGAATTTTTTCATAAAGTATACTGCAAAACCCCCAAAAAATTCAATGTGTGGTAAAAATTGAAAAAACAAAACAAAAAACAACAAACAAAAAACAAACGCATTTTGTTTATTGGGGGGGGGGATGGGGTATGTGTTTTTGCGCTGTTCGCCCTGGGGTAAAACTGACTTGTTATATATGTTCCTTAAGTCGTTATGATTAAAGCGATATATAACATGTATAACTTTTATATTATGAGATGGCTTGTAAAAAATTCAAACCATTGTTAACAAATATATGTTCCTTAAAATTGCTCCATTCCTAGGCTTATAACGTTTTATCCTTTGGTCTATGGGGCTGTGTGAGGTGTCATTTTTTTGCGCCATTATGTGTTCTTTCTATCGGTACCTTGATTGCGCATATGCAACTTTTTAATCGCTTTTTATTACAATTTCCCCCCCCCCAGGGGACTTCTAGTATATGCACTCTGATCTCTCCTTGATCTATGCTGTATATAGTAATACAGCATAGATCGATGAAATAGGCACTCAATTGCTTTCGGCTACTGCAGCAGGAAGCAACCGAGTGCTGAGCCGGAATCAGCGTCGTTACGGCGCAGACCCCGGCCGGCAGCAGACAGGGAGATCGCTCCTCCGGGACAAGGTCCCGGGGGGGGGGGTGATCTCCTCCACTAGAGCATTAGGGATCGGGCTGCATAAGTAATCAGATGCAGCTGTCAACTTTGACAGCTGCATCTGATTACTTTATTAGCGGGCACGGCGATCGGACCGTGCCCACTAATAGCTGCGGTCCCGGGCTACATGCGGCACCCGGGACCACTTCGGTTCAGAGCAGGGTCGCCGCACGACCCCCCTCTGAACTCCCGAGGCGGCCACAGGGCGTAAATATACGCGCTGTGTCGTTGAGGGGTTAAGAATATCTCTGTGCTTTTTCTATTCAGCTTTCCCTTACCCACACCTATCTCCCTTATCTAGCTGCTGACAAACACCCCCATGGCATGATGCTGCTATAACTATGTAGGGATGGTATGGGGCAGGTGATGAGCATCAGACCAGATAAGTCCTTTAGGTTTAAATTCTAGGTGGGCTTTTATGTGTCTTTTATTAGGAAGAGGCATCATTCATATTTAAGACCGACCATTATGACTACATAAACTAACCAAATATTATTAGGACAAAGGTTCTGCCCACTCAGACCTCTTTGCCTGTTCCTTACCATGCACCTCTATTGCCAGCTGCTATACCTTGACCTGCACTTGTCTCTGTCTGACTCCTTGGTGCACCAGTGTCCCTTGGTCCAGTAGTTCAGCCACCATCCACAACACAACCACTCGAAGGTCTCATTCACATGTCCGTAATTACGCCCAAATTTAGGGCCCATAGTTTCTATGTGGCTATTCATACACCTACAGTTATTGGGGACCTTTAAATAGCCTGTGATCTGTTCCACAAAAAAATAGGACATGTAGTGCTGACAGCAATTGCGGAACAGGTCACTGTCAATAATGTAGCGGTCCATGAATTGCAGACCACTATGGATACACAAATTGCCAACAGCAGTACAGATGTGTGACTGTAGTCTGGTAGCCATCAGCAAAAACCAGATCCGGGGGGGAGGGGGGGCTAAGTTACTTAACCCCTTGCCTCTGCAGTCTGTTTTGGCCTTAATAATGCCAGGGCCTATTTTTCACATCCCTGAGGAAGCCAGGTACGGTGGAATGCGTGGGGTGTTTTGTTGCTCCCACCTAACCAATCCCTTCATCTACTGGACCGCACATGGTGATATTGTTTTCAGCATATTTTTCATTTTAATTTATAGTCACCACATTACCCATTATCTTTGTTATAGTTTTGGGGATTTTTTCTTGTATTCTTATCATGTGCTGTGTCCGGGGTCAGGTAGCCAGCCAGACCAATGATGACATTTTAAGTGTTTTTAATGTTGAGTGGCATTTAGGGCTTATCTCCCCAGGTTTACTGCTCATGTCTTGTATATAAATTTTGTGTATTGTAAGGCTATTTAAATAAAGATTTTTTTGATGTGGTACTGTTTTGTGCATATGCTTTTTCTCTATAGTCTTTCTGTGTCTCTTATATTCATTGTTTTTTCATGACATATTCCTCTTTATGTTAGTGGTATACTTTGGTTGATACATTCAGTACTTTTTTTGTAAAAAACGCAACATTTGCGCAAAAACTTGAAAAATTTACGTTTCTTTATATTCAAAATTCTCTTTTTCTAAGAAAAATAGTCATGTCACATGAACTTATTATTTCTGCAACATCTACAACATGTCTGCTTTATGGTGATGTCATTTGGTGAACGTCCTTTTACTTGTTAGGATGTTAGAGGGCTTCGAAATTTTGTAGCAATTTTCAGGAAAATTTCAAATTCTGATTTTATTAGGGATCAGTTCAGTTCTGAAGTTGATTTGTGGGGCCTGTATGTTAGTTACCCCCATAAATTCCTCCACTGTAACCCCTCAAAGTATTCAAAGTAACATTTCATAAGTTTATTAACCCTTTAGGTGATATTCCATTTTAATCCATTTTTCCCCTCTAATACAGCAAATACTAAGTGAGAAATGGAACTCATTATTTATCCCATACTTTACATACTAACTATGTGCACATTTTTATAATCACCTTTTTTATAACTCAATTATACTATTATTGTCTTTTTCTCCCCTTTTCTTGTTTTTTCTCATTGATTTTATTTTTCTTTTTTTTTTTTATTCATATTTTTTCATATTTAATTTTTCTTTTCTTTTTTTTTCATTTTTTCCATTTTTTCCATTTTTCTACATTTCCCCTATGGTTTTATACTTGTGTTTATTGTTTTACTATGCAATTGCCAAATATTGAAATTTATTGTTGGATCATTTAACCATCAATGGTGCCACTACTTTTAACCTAACAGTAAACTATATTACTTTATCATACCATAACAACTACTTATTGTACCTATCGACTTGTCTAGAGGACCTATACTCTTCGTTTTCCTCTATTATACTATATTCGTTAGTGTCTTGAGGGTATAGACACCCAATAGGTTAACCTCGTCAAGTCACCAGCAGTTGAACTCACACTAACCCTATTTTATGTTATAAACATTATTTATCCCGCTTATTCCAATGGTTCTAGAAATCCCCCAGTGCTTCACCTGACTTAACCACAGGCTTCAGACATGACAGAGGCCTGATCAATTTTGGGGCCTTTTTTTTATTTCAGTTTTTGGGTACAAGTGACATTTTGATAGCTTTTTTCTATATTTTAAGGGGGCGGGATTAACAAACAAAATATAATTTTGGTTAGTTTATTTTTACGGTGTTAATCGTGTGGGCTAATTAATGTAACGGCAATAACCTAAATAGACTGCCCAAAAAAAATTCAAGTCCTTAACGCACAAAAGAATATATATCAAACCAAAACAAGGATCCACAAGGGATCACAAAAAATGCAGGACAGTCATAAATAAATATAATTGTAATCTTTATTCAAATATTTCATTAAAAATGACATAAATATGAAGGGATTGAAACATAACCAAATACATACATTTAATGAGGGGACTATAAAAGATGTTTTATGAAATCATATATTGCACATGCATGAAAATAAATAAGGGCTAAATAAACTGTAGCAATACAGGCAACCTCCACTGTGTAGTAAGTGATGTAAACAATTGTAAATAGCAGCAAAAAAATAAATATATATATATATATATATATATATATATATATATATATAGAGAGAGAGAGAGAGAGAGAGAGAGAGAGAGAGAGAGATGTACACAGGTAAGATCCTATATTAAGTCACAGTTGCTCAATGAGCAACATGTGCAGGTGACGTCACCAAAAGTATATGATATATATATATGAATGCTAGGAGGATGTGTGCATTGCAAGGTCCCACTCACCTACTCACCCTACGCACGTTTCGCGTGGCTCGCTTTGTCAAAGGATCACACAGTTGCCGCAGATTTGTCTGCTGCACACCCATGATGCGGATCTCCCGTTCCACCACATCCCAAAGATGCTCTATTGAATTGAGATCTGGTGACTGTAGAGGCCATTTGAGTACAGTGAACTCATTGTCATGTTCAAGAAACCAGTCTGAGATGATTCTAGCTTTATGACATGGCGCATTATCCTGCTGAAAGTAGCCATCAGATGTTGGGTACATTGTGGTCATAAAGGGATGGACATGGTCAGCAACAACACTCAGGTAGGCTGTGGCGTTGCAACGATGCTCAATTGGTACCAAGGGGCCCAAAGAGTGCCAAGAAAATATTCCCCACACCATGACACCACCACCACCAGCCTGAACCGTTGATACAAGGCAGGATGGATCCATGCTTTCATGTTGTTGACGCCAAATTCTGACTCTACCATCCGAATGTCGCAGCAGAAATCGAGACTCATCAGACCAGGCAACGTTTTTCCAATCTTCTACTGTCCAATTTCGATGAGCTTGTGCAAATTGTAGCCTCAATTTCCTGTTCTTAGCTGAAAGGAGTGGCACCCGGTGTGGTCTTCTGCTGCTGTAGCCCATCTGCCTCAAAGTTCGATGTACTGTGCGTTCAGAGATGCTCTTCTGCCTACCTTGGTTGTAACGGTTGGCTATCTGAGTCACTGTTGCCTTTCTATCAGCTCGAACCAGTCTGCCCATTCTCCTCTGACCTCTGGCATCAACAAGGCATTTCCGCCCACAGAACTGCCGATCACTGGATGTTTTTTCTTTTTCGGACCATAGAGATGGTTGTGCGTGAAAATCCCAGTAGATCAGCAGTTTCTGAAATACTCAGACCAGCCTTTCTGGCACCAACAACCATGCCACGTTCAAAGGCACTCAAATCACCTTTCTTCCCCATACTGATGCTCGGTTTGAACTGCAGGAGATTGTCTTGACCATGTCTACATGCCTAAATGCACTGAGTTGCCGCCATGTGATTGGCTGATTAGAAATTAAGTAGTAACGTGCAGTTGGACAGGTGTACCTAATAAAGTGGCCGGTGAGTGTATATCAGGTGCCCTTAGTGGGCTACTGGAACAATATGTATAACCCACCCTTAGTGGTGTTAAACAGGGACACTATAAGTCACTTGTACACACAGGGTACTGGAATGAATACACCTGCTGATGCTGATGCTGCTGTTATATCATCTATTTCTTAGCACTGAAAAGTGCTTTTGATTCAGAGATGACTTTTTTGCTTGATCTTAGCCCTGAAAAGGACTTTTGGGTTCTGTAATAAGCCTGCCTAACCAAAACACTACTAAAACCTATCTCTCCCTGCTGCAAGATCTTTCCCTGGCTAGGTTGAAAGCTCATCTGCGGTCGAGAGGCGGGAGCCAAGTATTTAAGATTCAAGGTCATGTGGTTCAGCTATCCAATGAGGGTAGACTGCGTGCGTAGTCCCAGGGTCCCTCACGGCCTCCCTGGTCATTGGATTAAAAAAAGCACCAACTGCGATAAGAGGGCTTTCGCACATATTTGCCTCACTACTCGATTGAATTCGAATCTTTCGAATACCGCAATATTCCATCAAATACCTACTTGATTGAATCAAATTCGCTCATCTCTAATATCCACGTTAACCTTGTAATCCTATTTACCAAATCCAAGTTGCAGTGACTAAGGTGACCACTCAGGGGCTAGGGAAACTTATCCGGCCAACATATGTTTACCGTGAGATGCCCTTATATTGGAGTGTACTAAGCTGTTCTTCAAGTAATATACTTTCACCCCTACTGTGTAAAGACTTTTATTAAAGATATTCCACTGTGTATATGCTGAGAGGAGAAGGGCAGTAGGTTGCAACAGGCAGTTAGGAGAGATACAGAGAGATAGGGACAGCGAGGAGAGGATAGGAGGGTGGATTGTGGGTAGTTTGTGGGTGGTTTTCTGTGGGAGTTGATAAGCTACTGTCCAGTATACCAGGTAACTGGAAACTGCCAGCAGTCAAGTAAGAAAATCATACAAGCTCTTGTCAAATGTCAGAAGCAAAAACCAACTCAACTCACCATAGATGTCAGTGGCTGATAGGAGTAGCAGTCCTACAGGGAGTGGTAGTTATTTGAAGGAAGGCTCAGATATGTGCAACAACAAACACACAAGAGAACAAGACTGAGGTAATATTTGCCAAGGACTAAACTAAAAACACAAAAGTAAACATTAACAGACCGGACAGAACAGACAGCTAAATCAGCAAAGAATATAAAACAATGGGGGGATTTTATCATCTGCATTGTGTGTGCCGCTCTGCTTATGCCAGGATGTACATGTGTAGTCTAAGTCCAAGGAGCCTGATGAATTTGTGTATCTTTACTGCTCTGCTTGTACATGTATGTCTGTTGGAAAAACATTACCCCTTGGTTACTGGCCTATTTTGGGCCTTAATTACCAAGCCATTTTCAGATGGTCTTTTTTTTTGCGTGGAAACTTTTTATCGTCGCCATTTTCAGATTTTGAAAACCCATTGATTAGTTTTTGTTTAGCCTTTATTGGAGGCATAATAGAAAAATGACATTTATTTTTAGATAGTTTTTAATATTAAACTTAAGCTAGTCAGCATTTGGTAAAATAACATAATAAATATATTTTCTGGGTCATCATGGTTATGGTGATACCAAATTTGTATAGTTTTTATTTAACTATTACCTTTTTGGCACAATAAAAACTATCTCCCTTAAAAAAACATGCTATGTATTTTCTGAAAAGTGTTGATAAAATATAGCAATTCTGGTGTTTTTTTTTTTAATATTTACAATGTGTAGTGCAGTGTATTGTCTATGTCAGCAATGAGCTAACAGGCAA